>NW_020273613.1:3158026-3419269 GCF_003268045.1 Sipha flava | reverse complement strand
ACTGCGTCTGCTACACTTTTACCACCTTGATAGAATAATTTATCCTAAATAGAGTACATAAATATTTAGCAATAATTTAAATTGTAATATTACTTTAGTTTTTATTATGAAATAATATTTGATTTACATCTTAACATTTAAGAATACTATTTATCATGAAATCAATATATTTATTTTATATTAAAATTAAATTTTTTAATAATTATTTACAATTTTCTTATGGAAATAGTTTTCATTAAACTAAAAATGAAAAACCTTGAGTGGTATTTTCCATTAATTTAAATCTTTGACTTAGTCCTATAAAATTATTGTCAATAATATTTTTCATTGTTATTAAAAATTTATTTTCTTCACTTACGTTACAAAACTCATCTTCTCCAATTTCCCAGGATAACTGTTTCTATTTTCGTAACCTGATTTTTGGAAATTCTGTCTAAATGGCTAATGTTTCAGCTTTATTCTTTGAATCGGATATAGTCTAATTTATACATTTCTCTCGAAAGTTATGTAAAATTTTATGGAGGCTTTGCAGATTTTTTGATACCTACATCAAATTGTTAGTTTTGGTTTTTGTAAAATTGTATTGATTCTGTCAATGCATTGAGAATTTTTCCCAAACAGTAAGTATTCAAATGAAATAAAAACGTTTACGTGATCTTATCAAATTATATGCATCAAAATTTGTTTCTCCCGATAATGGTTCTTGTTTTAGAACGTCAAAGCTTTTAAAAACCATATCATGTTGAGTACTTATATAATTTATTTTATTTTGAATTACAAAAAATGTAATTGCCCACAAAAATCGGAAATAGTCCGCGACGCAAATTATCCGCAAAATGATGGAATATTAAAAAGTGAAGTTAGTGGTTTTTTTTTAATTTTTGCAACATTTCACTAGCATTTTTGGATTTGATAAAAAACTAATTGTCCACAAAAATCAGAAATACGGCCGCAAAATCACGCAAATCATTCGCAAAATAACATATATTGCAAAAATAAAAAAAAATGCAAAAGTACATGTTAGCGAAATGAAGCTCCAAATTGCAACCATACATTATCGATTTCCAATCCAATTTTAAACCAGAGGCTGGAACTTATAGATTTTTTTGGTTCTGGTTTTGATTTCGGTTTTTTAAAAGAGTAATGGTTCTAAAACCGGTTAATTTCGGTTAATTCTGATTATTAGAGATTTATTGAAAAATAATACAAAATTATTTATTTATTCTTGTTTGAATTTAAATTTTTGCATTTCATGAAAATAGAAGTTATTATAAATAGTTAAAAAAAAATAATTATAAATATATTAAACATATATTATATCAGCTTATTATATTTCTTTGAGTTATGTTTAGTTATTTCATTCCAACTCGTAGTAAGAATTTGTAAAATATTTTGTAACATTGTGAAATATTATGATTTGATGAAATAAATATCTTTAATTTAAAATTTAATTTTAATTAGGAATCAAAGTTAATACTGGCTACTGTTGTAGCTATACATTTTTTATAAATATTAATTATATTTAATACTTAATTGACAAAATAGATGATATACCCATTGTAAATTGTAATATATGAATAAACATACAAAAATAATAATAATAATAATATTACAAATTTACTTATTATATGCATTACACTATTACAGTTTACAACACAAAATAATAAAAACATAAAAAGATTTGATTTTTATTTTTCTAAACCGACTAATGGACAAACAAAATAGTCATTACCATAATTTTACTGGTCTAAATAACTGACCTAAATTAACCCTTTTAAAATTTAGGTTACAATTACGGTTACGGTTTTTCATTTTTGGAAATAAAGGTTCTGGTTTCAGTTCCGGTTCCTAAATTTTAAAGGTTAACCGTTTCCAATACCGGTTCTTTTCGGTTACGGTTCTGGTCCCTGTTTTAAACATCGTTTGCACGGTGTTCATACAACCGTTTCGTAGTAACTTTACGCGTGAACCGAATTACAGACGAATGACGAGCACATCGATATTGCTTACGCTACCGGCCATTCTAAAACTAAAGTAGTCGAACAATTTGGCATGTCAACGCGAAACACGTTCCACGGTAAGAAACAGTATTACGTATTACGAGAATGTACACACGTACACGGCTTAGTGTGAAATGCGTTGTGTGTGCACGCGTTGTGTAGATGCGTGGGTACCAAATGAAATGATAACATTATTTCATACGCGAGTAAACAAAAACTGAGCAGAACTCGATTACGATTGTAAGCGTCGTCGGTTCGCCGTGTTCGATATCGTCGACATAGCGAACGAACGTCGTTGGCCGTTTCATAATTTCACTGTATTTACATTGCGAAGTCCCTGCAATCGCGTAGTATATGCAATACGAAAACGGATTCGAAGCAATGGCGTCGAAGCTTGTAGTAACCTGAAAGAGCGGAAACCATCGCTGCTAAACATTTTAAGATTTCCTTAATACGCTCGACTTATCGTATTAGCGCTTGGTATATCATGTATCGTGTACCTTAAATTTGTCTACCACCGGTTAAAAATTGTTAAAAAAAATATTTTACTTCTCATCGTTTGTCTTGACTAACAAAAGGTTCAATATTTTTACCACGACTATCAACATGTTGAAAATCCTATTGTTAAATATATTTTTGCAAAATGTTCGACAGTTGGTGTTATCTGTAATAGTACAAAATGTTAGCTGAAAAAAATACAATAGAGTTTGTTTAATATTACCAATCACATTCATGATTATACGTAGAACATGGTCGTGAATTGTTTAAACTAATTAACTAAAATTGTCTAAATTAAAACATTGTTATAAAACAATGAAATAAGATTAGATTGTAAAATTTAAAAACAATGCGCTTTGGGGACAATACTTTATGTTGTTGCCAAAACGAGTTAATAAACCGATTGAGATATATCTTAATCTCGGTTTCTGATCTTTCCCAAAAATATATTGCAGTTCAACACAGACGTTTTGTATGTTTTTCTTATTTTTCCCCGTTCCATATTCTATTGTAAAACATTGCATATAACATTAAAATGGTCGATTTTACATTTTTTTCCCGTTTTCGAAATAAAAACGTTGCGTTTCGAACCATCAAAATTAAACACAACAATCTCGTATAGCAGTTAAAAAAAAAAAAAAATTAAAATAAATTCTAACCAAATTCTATACTGTGATCGTGTCACGTGAAACATTCGCATGTACACCATTGCGTCGGATCGCTGAACATCCGTACCGCGACGTTTCTACATTATCCGTTCATCCTTCGCGCGATGCTGCGCGTAGCTCGTGGCTCGTAACGTAACCGAGCACTGTTTTAAACGCGACGTAATTACCGATCGGAAAAGGAAACCGTTCGCCGTCTCGTACGGGGCCCGACAGCTGTGGGGTTAAAATATTTAAATCGCGCGCTGAGAAATCAATCGGTGTCTCGCTAAACGTTCAACAAAATATTGCATTTCCTGAAACGGTTTTTCGGACGTTTTACGTTTGCGAACTACAAACTTTGCGCTTCTCGTTTAACCGATTTCCGCCGTGCACACAATACCATAATAACGTGCCGTGATCAGATATCGCATTAATTGCATTTTGCTCCGACAGTGCATCCTCGTCCCCTATCGATCGTTCGGATCTACTATCGCTGCCGCAGTGGCACGCGCACGGGATCCTTAACCGCAGCATGAACGAATTACTTCGTGAATAACATTACACGGTGACGACGGTATAGCGACGGTCAACCGGCCACGAATCCATCGAACATTACCGTTGTCACCGGGACGGCGGTCCGAAACTCGCGTTCGCCGACAACTCGTTGTCGACGCGAAACGTTTAATCATAACACTCTGCATAATATCCGAAACGCCGTGACACCAGACGAAATTCGAAAACCGTCACATCAGACTCGTTCCGACCACTTTAGCCTCGTCACCGGTTGTATAACGTGTCGTCTGCATCAAACACGATGTCGACCGCGCATCTATATCCTGTACATTCATAGGCTCGCGCGCACGGGGGGTGCCGAGTGTACCTGGTCATCTTCCGAAATGTCGTGAATGGAGTCCGTGTTTTAACTGATGTTGTTCAGATTAAATGTAATTTATTCTAAAATATTTGGTAATAAATAAATGGTTCATTTAGGTTCAAAAACCTACTTTCATGGGCGTCCTCAAAAATACATACATTATCCTTTTTCTTCAAATATAAGATATATTATAAGATAAAATAATTCGATTATTATTAAAGATAGTTTTCTCCTATGTATAATGTATATATATGTTATATTAAAGTAGTCTATGCTTACTAAAAAATGCTTTGAAAAACAAATTTAAAATTCTAATTCCCCGTCTTGCCCCTCCCCCTCTTAGGGACGCCCATGCTTACTATGATAATATAACAGCTACAATAGACCAACCACAAAATTACAGATTATAAATAATTGAGGTTGTCTGAAAAATTATACGAGATACAAGGAAAACATATTCATTGTCAGTGGCGTATTTACGGGGGGGGGGGGGCCGGGGGGACCGGGCCCCCCCCCAGAATCTCTCAAAAAAAAAAAAATTCTTACATATTTGCAGACCCCGATTTATTTAAGCACGCGCGGACATGTTTTTTTCCGTGAACAAAATATTTATATGAAATATAGTTTAAAATTAGTCAACAGTCGAACGATCAAAAACCCGCCGCCAACGTAATTAAACTTTTCCTTGTATTGTATGTATTACCACTTTATAAAATACCCGTATTAGATAAACATCAATAATTCTCGAAACAGTCAAAACATTCTTATCGCCAGGAATTGACGACTCACATCATTGTCCAATAAACTATTTCTATAGGACAATATAGATATCTATTATTAATCTATATGAATTTTTGCTTTGTAAACAACTAAACAAGGAAATTGTCGTAGAACCATTTACTTCATGTTTGTATTTCGTTACTGAACGACGCCGTCGGTTACGAGTGCGAACTGCATTACATTTTTTCAATAAAATACATTAGATCTATTACGTAAGTACCAACTAAATATATAATAAATTAGTAAATAATAATAATAGCTCATTGATCTGATGTGAGCCGTAAGGAATTTATTATTTTTAATAATAACATAAAACATTAATGTAACTTTTGGAGTCAACTGGTCGACAATTAGTATTCATTTAGAACCATGTTTACCTACGTAATATTTATTTTCTGTCCAGAGATAAGCAGAGTGATATGGACGACTGTTGTCATAATGTCATATTTCTATAATGTAAACCTATTTTTACGTTTTAACACGAAGTTGACAACATATTATTAAACTGCTATAGAAATAATATTAATTGTCAACGTGTACTGAGAATAATTATTGATATAGGTACGACTATCAGAGCTACGAGGCATACTTCAATATTCGTTTAACCTATATTATATACTGAACTTTTATATACAAAATCATATTATTTTTTCTTTAAAAATCTATCTGTACCCTGTGTCTCTGTGATGTGTATCGGTTCATAAATATCTCTGATATAAAATACATAGGTATTGCATATAATCGTCTTGCAAATCGTCGAATACAATGATTTTTTTTTTAATAACCTTTTGTTTAAAATTAGTTAATATAGAATACCTATTTATTTTTAAATACAAGGGTCTCTCATTTGTGATAGGTGTGAATACAGATTTGACAAAACCTAACATTTAATAATTATTTAATAAATACTATCAAATTAATTTTTTTATTTTTTTTATAGCTGTATATTTGCATCTATTTATTGTTTGGTAATTGGAATTGGAATAAATATGTCTTCCAATAAAAAAATAAAACAAAGTTCATTGAAATCATTTATAATTGCACCAGTCGCGTGTCCATCAGATCAAACAGTCGAATCTCCAACATTACAAATTCTTGAACCACATACAACAAAAAAACGTTCTTTACCGCCCAATATTGATGAATCAAATACATTTCCTGATAAAAGAGTAGATGAGAATATTAATATGTATGATATAGGCATGTATACGAATCGTTTGTTGAAACCACACGAAATTGAAGAAATTCTTCAGCAAATCTGGAAACCCGAAAACAATTTTCAATTTCCAGTAACTGTGAGTTGTAAAAAAAATTTAAGATTTCAATTTTCATGGTTATCTAAATTTACTTGGCTAGCGTATTCCTTAAAGTTTGATGGAGCGTTTTGTAAATTTTGTGTTGCATTTGCTAATAACGAAGCAGAAACCAATTCCCAACCACTTGGTGCTTTAGTCAAAAAAACCATTTCGTAATTGGAAACACGCAACTGAAACTTTTAGAAACCATTCCAGTTTACAATACCATTTAAAATGGTTATCAGACACTGATAATTACCTTAATATAAAAAAAAATCAGTCATTATCTATTGAAAACCAATTGGATTCTAGTTATGCAAAACCAGTAATGGAAAATAGAAAAAACATTATTCCAATAATAGAAGCTATACTTTTATGCGGACAGCAAAACTTGTCAATCAGAGGCCATCGTGATTCTGGTAAAATTGAAGTAGAAAATTCGGAACCCAGAGAAAATGATGGAAATTTTCGTAATATTTTAAAGTATCGAGCACTTGGTGATGCCAATTTAAAAAAATTCCTTGAAAGTCCAGGTCGTATTAAATACATTAGTCCCATTAGTCAAAATGCCATTATTGATGCTTGTAATTCTGTTTTACTTTCTAAGATTGTTAATAGAGTAAATAAAAAGATTCTCTCTTACCAGAAGACATTTTAGATGAACTTAGTAAAAAAGACGTTTAGATTTTATACTTTAAAATTATAAAATATAGTAAAAAAACTATTTTTTATTCTTATAATCTATTAAAAACTATTTTTTTATATCAGTACCTACATATCTATATTATGTTGGAATTATTGGACCCCCCCCAGAAAAAAATTGAAAATACGCCACTGTTCATTGTAACTAATATACCATAATATTAAACAAAAAATTAAAGTTATGTTTATTTAATAATATATACATTATAATTAATTAAATATACCAATACGTTTTGTTAAGATAGGGCCCACAAGAATTGAAGACGTCCCCTGAAATACTGATTTCAACGTACACATAAATACATAAAGTTTAAATTTGTAAAAACCTCTTGGTCCCTGTGGTTGCCATAAATAATTATGGTAATAAAAAAAATTCAGGAAGAAGAACTACAACTTACTTATAATTAACGTACATTTATTAACACAGAACCGTGATACATGCGGGGAGTATATTTATGAAAGATGGGGATTGGGTGCTAAAATGTAAGTTGTGTGCTTCGTTGAACGTGAATGCAAGAGTGGACTCTGGCAGAGTAGGTAGTTGGTCATACTTGCCCAGGCCCTTCAGAAATTTTATGTTTGTGCCTCAACCTAAAATTGTTCATTTAACACGAGTCATTTGTTAGCTAGTTTGTAAAACATAAATCTACCCGGGCCTTCGGGGCCTTAGTCCAACCCTGAGTGAATGTCCACCGGTTAATATTATCACTATTGATGTTCGCGTATACGTCAGGCCAGCGAGTCCAACGAAAAGGAAATACATTTGACCTCCGTGTAAACAGAGTAAGTACATTGTTGGAGTACTGTCCGTCACTCGACCAACCTGTGCCGTCGCAAGCTTTTGCAAGGTCTTGGGCAAAATTAGTATAATTGCGACCAATAGGTGTGAGTACATACGTGAATGCGTACTGCGATGACGCCGATCACTGCTGCAGTGAAATCGTTTAGCATGGATTAAATCAAGTGAGCAAATATATCATAAAACTTCCTAGATTTTCCGAAATGAAACTGAATAGGACTTTTACGTTCTGTTCATATGAGTCAGCGCAAATGCGACTTCCATTCAATAAAACTTTTGTTGTTTAGATTTAACGGTTCAGAAAAATACTACACGAGAATACAAGTGAAATTATAATACAAATACACGTCATCGTCATAGCAGTAGTTATTTTAAGTATTACTTAAACATGATAAATTGTTTTACATAAGATATTTTTAACTTTAATTGTTTACCTATAATTTAACAGTTCTCAAAACTTAATACTAACACTCTATTAACATTTTATTATTGTTATGTTATAAATTTCATTTTAAAAAATAACATTACTTAATTAAACGAGTAGAGGCACTTGAGGTTGTCAATTCGCATGGACTAGATGAATAAATAGTGGTTAATTTGAATACATTTATTCTTCTCCACTGAAAAGTTTTTAATAAAAAATAATTTATTAAATCAATATATCGTCATTAAATTGTTGCTGTTTTACGTTGGTAACCGTACGTAAGATGAGTTTGATAATTATTTGATTACATGAACTAATATTGGAAAAAATATTGAACCAACTAACAAATAAATAAAATTATTTAAATTGTTTAACTTGATACATGACTGTACATTCATACAAATTCCATTTAGGTCGAATTGGTACACAAAATACTAAAAACAGTACCATAAACGTGTGAAATTCACTATACCACAACTTTAACAAATGATTTTCATTACGCATTTTCTAGATTAAGTACTCGTTCAAAAATAATTAGAATTCTTTTGGAGTAATAATAATAAATTCACGATTTTTTTTTTTCTAATCTTATTCACATAATTACATTATAATGTAATACTCCGATAATGTAGTCCATTACAACATTTTATATAGTAATAATAATAATAATAATAATAATAGTTATAATAATGGAGTATTATTATTTAAAAAAATGTTCGTACCTAATCTACTTTAATGTAAGACAATAAACTAAATCATATACAAAATACGTATGCACGGATCAACTTTAATATATGACATCAACCTAACCTGCTATTGTAATGTTTTGGTCACGGAATTAAATGATAAATCTTAATCTTTGTCTTATAAAGCCATTATTTCTGTTACAAGAAACGAACCTGTATATAGGCTCGCCGAAAAAAGTAAACTTTTTTAATACTTTATATTACCTACGCATATAATTATAGAAAAAAAGGACGCCCAACGTAATATTTGTATGTGTTTTTTTTTAAAAAGATAAATCGAATACATTTTATATCATACTTATCATAATTATACAGTCGTATAGAAAATCATATAGATATATAATAAGTTGTCCAATGGCATAAACTTAACTTTTGTATGGGGGGGATCAGTTGTAAACAAATTATAATTATATTTATATTATATTATTATTTATATACAAATTATAATCCTAAACCTAAGTACCTACAAATTTAAATAATAAATAATAAAAGATATATATATATATATATTGAATCTGTCAAAATAATAATTTACAATAAATCCTTGCAATATTATTTTGTTTCCTTATAATATCCTTACAACAAGAACACTATTTTATCCAATTTTAAAAGAATTTGACCCCCACATCCCCCCTTGTATATGCCCCTGAAGTTGTCTGAACATTCTTACAAAATTATAATTTTTAGTTTTAGAGAATAACAAAGAAAAACCTTAAGGCCGATAAACAATATTTCAATAACATCACATATATGTAAAGAAAAAAAATAGAATTATTATTCAACTATTACTATTATTTTAAGTTAATTAAAACCATTTTTTTTAGTAATAAAAACAAAAAATAAATAAATATTTCATAAATTATAATATGAATCATTCATAACATTTATACAATTTAATTTAGGTGTTTTAGATTTTGTGTTACAAATTTTCAAATAAAACTTTTTTTATTGATTTTTTTCGAAAAACTATTTTTAGAGCCCGGTAAAAAAAATTTGACATCTTACCATATCAATAAATCAAAAATTAAAAACTTGTCGTACTATTTATTAGCCATGCTTTAATATTTCCATTTGTCTAAAAATATACGGGAAAACGTGAAAACAAAGTGAAACTTATGGAAAACTTATTTAATATAAATCTTAACGAATATTAGGTAAATCGGGTCCGTTCAAGGCAATTTTGTGAATGCGCTAATTCATAATATTAGTGTAATTTAAAATAATAATGCAATGATATTTACACTGATTAGCGTTGAAATATGAACAAAGCGTAAATGTGTAAAATTTTTAGAGTTTAGAATCTTAATTTTGTTCGTATAAATATTAAGTTTCATCTTAACTGAATGATTATTTATGGAGACATAATATTACTTTTATAAATCAAATAATATTGTGATAACATTTTAATTTTATCTTTATTTATGTGTTTGCACGAACAATATAAATAATTAGCAAAATTATTTATTGTATTTTAAATCTTTTAGATCAATTATAATTATTATTATTAGCTCATTTAGATAAACAATTGTATCCTTTTATAACGTGGAAACTATTATTGCGAAATCGAGTCTCATAGATTGTAATGCGATTTAACGAAAAAATTTCGATTTTATTTCAGAAATTATTATTAATAAATACCTATTCGACTCTTATATCATAACCTTGTGTCTCACGTTTCCAATATAGACTTTGTATGGCCATAAAGTATTTATTACAATAGTAATAAAAGTGTATCAACAAAGAGAACCTGTTAAATCGTTAAAAAAATATTATTTATAACATATAAGTAGAAAAATGGTTTCACAAATTTACTTAAACGATATCCACATCCCTAAGTATCATTAAATATTTACAATCAAGTAAATAAGATAAATTTGGTACCAAACAAAATTCAAAAATATTGATATTCAATATTTGAACATAAATAAAAAAAAATAAATATTTTTCACTACGTTTTTCTAGAAAAATGCAGTTAAATCTGAAAAACTTAACTATGTAAATAAAGTATAAATAGTGTAAAACAATGAGAGCATAAATATTTATTATTATTTTAGATTTTTTGTATATTCTTCATGTACTCTTCATGTATTCATCATCAAGTGATAAAAAAATCCAATATTTTAAGTAATCATTAGTATTACTCAAAAATTGCTATACTATTTTATGTATTACTATAACTCAATTTATTCGGCTTCCAAATTAACCTCCTTTATCGTCCTTCTACACGTCATGTACTAAATAAACTCTTCTTACATTCTTAATAAAAGTTTCAAAGTTTGAAACCACTTCAATTTATTTTTTTGACATTTATTTGGCATTACTTATTAAATTTATTTTAATGAGCTTATATCCTTAATAATTATTTTTTACCTAACACTATTCTCTAATTATTTCAGTGTCATTTTGACTTTATACTTTAATTAATTATTATTCAAGAAAATGGACAACTATGTTGATGTATGATAAATGTATTAGTCTTTGGGGATATATTAAACGTTTTATTAAAAATAATGGAAATATTAATAATGTGTAAATTACGATAAAATTAAAAGTGTTGTAAGAATTGTATATCCCGCTGAAGTGCTTGATTTTAATTCATAATACTAATACTGAATATATTAATTCGAATGCCATTATTTAGTATTGTTAAACTAACAAAGGCGACAGATATATATATATGTACATTTTACTATATGTTTACTATGCCTACCGTGAATTCGTTTTCAGATTATATTAATCACAATTGCGCAAATAGTATGTACAGCTTAAGTTATTTTGTATACACTCAAAGTAGATATAAAACATTCTCCGAATGATGAGATAACCGCAAACGTTTCAGTTACATGTAAATCTGGAAATATCCCATTTCCCGTATAGTTGCTACCACAACTCTAGTAACTCTGATAACGCTGATATAAGAGAACACACGGAGTGAAGGCGCAGCTGTCCCGTATAATTTAATGATTCATGCTTATACAGCATGATTTCTTAAACACAATAATTTTCTTTTCATACTTAAATATTATGCATTTTTCCAAATTCTTATTAATGAAAAATGAACTATAAAACGTAGATTATTGTACTTCATTAGGATCTTACGACAAAAACAGCTTTAGTTTGTCTTTATACATAAAATTATATTGTACTTATTATTACAAAAATTATAATTATTATTTATTTAATTTTTTTATTTATATTTATATAAAAAGTCATACTGTTACAAGGTATTCTTTAATAGATTCAAAAAATCTATGAATTAGAAAATACATTTTTATAGTACATATATTTTTTTAATCATAATTTTATCAAATACATCATCTATGCATAAAAACAAAGTGAACGTGTTCAGAAAGTGTACATTAAAACATGTATACTAAAATACTATATTTTTCAATAACTACATAATTTTTTTTTTTATCATTTCCTAATGAGTATACTACACTTTTTTTTTAAACGGAAACACCATTTTTTTTATTCATATAATTATTAAGTTTATTTTTCTTGAATTGTTGATGTAACATAGTGAAAATATGAACCAGCACTTCTGAATTTTTTTAAATTGAATAATAAAAAACTGAGTATAGTTTTGTGTAGTTGAATAGCCTTCGAGAATTTGGTACACAAATAACTGTTGGTTTGATTCAATATTAGGCGTGAAGAATGAGAATACGTAAAAGTAATAACTAGTATTTACCGATATTATTTTCATCCATACATATTTATCTCTGTTGTCCATACACATGTCGGTACCAAATCACGCATAATATAGTATTTTTAGTGCATAATATTGAAGCTATAGAAAGTATATATATATATATAGGTGGTTTACCATAAAAAAAAAAAATAATATTAATTACATTTTCAATATTATTTTACAGTTTTCGTACATAATTTTGAGGTTAAAAAAAAGATGTTGCCATTTGAAAATAGAGTAATATCATCAGGAAAGATACTTTTCAAGAGGTATAAAAAAGAACTATAAATCTGAAAAATTATAGTCTTGTTATAACACTTATGTTTTCCGCGTATTGAAGTATAAAAAAGGGATTATCAAATTAAAAACATTTATCCCGTATGACCTAGTTTACGGGTGAATTAGAGCATTAGTATTCATATTTTCGTAAGATTAAAAATTAAATTACGGTATATTTGATGAAAGCCGCGTGACAGAGTTAACGTTGAATCGGCGTCCAACGACGTATGAAATATGTTAAAATAATAGTTTGGTAAATTTTAAATCGCGTTCGAAATCCGTTATAATATTATATATTCTTTCTCTTCTTTTTCTACTCTCTCTTTCACTCCTTGAGAGGTATTTTACACCGAATAGATTGGCAAATAATGGATGGATAAACGCATACGTATCATATTTCGTCCTGCAGATTTAGCATAATAATCCGTGTCGTATGGTTTTCGTGCATGAACAGCAACAGTAATAACAATCGAAAAATAATGATAATAATAGTGATAATAATGACCGTACGGTTCGTTGTAACAATACAACAATCATGATAATATTCCAAAACAATTATTGCAAACACACTTGTATTTCGGATCGAGTACGCATTTCAATACGCGTTTTTAAACGCACATTTTACGTCTACACGCGCGTGCCATATCAATCCGAAAACTACACACTGTGAACAATTTTATTCAACTCGTAACCAAATTATTGTTAACAATTATTTGTTTTATTATTATTAGTTTTAATATTAAAATTATACACGTTTGATAGAAAGAAAACGCTATAATAGAACTTAATTATTGAAATCGTAATTCTAATGTTTTCAATATCTACGTATCAGCATTCTTCAGTTACACTGTAATATTTGAAAGCAAATAAAATAGTTTAAAACGTATGTGGATTATTAATTCAACGAAAATGACCGTTTTCATCTGAGTTTTTCAACCGTTATGAGTGACGATGCTGGTTAGAAATGCATGTACTAATAAAATAAAATAAAATTATGGTCCTAACCAGCAGGATTGTATATATATATATTAAATTATATCACCTAAACAGTCGTCCTTACATTTCCTCGGTGTTGTTTTTATATTGGATAATTTTTTTTTCATTACCTATTTTATAATAGTAGGAAACGAATTACAAGTCAATTTTACTGTACCATATTGTATGTGTATAATTTGAAAATATAATTTTTATAAATCAGGAATATCTTTCACTGCTCTATACAACATATGCACACCGCTTTTTTTACTAACCAAATTTAAATTCATAAACACTGTCCCGTTGTCTCCAATGAGGATTTCCACTGATATTTACTGATATTATTAATAGGTAGGAACCATTGTTTAGTTTAGTTAGACATCCTTTAGTATACGCATTGTTTTTAATTTAATTTTTAACGTTGTGTGCATATTCACAACGCACGAATAGGTACATCAAAATCTGTGTGTAATATAATATTAATATTATATTTGTATACTTTAAATGTACACATAAATTTGACCGAAGGTCAAAGCTATTAATTTCTATAATTAATGAATTTTGTCGAATCTGAATTATGCTTAAAATAGAATATTATAATATGTACGTATTATATTCACTTTTTAAAATCAATACCGTTACGTATCTTCCAGCCAGTGCCGCAACTAGCTTTATGTGCGCCCCTGGCAACCAATATTATAAATTTATAATGAATTATTTACTATTTATATATATATATATATATATATACAATTTTATGCTTAGAAAGAGAAGGGAGGGTTATAAATAATATTTAAATAGAGTTATATTTTAATTTAAAAATTATATTATTTGTATTAATACTACATATCTAATATATTATTGAAAATTTTATACTACATACCTATGTATTATTATTTATTTTACATTATAAAAAAAACAAATAACTAAAAATTTACTTTACAAGATGTAATAGACACAAACTCTTCTATGATGTCATCATAATTTAATGATTAGCTATTTCTGATTCAATTGAGATTATTGCCATATTAGACAAACGGTCTTGGCCAATGAACGATCGTAAATAATTTTTTATTATTTTTAATTTGCTGAAATTATGTTCCAACGAAGCAACGGAGATGGGAAGTGTAGAAAAATTCACAAAGCTATTTCTATGTCTGGGTAGGTTTCATTAAGAGTATAAGTATGAATTAAGTTTTAAAGTTCGAGTGGTGACTTTTCACATAAATCAGATGTTAATGATGCAGCTTGGAACTTAAAACATTCTATCTTAGATTAATAATTGATAGATAATAATTCAGCTGCATCTAAATCTTTAGAATATTTTAACGCGAGGTCAACAGAATATTTTTTTTAAATATTCAGTGGACCATGATTGTAGATTTTTGCCTATTAATAATGAAAAATCCGAAACAACATTATTTAGTTTTTTAAAACGCCAATGCATTTGACATTCCACTATTTGCATCCTCTATTTTATCTGAAGTGCCTCGAAGAGCAAGATTATTTTTTGCACAGAAAAGAATAAAGTCAATTATGATTTTTAAAATATTGCACCATTTTTCCTCATCGATATTTACAGCTTTTTGTATGAAATTATCTATTGTTTTTCCGTTTTTTAAACGTTTCTCTATCTCTTTACACTCCATAAAACATTTTCTGTGTTGGACATTATTTTCATGAGCAGGTATAAATGGATTTAAATGTTTCCAATCATAAAATCCGTCTAAAGAGTTAGAAAATGTGGAATATTTGTCTTTTGAAAATAATATGCAGGGAAAACAAAATATAGCATTTTTTGAACAACTATACATTATCCATTGGCGTTTTACATCTTCACCATTGGGAAGTTTCTTATAAAACCATTTAAAGTTAAATCGTCTCCCGTCATCCGCCAATAGAAAAGTGTATTGATCAATATTGTCTATTAATTTTGGGCCATTTTCTATTATATGAAGTCTAACTGTATCTGTAATTATTGGCATTTTACTGGATCGCTAAGGTCAAATGTACTTTGAGATATATTGGTTTTATTTATAATTATATCACTTTACATATATGTATTAAAATTTAATAAAGATTGGTCATTTTGTTCTGCTTCAATATCATTATTTTTATTTTCGTTTTCATTTCCTTTTAGTTCATTATTTACAGAAAGGATATATGAAATTAACCAATTTACTAAAAGTATACGATCGTTTTTTCTTTTTCTTTTCTTAATTTACGGAACTCATGTCCAGAATTTTTCGTAGACATTCTATATATTTATATAAATTAAAAAAAAAATATTTCCCATTCAACTGAAATACCAATTTATATGCAATAACAAAATATATTATGCTTATAATTACGCAACGACGCGTTCTCGATTTCTAATAATATTATATATTAGATAATGTTATAATATTAGATATTAGATAATATTATAATATTAGATATTACCTATGTAATGTGAAAATTCAATTGAATTATAGAGAGAAAAATTAATTAATAAATTAGATAAACGAAAACGCGAAAATAACAACCTACGATTATTTTTGTACAGTGTACAGACAAAATAGTGATAAGTAAATAAGTAATAAATAAACTCCAGCTGTGACCTGAAACATTAGATACTAATTATATTATTTATAACATTGGTAAAACTCGCTTAAGGTATGGTTTCCTATCTGCGATTGGCCGAATGCGATTGAACGCAACGATTAGTCGCAACTACTGATCTATATTAAACTGCGAACGTGGTTTCTTATGCGCGATTGACGCGTACGTGTCGAAAATAGTCGTTGCGGCCAGTGTTGCCGAACTAGCTGTTTTATAGCTAGATCTAGCTTTTTTGAATCGACGTCTAGCTATGAAAATATTGATTTAGCCGGTGGCTATTTAAATGGCATTTTCTTCAGTTATAATAATGGCAATTCAGCTATTTTAGCTTTTTCTCAAAAACTGATATTTTTTTTCTTTAAACAATAATACAATATTTTAATAATTATTTAACTATAAATAGGTAATTTCTTATTACGACCAATCTTATATTATCATTTATCTATGGGGAAAATACATGATAATCCGTAATCACTAAATCTAACCGTGATAGTAATTAGCACGGTTTAAGGTGGATGTATCCACCTTGACACGGTTATAGCATTAAACAAGGGTCCGGTATAATCGTATATTATCTACAACCGTGGTAAATAGTAAATAATATTTAGCAATAAATTAGTCTATCAGCATTGATTTTTAAATCAATGATAGTAGGTATCATGTCATCATGGTCTAAATCCAAAATAAAACTATTGCCATTTATCTCGATGCATAGAACTATAATTATTTATTAAATATTTAACAATATTAAAGTTTTATGTATTATTTTATGCTGTTGTTATTTTAATATAAATTATACTATATAACGTGTTATTCGCTTATTTGTTATTATGTATTCTAACTTGTACTGTTGTAATGTTGTCTGTTATTTATTGGTTTAATATTGTAAGTATGGGTAAGACTCAATACCCACAGAAATTTAGGGAAGAGTGGTTAATCGATTCGTCATTTAAATCATGGTTATTAAAAATTGATAATAATAACACTAAATGTAGAAGTCGATTCTACAAGACCAAAATAAATGCAAAGCATTTTGATCTTTTCCAACATGCAAAATCTAAAAAGCATCAAGAGTCCTCCAAAGCGTTTTCAACATCTCGATCAATGACATATTTTGTACAATAAAGTTCATTTAAGACAGCGGCTGCAGAAGGTGCCTTAGCATTATTTATTGCTATATATTGTTTTATTTAATCTTGTGACCATCTTAGAATATTATGCAAGAAACAATTCCAAGAATCAGAAGCAGGCAAAAACATCAGAATGCATCGAACAAAGTGTACAACTGTTATATCTAATGTCATAGCACCACATTTTCAAGCCACTCTAAGAAAAAGTATTGGTGATCAATCATTTAGCCTCCTAATTGATGAGTCTACCGACATCAGTGTATTGATGTTTTTGGGTATAACGATTATGTATTTTGATTTAAAAGTAGGTAAAATTGTTTCTACTTACTTAGCTTTAGTATAGATGGAAGGCTATGATGCAGATTCTATTCAAAAAGCTATTTCTGATGCCGTTGAACAAAAAGGACTAGATATAACAAAGATGATGGGTCTTGGAAGTGAATGCATCGGTGATGGTGGGAATTAATAATGGAGTTTACACAAAACTTAAGGAAAAAGTTCCTTCCCTAATACACATTCCATGTGTCTGTCACTCATTGCAATTAGCAGTGTCGGCAGCAGCAAGTGCAGCATTACCCAGGAATATTGATTATTTGATTAAAGAAACCTTCAATTAGTTCAGATACTCTACATTAAGACAGGCTCAATATAAAAATGTATAGAGCGCAATAAATGATGGTCATATTCCTCTTAAAATTGTTAAGGCATGCGATACAAGATGGCTCTCCATTGAAACAACTGTTGATCGTATATTAACTCAATAGGCTGAATTAAAAACCCTATTTGGAATAACTCGTCAAAAAAAAAAAGCATAAAAGCATAACTACAGAAGTGCTGTATGGTATATATTGCGATTCAAATAACTTAGCTTATTTAACTTATTATATCCAGTATTGAAAGAAATACAAATGGTAAATAAGTCTTTTGAATTTAATAATGCTGATCAAAGCAAATTGCTAAGTGATTTGATACTTTTGATGAGCTCAGTAGCTAAAATATTTGTAAATCCCTATTGTCGAGAAGATCCCCCCTCACATGTGATATGGATAGTTACACCAGTCCAAATATACAATGGCCCTATGCATTTTCACAAATACTACAAGCTAGTACATTATCAGAAAAGAGTAAAAAACTATTTAAAGAAAGGTTAGTTAATTTTTTTCTAATATTATTAAAGCAATTGTAACAACGCTTACCACAAAATATTGGTATAATGGAAAAAGTGTCAATGATATTTATAAAAAATTGTTTAAGAGTAATTAAGGAGCCACTGACACCGGTTTTGGAACTAATGAAGTTGAATGTTTAAACGATATACAAAATAAATTTTCAGTGGCATTTTTCTAGCATTTTTACATACAATATTTTCTTATTTTCAGTTATGCATTTTGGCAAAACTGGTTGCGGCTTGCAACTGTAGTGATCCGATAGCAGTGTTGTCGATGAGTCGCATGTGTGTTTTAATCAATAGTTTATTTTTAAGTAATTTATGGCGAATCTATTATAATTATTTAAACAATTATAATGTTAAAAACTATGATGTCAAAATTTTTGCCAAACGAAGACGAAATTTTAGTCGTGGAAGTAGTTTACTTTTTCGTCAGG
This sequence comes from Sipha flava, assembly GCF_003268045.1. Taxonomy (NCBI): domain Eukaryota; kingdom Metazoa; phylum Arthropoda; class Insecta; order Hemiptera; family Aphididae; genus Sipha; species Sipha flava. The sequence continues at coordinate 3,400,220 of NW_020273613.1, read as the reverse complement.
TCGAATTGGTTTTTTAACTCGTTTAGACGGAGGTAATTGTATATCATCCTTTATCAACGAAAGAATGAACATAAACTGGTCTCAATTTGTACGAAAAAATTCGCGGAATTTCTGTTTACTGTTATGTAAATGTCCATTTATTAGAATTTCAAAAAGTACTTCATCTTTTCGAGTTGTAAAAAAATCTCCTTCTTCGCAGTTCATAACATATGTAAGGTATAACAATAATTATTAAAATATAAAGTTATAAACTAAACACGTCTGTACACTAATAAATATTGGAATAAAATGAACCATTATACACCAGCCGCAAAGTAAAGTCGCATTTAGGAAACCAGTCGATACGCAACGTTCAGTAGTTATGACTAGTCTTTGCGTTCAGTCGTATGCGGCCAGCGCACATAGGAAACCGTACCTTTAGAAAAAAATGTTTTCGTTTTAAATTTATATTATAATATTATACATCGAATTTCAACGTACGTTATGATGATGAGTACACAGATATGGCAAATGATAGTTGTGAAAAAAATATGTGCTAAAGGCTCGGTGGTAAATATATTTCGAATATTTTAAATTTAAAATTTATCTTCGATCGTTCGTTAAAATATCGTTATTATTAATTATATTACAACAATTTAGATTTTCAAAATTATCAAAGATAAGCATTTTATAAATATAATAGGTATTATGCATGTGAAATTGAAATTATTTCATAAAGCTCCGGGTTCGGCTTTCAGTTTGAGAAAAGTACAGTCTACTTGACTGTAACTTTACACACAATTTTCAAACAGACTTATACACTAATCCATTGCATAAATTTCGTGGCTTATAAATAACTAGATACTGAACAAATTAAGAAAACCACACTTTATACGAACATGTTTCTAATATGCATCACATGAAATTTACAAGTCTAAAACTTTAAAATAAAATAAAAATAATAATTATTGCTTTATATATATATATATAAAATCAAATCCAATCAAATTGGATTTTCTGTTCATAGAACGGTAAACACACCATATCGTCGGAACGACTTGTAATAATATATATGTTACGATAATATTACGAACACCGGTGAAATCTAGGCTTTACCGTAAATCCTAGGTTTTTCCGATTGCGGTAATTGTCCAAATTTCGGACATTATTTATTTAATACTGAAATATTTAATTATAATAGACGTTTGACATTTTGGTCGGAGATAATTATTGATTCAATGTGTCAACAAAACAATGTTCGATATAATAACACTTGTTGTGTGAGTGAAGGCTAAAATTCTAGAGTTAATATATTATATACATCATAAATAGTATTATTGGTAACCAAGGAAACGAAATTCTTGATAATTAATTGACGGACGGATCCTACTCGGTGATAGTTACGATAATAATCACAGGGTAATCCAGCATGTTTCTTGATGGAAATATTTTCGTGAATATTAATTATTGTTTTTCCAATATTTTTGTGTTAAGTGTGTAATTGTATCTTATTTACGAGATACGTTAAGGAATCATTTAACAAATAACTACAAAGAAGTCGGTAAGGTACTGGTTCCGGGGTTAGGACTTCTGTTGTGTTCATAGCATGGTGTATTAAATCACGTACATCGCAAAACGATGCTGAATGTAATTCTATACGCATACATTTATAAATAAAACGTATTACATTATGATAACTCTTTTCAATGCAATGTTTTCGATTTTATTTTTAAAAGCAGGTATTTGTCATATGATCAATTCGATTAATTATTTTGTAACGCCTTCTTAATGCTTATCATTTACGTACAAATTGTCAACAAATATAACTAATAAATTAAACAACATTGTAGGTGGCATTAAATACTTAATATCAGTAATACTATCAAGTATCGTTGCATCGATGAAATCAAACCTAACGATATAAGCACAAGATTGGCATTAATGTCAATCTATTTTTTTTTTTTTTTACAGAATCTATATGTTGACTTATAGTAATTATGTTATTTACATAAACAGTACTATAGTACATAAAATGAAGTATCCGAATAAACCAATTTTTTTTCATAAATTAAATAAAATGCTTTGAATAGTAGAATTTATTATTGTGTGTGCACACTACCATAATAATGTCTACTTCACAAATGTTTTTTTAATTTTTTATTTTAGTAGATGATTAAATATTGACCAATTTAAAACTTTTTTTTTAATATGTTATGAAAGTTGTAATATTTAATTTTTGTTAATTATTATAAAGTTGGCAACAAAACAAAAATCTATATAAATGTAAGATAAAAATTTAATTGTATTAATAAGTTTTATTGTTATAATTATCGTTAACAGACAATATTATACATTATTATTATTTATATGAAAACAAACGAACCAACTAATTGAGATAACTTGGTTTCGTTTATAGGGTGTATTTAAACTTGAAATATTTATAATAAAAATATATTGAACTACCCAGTTTTAAGTTCTTAAAGATTTAACCAAAAACCAGATGTGCGTGAAGTTGGTCCCCCTAAATCAAGCAAGCGACTCCAAACCTTCACAGACATTTTGCATTTAATTTGCTATAATTCGTTATGTAGTTTTCAGAATTTACATACTCGTGGTTTTTCCGGAAATTCATATTTTCCGTTCGGAGGACCAACTTCACCACAGCCTCCCAAATTTAAGCTAGCGACTCCAAACCGTCACAGATATTTTGCAATTAATTTGCTATAATTTGCTATGTAGTTTTCAGAATTTGTATAACTACGATTTTTCTGGAAATTAAAATAATCATTTAAATACGAGAGTTTTACTACTTCAATAAATTTTTCATCAAGAACAAAGTGTTACAAATGTAAAATTAATTGATTCAAGGTGCAATATTTCATTTATTATGATTAATTTATTAAAAACTGCACCTTCTACCATCGAAAGTATGGAATGCTCAAGAACAGAATACAAGAATAATAGAAGGAAAATTTGCAGTCCAACAATTATATTGAAAATGAAGCATAATTTTTCCAATTTTCAAAATGTTCTGAATCAATATTTATCAGAATTACACTATACATACGTTGAAGGTAACTGCGATGGAATAATAACATCTACTAGAGCAATTGAAAATCATTTATTTATTGAAACTGATATGGTAGCTAATGGACATCAATTTTCATTAAATTATTTTATGTGATCGTTCTGATAAGTAAGTTTAATATTGCATCTTAATTTTTATAATATTTATAAATATATTACTGTTTTATAAATTACAGCTACCTATTAAGAACTTATAAAAGAAATTAAATTATTAAAACATCAATGTTCAGCTTATTCATATATAATTACATAAATTACTTAATTTGTTCATTGTAGGTATATTCTCCGAGGAATAGTTGGATAAGAGTCCATTATATCGCGTGTGTAAGATGATCAGATAGATGTTGGGAAATACATAATGATTTAATTCAAAAAATTCAAAAAATTTCAAATCTTTAAAGATTTCATATAAATATACATTTAATTATATATGTGAAAATCTAAAATCTATAATTTAATTTATTGCTTGAATATAGGATAATTTTTAAAGATTTTGTATGATTTAATTCTAAAACGAAGTTAAGAAATAACTAGGAACTCTATCATAAAGTATTACTATAGTTGAAAAGTAATAATGGCTTTTTTGACAAAATTAAGTTTACTTCAGATTTAATAGAAAAAATATAGAAAGAAAAAATCAAAAATGATACTTTAATTCATTCTAATAATAAAACTTTTTTAAAATGGGGAGGGGGCATAATAGGAATTATTCGAAAAATATGAGTTTGTTTCCTTCAAAATGTTTTACATTAAATCTTAATAAAAACATTATTTAGTCTTTCAGAATGAATTTAAAATTAATATATTATATACACAGTGTGTTATAAAATTATTGATTATGTTTAACCACTTTTCTATTTAACATTTTTAAATTCTGAGTAAAAGTGGAATATGTATGAATTGTAAAAGGATTGATTTAATTTGTGTATACAGTCTTGACCAGAAAGAGTGCTCCGAGACTTAAAAACTTAGTACTCTCCAAATTAATCTAAAACACTCTGATCGGATGAGAAGGTATATGTAAAATTGTAATCATACAAGTGTTTTTACATGTTAACTAAGAAATAGAATAATATTTAAATTTAATTAATTTAGATATGCCTCTAAACTTCTTTCGTGGAACCCTAGGGATCCACGGAGCACAGTTTGAGAACCACATTTAATTAATTATAACCAAATTATTTTGAATTTCGATTATATAAACCGTCAAAGAAACATTGATGTACAATAATGTGTAAAAAACAAAATCAATCAATTATTGTTTAATCTCCATGAATAATTATTATTACATTAATTATTATTTATTATTACATGGATTTATTTTCTTGCTTTTTACATATTTTTTAAATATTATCATTGGGCCCTTTTATAGGCTGGAGCTATGAGCCTGTGTATTTGATATATGCAATATACACGGTTATTGCAGCACTGATTCTGGTATATTATGAATATATATATAAATAAAATTTATTATAATAAATAAATTATTGTTACTTTGAACATCCGAATATTTTCAGCATCTTGCAACGGGAAATATTCTATGAATCTAAAATATATATATTTTTATAAATATTAACACTCATAATTAAATATTACATTTTTTTCATATCTTTAAATTTATAACACTAAACCACTAAGGCTTTTTTTAAATTCTCAACATCTGTTGAAGTTAAACAGGTGTGATTTAAGTATACCAAGTCAAAAATGTTTTCTTAGAAAAATCGCGGGTATGCAAATTCTGAGAACTATAAAGCAAATTATAGCAAATTAATTGCAAAATTTTTGTAAAGGTTAGGAGTCGCTAACTTGATTTAGGGGGGCCAACTTCACGCACATAAAAACCAGTGCACTTAATGCGTTTGATTTCCAACTAACCACTGAATAACCGACTATATTTTTTTTAAATTGTTTTTTTTCAAACACACATAAACACACAATTAGTTCTCGTAATATGTAATGAATCACATCGAATTACTTTTATGCTCATCACAATTATTTACTTAAAATTAAAAGACCGATTATCGTTGGAAATATGCATCATCCTATACAGTGGTCGGTTTCGGGAATAATTTGTTGTACACAGTGAAAGTATAAGTGAAGCGAACCTGTACACAGAACATTTTAAAGTTAACTTTAGAAAAAAGCTCAGAACAGTCAATCGATCCACTAATAATTTTGAGAAGAAAGACCTTATTTAGTTTAATTTGTCTGTCAGCTAAGGATTGCAAACTTAATCTATTTGAGACTGTTTCAAATTTATGAGGTATATATTCTATTTTTAATAAATATACAGCAAATTTCAAAAACTTGCGTTAGCCCTTTCTATCTGATTGATATTACTCACGGTGGTGGGTCCCATATAATAACTGCAAATTCCAAAGTAGATCTGACAAGTGTACAATATAAAGTTTTTAGTGGAGTTTGTAGCTTAAATTCGTTACAAACCCACTTAATAAATCCAAGAGCTTTTAAAGCTTTACAACATTATGTATCTATATTGGTACAAAAACTTAAGTCTTTGTCATAGATAACTCCAAGATCGTTCACCGTATTTTCTTCAATAGTAAGACAGGTACCACATAGTAAGTATTTAAATTCCAAGCGAGTATGATTTCTATAAAAAGACTTTGACCAACATTTATAGACATTAAAGTCCAAGCCAAAATGAACAGCTCAAGCATCTACCGCATCTTAAGTCACTTTGGAGTAGGTTAAAGTCATTTACTGAGCGAATTTCTAAAAAGAGCTTAAGTCAACTACAAATAGTGAGATTACTAATATTTAATATAATAAAACCACTTCACGTCCTCCGTACATCCTGTATTCGTATAATAGTACGCGAGAGATGTCTAGCAACCAATAAACTTCAAACGAGTACGGTGTAAAAATAAAAAGACAATGCCTACTTACAGTTACAGTCGTGCTCGACAATTGCGACAGGTCATTGGAACCTCTACAGCAAGATTATTAAAACTTCATGGGTCGCGGCTAATATCCTGTACCCGTGCGATGAATAATGATTTATTATAATATTTTTACTGTTATCTGCGTACCGCAACGCACCATGGGCCGATAAAAATTTGTACCCCGTCGAACGCGAGTGTACGTATCATGGTAGTACGTATACGTTATTTCTATGTGCGCACGTGTACAATTAATACAAATAATGCACAATGTAATTACATAAATTATATCGTCTAAACAGGACCGAACATCGTAAAAACGTCCGCGGGACCAAATACCTGACCCACGGTGCATGCGAATGCACATAGCCACGGCAATATTGTTCAACCATCGTTCGATTGATGATTGATCGTGCGAGTGCAGCGAATAAGCAAAATATTCTATGGACGAAAATTACCCGATCGCTGGCGTTATCAAGGATTGCAGTTATCAAGATTAATATTTATTTATCGAAATTCATGTTGTCACGGGGGTGAGGGTGGGACAGGTATCAGTAGTTTACGGATCCTTAATAACGAATAGCGATGTTTTATTCGGTTTTTTTTTTACCTACTTTAATCGTTTATTGTATATTATTATCTCATGGGGAAAGAAAAAAATTACGATACACAATGTAAATAAATATCTTTTATAACTCGGAGCATTCGCTTGATACTTATGATAAGCACAAATTATGCCAATCACAGTTCTACCGTGAATTTCTCAACTTGCACTTTTTTCAAAAAGCTACATAGTCGATGCGTTGATGAACATTTATGAACGGAAAAATTGCAATTTAAATAGACACGATTTTTTTGTCCTGCATATGGGAATGAAGGTAGTACTCGCGTAAAATAATCGCATATCACAATACTATAACGGAGTGCTTTTGCGGTCGCGACAAACGTTATTGCTCCTTTTTGAGATAGATGAGTGGAAAGGTGTGCAAAACGGTCCGAGAATTGTTTTTCCTTCTATCGTGTCATTCGACCGCGCGGGAGAAATGTTTGCGTCATGTTTAACAACCGTAGACGTGGAAAGAAAGAAAAACAACCGACAGCAATATTTAAACACTACAGAACGCATGCGCCATTGCCGTGAACTCGATAGTACCATTGCACCGACGACGACACCACAGATGCTTTTCCCGGACCGTCATCAATATTGTCCTGCTCCTAGTGACTCATTGCACGCCACCGGCCGGAAAAAAAATGTACCGGGACGGCGGTGGAATAATTGGTTTTCCGTGATCCGTCGCGACTCGTGCCCGCGTTATCCCTTTTCGTGTGTTAGCGAATTAGTTTGGAACCTTTTACTGACGTTCTTATACGGTACCCAATATTGTAGCGCTCATGGTGCGGTTGCACTGAAATCAACGCAGTACTGTTTGGTAACGACCACCGGTGTGTAGACGTTACATGAGTCCCGGTCTGCAGATCATGAAACTAAATGGTACGGATAGATCTCTCGGTCGATCCATCGACATCAATCAAATAGTGACTAAGGTTGTTTATTTATTTTTAGTAGTTCATACCGTTATTATGAAGTTGCAGACATTAAAACTGCATGGATATAGATTTTATATGAATTACGTTTCAAACGTATTATCATTAATGTAATTTTAATAATATTTCCTTCTTTTTTTTGCATCTCAAATGTGAATTTGAGTTTTTGAAATGGATATTTATGGTTAGCGAGGCCATTTTAGAATTGATATTTTACAAAATGAACAGAACATAATATTATTAGATTCAAATGTTTGTTTGCCATTTTTTTTCAACTTATCACTCTTATTAGTCATAGGTATATATTTCACAAAACTACGTACGTGTTGTATTATCATCACTAATTTGTACAAACGTCACTATTGTATAGTTGTTACACAACTTTACTTTAACAATAACATATAGGCTTACTGATTCACTTAGAGGTAGCCGATATAATTTTACACTATAGTAAAACTAAACTAAACTAATTCATAGGGTACTATTTTATAATTTTTTTTTCTCACATAATATTTCGTGACTGAAAAGCTGACGAAGAAATACAACTTTATTGATCACGCTTAGTTCTAAAGTTACGGTAAAAAAAATGTTCATAATTTTATATTTCCGGAAATACCTCAAAGTTTAAATTAAAGTTCGGAAACTAATTATTTTCGCTCTCGCCTGTGACAGTTTTGCAGAGAATATCGAATTGTGGAATTACCTAGTTCAAAGCTCATCATGTTAAATCATTAATTATACCAACAAATGGAAACAAAAAAGTGTATTAGAAAATCGTGAAAAAAATATTGCTGTCAGAAAACAAATGTAAGATAAATCTTAAACAGGTTTATGTGAGTTAAAATCAAGTTGAGTTTGATATGATTACTGTTTTGATATTTCCAAATATATGATGACACGATTTAATATAGAGAGTGCGGCCGCACCAGTGGGTCTAAGAACCGTGTGTTACATAATATAGAGTTGCGCCCGGTCACCATACAATACACTACTGGTTTTCTTGAGTTGTTTGCCAAAGTGACGTCTCGGGACGCGCACAAGTCTTAGATTGAAATCGGTAATTGAGTTGCAGAGAGTTGTCAAACGTATGGTAACGATTTGTTAAAAGTTTTTGTGGACACGCGGTGACCGGCAAACACGGTTCTTATATATAATATAGTATACTATTAATCTCATATATCTTCATCGCAAACAATTACACATCATTAATTATTTTTTTATTTCACGCGAGAAAAAAAAACAATCCATCCAAGTAAGCTTTCAAAATCTACTGACTTTAGTAAATACATAAATACCATTATATAATATTAGTCACGCCACGACAATAGTATAATACTCGTACAACCGAACGTGTATTTAATGTAGCGTAAATAATATAGTGCGCGCCAAACTTACCTAAATAACGTGTACCCGTCGTTTCTTTCTCTTTAATTTTCCAATTAGGATAGTAGTTGAGCTACTAAAAAAGAAAACTTTGTCAAATCACGTGTTGGCCGTCGTCGTGCGGTTGATTTCTGTCGTCTGAACCTCGCGAAATGAGAGTGAACCTGACAGCAGGATGATCCATCAACGCCGTCAATCCATTTATCGTATACAACGTCCGACGCGTGTAAATATATCGGCGCAATTATGTTGATACGATTAAAAATGACGCCGAGGATTACACATAAAAACGCTATGTTTAATGTGATTAATAAAAATAATAATAATACACCATACCTTGTTCGCAACCCGCACACACCTGGCCTCGTCATTTTGTTCGTTCATCGTTTTGCTGTACCGAATTAGTGCTATTATTATTGCTTATAATTAAACACGAGACCCGAAACGTAATATAATATTATTAAAAGTAAATTTATAAGAGCCACAGATTGGAGTAAGCGATTCAGAAGTGGGCGATGTCTGCTTGGAAAACTGAAGAGCGTGGGAGTATAGGACGATTGTTAGCTAGGCGCATCAGACGATCAGTTGCACTATTCCTACCATAATTGACGGAACAAGCTTAGAGACAAACATACGTTACCCTTTCTCGAGGGGTACACCTTACATGGATATCTAATTTTTAGCATACAATTAACGTGTATTTGCATGACCATTTTCGAAATTTTAGATTTTTTGTTTTTTTCTTTATTTGGCGTGATGTCAAAAATATAAATGGTATAAGGGGGACCTGTCAATTACAAAAGACATTTATAAGTTGGAATACGTACGTAAGGAATAAAATATGAAGAAATACAATGAAACGGGCACGGAGCAATTCTAAACAAGAGCGTATCTAGGGGGTGGAAGGTTGGGTCTTTAAACCCTCTCCGAAATTTTAAAACAAATTTATAAAAAAAGTATTGCTTAGTATTTTTATTTTTATTTAATTTAAATTTAATATTATAAACAATTTCAAAGGTTATTTAAATATTTATATATTATTGTTGATCTATCTAGTAGAATAAAATTAATTATCCGATTAATTACTAAAATTATTATCTTGTGAAATAATATATTTTAAATATTTAATGGGAAAAATATTGACCCCCACTCCTAAAAAAATTCTAGGCATTCTCCTGCGCGTGAATAAAAAAGTCTTCCGTGGTGGTGGTGTGACTCGACCATTACAGGAAACCTATGTGTTATTTCAAATATTACCAGTATTATCAAGTAATACTGTATTATTATTTAAATTAAGTATTTATGTCTACACCTACGATTTATCGGCGTGTACGGTAGTAAGAAAAAATATTGTCCCATTAGTGACAAATGCGTCAACATTTTTGGCTACATAAATATAATTAATGCATAATAATATAGGAAATAGATACTCCTCGAAATAAAAACATATAGTTCAAATTGAAAACCCATACATGAATGTTAAAAAAAAATTTGATTTCTTAAATTCTACTTCAAATGTTTGCTTATTATAGACTACCTATAATCGGCTGGTACCGAATTCCGTTCCGGGCCCCCTATGGTTCCATAATTGAAGACCGAATTCCGTCCCGGAGGCGGAGCAACTATGTCTGAATTCCGTCCTACTACCTGTAACTATGATATATTTGGCAGTAATATTTTCCTTCACATTTTCCCCAGGCTTAGGACTGGCAGCTTTGCTGGCATGTTTAAAAATGTAAAATCCGGCAAAACAGACTTATTTATTTATTATTGACATACGGAGCAAAAAAAAAAAAAACTCCACTTATAGTATATGCCATTTATGTATAAATATGACAGTCATATAAGTATTTTAATAAATTTAAGAGTATAAGTATAATATATGTTATGTGTAATTAGTATTTAAATTATTTTTTTTTTTTTTTAATTATTATTTTTTAGATTTGAAATAGGCTGGTAAAATCTTAGACGACACCTGACTTTGGTATACACAATACATAGTATATAAATCGTTTCCGTTTTTATTGCGAATAATTGTGATAATACAAAAAAACGATACGCGTGATGTCAGGTGAAGCCTCTTGAAGTTCTATAAAATTGAACTTATATTAATACCGTCCAAGACTAGTCGGGACGGAATTCGGACATAGTTTATCTACCCCCGGGACGGAATTCGGACATAGTTGCTCTGCCTCCGGGACGGAATTCGGCGATTGCCCTATAATCGGGTTCCGCAAAAGAATGTTAGTTTCCGCATCTAAGGTAGCCAAATTATTATAAACTGATATGTAATCAGGCGCGTACACAAGTGGAGAGGGATTCACCCCCCCCCCTCAATTCAGGAAAATTAATAAATATATTTTTATAGATTAAAAGTGGTTTATAGATTATATCAATATGAAAATATTCAACCCAAAACCTCCCTAAAATTGTTGTTTATGTACTCGCTTGTATGTCACAACATAGCATAAGGTATTACATGTGGCGCGTTTTTTTATAGTTGTATCCAGGCCTTATTCTAAAAATAGAAGAAACTTCAGCAAAATTAATCTTTTTCTAAAAGTCGGTATGTCAATTGCTGCGAGAAAAATATCATACAATCTGCGATGAAACCGATAAGATACATTATAAAAGTTTCGGCAATTAATTTTACACCGAATGGTATGCAGTTTTCGGGAGAACATAGGGAATGCCTAAAAATACATTTTTCGATGGTTTTCAAATTGTTAACCCTTTTATTATGCGCATACGCAACGCAACTTGTAATTATTTTAAACGGCAACACCTACTTTTTATTTACCGATTTGGATAGACTGAAATTTTTTAAATAAATTTGTTCGTTTTACACCATAGCTCTAGAGTCGTGCAGCAGTGTGACACGCGCATTTCTCGTACGCTCCGGACGTGACAACGCGTTTACCGCCGGACGTGCGATAACATTGTTGTGCGCCACCGCGACGACGACATCGGTGGTCGTGTTCTGTTCGTTTCGTTGTTTATCGCGACGCCCGCGCTTGGTCGCAACCATACAGTTTTTTCCGTAACGCCTAGGCGCGTGTGTATGTTCCGCATTGTTTGCAGTAGTACACCCGTATAGATTGTGACGTCACCTAGCAGGGCCGTGGAGAGAAATCATGGGCCCCAGGGACAAATTATACCAGACCCTTCTCGCGCGAGGTATTAAACTTGCCACTGACATCTAATATCTTCTTTTAAAATGTGTATACCAAACAGATAGGTAATGTAATCGCAGTCATGGTTATCCCGCAGACTAAATTAAAATAATTATTTACAGCCTATGGATCATTCTTGAAAATGTTATTTGTCTACGTTTTAGATCAATGTTGTAGTGTTCAGTTTATTGTAGACTAGTTATAACTATACCGCATATGCAATTATTATTTGGGTAGGTTATTAGTACGATTCATATTGGTGATCCATAAATAGCTCGACACCATGACCGAGACGTAGTGAACTTGATCAAGCTCCGGGCCTTTCTTGAAGCCCGGGCCCCAGGGCTTACAGTCCAAGTTGCCTCTCCCCTCTCGTCGGGCCTGTCACCGAGGCACGTGTCAAAGCCGCTCGCCGTTGGTACTCTGGTCTCGTGCCCAAAGAAGAACCGCGCACGCATTCCAGTCATCATGCGAACGGTTGTTTTGATTTTGTGTCGTGCGTCGAATATAATAACAATAATAATAAAATACAATAACGCTCTGGAATGGCAGCCAATGGATAAATATTGTTCATTGCATGGCACCCTTATTTTATTTTCCATCCCGTTAACAACTCCGCCGTGGTAGAAATATTTAAATCTTAATGAATCTATAACATGGCAAGGCCATTAAGTCTTTTCTGTGACAAATGCGATCTCCATTTAACTATCTTCACAATAAGTGGACAACAATTTTCTGCAAGCTAACGACCTACAGCGATAGGCATAAGCCTGTGAAGTGTATAATGTGTTTCGAATTGCACTTTCAAAAACACTAATATTTTCCTACCCCCGAGTTTTATTAGTTTTTATGAAATTAATAAAATTTATAAATTTTTCCTTTGTTCGAATTTACTAAATTAACAAAATTCAAATCAATCGAAATTTCAAAAATTGAGCTCTGGAAATTCTCTATGACAGGGTGGAAAGTCCCCCCACCACAATAAATACGCTACTGCGTTGCACGTTCTGTACACACGATCGAACGAAATTTATTCAAATGCTTACTCACATGCTCACCTTGTGCGACGCACAAATATGCTCTCGTGTGTACGCTCCTTAGAGGAATCGCCTGTTGGGAGGCCATGGCGGTGGGTCTGAGGGAACTCGGCACGAGGTTTTTATGTACAATGATGAGAAAGAAGAATGAATAGAAATTTCGAACATTTTCTCGGACGTTTCGTGGACAAAAAAAAAAGAAAAAAAACTATTAATCCGGTACCAAGAGTTTTCGAACACGTATACGTAATAATGTTGCGTGCTAACCGTTTGGTAAAAACATACGATAATACATGTGTAACATAATATACGTGAGTGCGGCGTACGCGTACAAAGGTGACGGTTACGGGACCAGCGAATTTTCGTGATTTTAGATGGAATATACCACTTCGTATTTATTACTGCACAACCGTTGCAGCGCAGCAGTTACACGTGTAATTTTCACACTGTTTTTCCCGTTCGTACTGCTATGAATTACGTTCCTGCTTACAATAGAACGGTGATTTTTATAAATAAACATTTAAACTATCAAAAAACTGTGAGACGGAATTGTAAGTCCGATCGAGTTGTATTGTACGCATACATACGAATTTAAAAAGATGCGATTAATTTTTGAAAACGTTATGTCTGTTTTCAACCGCAATGAATTCCTCGTAGAACACTAATCATCTTTGTGATAAAAACAAATCATTGGACAAATATCTTAAAACAATTTACTTTCTTGACGACGTTTTCAGAGATAATATTATTTAGTTTTAAAGGTTTTCAATCATTTTGTGCAACAGTTATATGTATACACTTTAAGTAACAAAAATAATCAGCAGCTCTTCAGTATGATATTTTATAATTGATCCTAGGAACCCTGACACTAAATATGTCGGAAGCAAATATGTTCCTCGTGTGTTTTCACAAGTTGAATCATATTATTTAATACTAAGATTTATTCAACTTACAATAAATTACTTCAGGAACAATGAAGTTTAGCAATTTTATAAAAAAAAAAAACACATATTTACTGTCAAACCATTGCAACGCAGCAATTACATTTGATAATTATGCAGTATATTCCTGGTTCGTAATCAATACGTAATTTTACGAATTATTTTTAGTCGAGTTTGTTCTTCCGATTTTTCCATATTGATTTGCTATGTTAACGATATTGAAAATATCGTATTTTTACTAATAAAAAAAAAAACGCTATGTAAATAAAATTACATAATATTTTTACCTATTTACAATAAAATGATAATTTAATTAATTAAATTTAAATTATCAAAAACTACATTAAATGGAATTATATTGTACCATTGATTATTAATAATAATATATCAAATTAATTAATTCTCACGTATAATCAATGATTGTACGTATAGGAGTTTAAAAATAAGATTAGTTTTTGAAAACGTTATTGGTTTTCAAATATAATCGAAATAATTAATTTATAGAACTTTAAGACCGTCAAAACAATTGGGCTTACAATAAAAACTGCTGCTTAAAAAAAATATAAGTTGTGCTTCACAATAAAAAGATTAAAAATTTGAAAACCATCGAAAAATGAGTATTTAGGAGTTCCCTATATTCTACCAAAAACTGTATATCAATCGGATGTTACTAGACAGAATTATTTAGTGGTACCTTTAAAGGAATCATGTATAATATTGTAAATATATAAAATTAATTGCTGCAATTTGTATAATGTGTCTTATCGGTTTTATCCCATATTGTATAAAGTTAAATTTTTTAACACCGCAGTTTGTATATCAGCATTGGGAAAAAGGTTAATTTTTTCACAGTTTACAATCTCCCAGTTGCTCAGCCTGATTGGTCCATAAAAGAGCAGGTAATCTTTGCTTTCTTTTGGGTATGACTTTATTAATAATAAGCTATCCATAATCTTATAGGATTATTAAAGAAAATTATTCAATTAAAATTTAAACCGATGAACCGTTCAGAAAAGAATTTTATAAAAATGTGTTACCGTTCTAGATCTGGTAATAACTTGCATTCATAATATAAATATGATTAGTCATGTTATTTTACCTTATATCTTTTTTAAATCTTAAAGTACTTGAAAAATGTCAAACAATTTTTAGCAGTTAATTCTTGAGCTTCACTTATTGATCTTGTAGAACTATCAACGGTCCTGTCAATAGGGCTGATCACTACGTGCACATAACAATGATCGTTCGCTAAAATTATGAAACGATAATGTAAAAAAAAATCGAGCAATTATTATAAATCAAATTTTAAATCTAATTATATGGCATACTTGAATAATAAGCGCCAGTTACATATGACAATGTTAAGTTTTTTTCGCTCGTAATCTGGTCCAAGAAATCGATATAAGATTCAATTTCGAAGTCTGTTATTAATTCCAACTCCTGTTAAAAAAAAAAAAAACCAAAAAATACCCACATGGATAGGTATTATAGTAATATAAATACACTATTTTCCATCACAATAGACCAATATTGTTTCTATTTTGTAGTCGGATAAAATTCAATCACCTTAAGTTTTCGCATGCAAGGATTTTTTCGATGATAATAATCGTCTGAAAGCAATGTCGGCCAAAATCGCATTCTCCCTCATCGGTTCATTTATCGATAACCCAACGTCTTCCAATGAATCGCAAAGATGATTTCTTTGTTCTTGGTTCGACTTGACCGGGATTTCTATTGTTGGCTTAGTCGTCTCAATCACCTCCATCACGGTACATTTTGACGTTTCCCCAATATTGTGCACTTCAGCCGTCGTGTCACGAACAGCTGTTATAGATGGAAGCACGTCCTTTAAACTTACGGTACACAAATCGGAGGATTTCTCCGTTTCGTCAAACTCTTTTTGTCAAACCATTGTTTTTCCCTAAGAAAAAATACGAATCTTCACGTTTTTTATGTTATTAATTTTTTTTTTTTTACATAGGTAAATACATACTTTACGTCCACAGTGGTGGAAGTGGTTTTAATGATATACACTGGTAATATTTCTAATGCTGTTTGCGCGTATTGTTATGTGGAAGAAACCGATGCATACGCGAGTTAATCTGCACGGCGGCACTGTCCATTTTTTTCCTTATCTGCTTCTTTCTTCCGGCTTCCCAACTGTATTTATGTGAATTTTTAATTGCATATTATATTCTTATTTATATTATTGCCAATCAACCGTATTATGTAACGCTGATAATTATTTTCATTATATTTATATCATTTTAGTTTATTTTTTTTTTTCTCGTTCGTTCGTCGTCAGCCATTGAGGCAACTGTTTTTTTTTTGTATTTTAATCATCGTCGTTTTTGCACAAATACAATTTTGTTTCGTTTATATACTTATTTTTTGATACTAATATTTGTTGTGATTTTTTATAGTTTTTCCTTTTAGTCTCGCATTGTGCGAACTACTTAAATTTGTATTTATTAATTGTGCAATTATAATATATTGTTTTACGCCATTGCGGTTATTAATTACTAAAATATTTCTATATTATGCCATTGCGGCTAATACTTGTTAAATTGTTATTTTTATTCTCATGCCATTGCGGCTCTCTTTTGTAAACTTAATTATTGCTGTAAGGCTTAAATAGCCATCTCTTTTGATTATAAATTTATTACTATTATTTATTGTTAATCGGCTCTAATAGCCAATATTTAAATATTGTCTTATATTGTTTATTTCTTTTTGGATTATTATTATTTTATTTAGCTCAGGCAGCAGCTGGCCAGCGGTGCTCCACAAAATTGTGAGTTTTTATATATATTATTATTTATTTATTTATTGTTGATAGTTTTAGTATAAATTATTATATTTGTTGTGCCAACCAGGCAAATCAAAATTATATCATTCTTTTTATTATATATTTATTGTGCCACTATGGGTAATTAAAAATTATTTTTTTTCATTTCCAAACATTAATGTCACTACCGTGACTGGTCCTTCAATCGTCGTTTCGGCCCGAACAAATGCTAAAATAGTTGTTGGTATATCCACATCAATCATTGAATTTATCGATATTTGTCCATCTACTTCGACCAGACTTGTTAATTTGGTGACGTTTTCGAGCATGGTCAATTCGCTCTGCTCCTCTATCGATTATATGTGCCCTCTACAGAGTCATATTCATCTGACGTTGAAGCAATAATCTTCTTCGTGCGAAGGACATCGACATTGATCTCGCAGTCGTAATCGACATTTTTTATCGGATCACCGGTCAAAAGTTAAGTTGCTCTACATCTTTGATATCAATTGTCATTTGGTGTACTTGAGGAGTCTTCCTGCTTTCTGAGCGGAATTGGGTGACATTCTTTCAATTCCGTTGAAACGCTGACCATATCGACAGCATCCGCGTCGTGGTACTTTTTGTCGAACCGCACTTCCGAGACCACGGATTTGGCCATCATTTCGGATGTGTTGAACATGACTCGGTCCGGTGTTTGTACAAGTTTAACCATGTAAACTTCACTTATCTGGCCACTCGCAGGATCAAGTGGAAGTGACATCGTCGACCGATCGCAGTGTTGTTTAGTTGATTTCAAGCCGTTCATGAAATCAGTCATATCTTCCTTAAACTGAACAAATGAATTTTTTCCTGTTATCAACTTGTCCATTTCATTCTGTAGTCCATTGAAGTGTAAAATTTGGAGCTTGAAACTAGAAAAATCGGCTAAATAAAATCATATAACATGATATATATTATTTTGTCTAGTGAATATAGTTGATTTTTGATATTGGTATTGATATACCTTCCATGTTTTTCAATTTATATTCATTTATTTCATTCTGTTAACGCAGAACATCAATTTTTCGTGCCGTCATCATTTTTTTCAACAACAATATTGACTAGATACAAGTTATTTAATGTTATATTAGTAATTTAGTAACTTTTAGTAATTGTATTTATTGTATTAATTTTATAAATAAAATCATAATAATCTGGAGCTTATCTAGGCTGAGTTAAAGTATTTTAAGCCTCCCCCCCCCCGAAATTTAATACATTTAGAAAAAAAATATTGCTTTATATTTATATACAATTTAAATTTAATAATTTAATTTTTGTCTGGTTCATTGTTGAATTATCTAGTACTATTTAATTAATTTTTATCTGTTCTTTTTCTTCCGATTTTTCGTTTCTCTTAAAGTTTTAAAAATTCAGAACATTCAAATAACTCTTCATTCTCAATTTCTATTACATAATTAATGCAATGCAAATAATATTTTTCATCTTCGTAGCTATGATCTAAACATTTCTAATAAATATTGTCCTGTTATTTATTGTACACACATTTTTTACAATATTTAAAATAACGTGTTATACTAAGTTTGAATAAAAAAATAATATAAATAATCAATCGAATGTGAATGTCGTAATAAATGTATTATAAAATGATTGTGTCGTCATCGTGTATACATCATTAGTACCAATAATATATTATAATTTTAATCGGCTTACGAAATGATACAAATTATAATATGGATACATGTTTCAATTTACTCATCGCCACGTGTACGCGAAATGAGTACCTCAACAGCTACCAGCGTTACGCTGCGTTTCGTGTGGTTGTATAATAATGCACCAAATTTATATTTTAAAGAATAAGTATTAATTATTTCGATACACAATGCGTGAAAAGTACAATTGTTATTAATTGAAAAACATTAATTGCACGATTATAAACATCTTAATCATCATCGTTCATCAATTGGTTTCGTACTCGTAATCAACTATTGTTGTTTTGCGTGTATAGAGCGGAGTAGTTGTTGTTAATTAGAAAACTTGTGCGTTGAAATCGCATATTTAACATCACCAAATTGGTCTAAAAACCAATTGATGTGTTAAAATGATTAATGAGGTGTATGTAACATTGAAAAATTGCGAACTCTCTTTAAAAAACAATAACGTTATAAATATTAGTATTAAAATAATTATCATTCACCAGAATGTGTTACATAAAACGGTATAATTCATGTTGAATAAACAATTCAGTTTTTAAATAAGAATCTTTGACATAAAACTCCATACAGCAGAAATATATAATTTTATATTCATAAAGTTTATTGAATATACTATGCAAAATTAAAAAATGTTATATATTTTCACAGTCCTAATTTAGCTCTTTTATAATAATTAGATTTTTATTAATAAAATAAATGATTTTTTTTTTTTACATCTTAATGATTTTGGAATTAAAAACAAATGAAATGGTATATTTTAATGAATTTGGTAAATATCAAGATAAAAATATATAAATATTATTTTACTTCTACTGCGGTGGTTCTCATGTTTATTTATAAAACTTGTTTATATCATAATTCTTAAATTAAACTCATGATTGAAAAATACATAATTATCATGTTATGCATTGAATCATCCTAAAATACTAATAAAAGCAAAAATAATTTTCATTTTATCAAATTTTGGAGTGGATCATAAATATTATAATTTGTTTTTCTTTTATTATGATAAATATTTACAAGGATATATGTAAAATAACAATTACTACCCATGTCCAGTCGAAAAAACTATATTTATTTGTTTTTATGAGATGAAAAAAAACAATTGGTTGAATGATTATCTATTATAAATCATTTCTACATTTTTTGAACTGATAAATTAAAATTGACTGTTACAGGATATATTGGTATAATTGTAAATTATGTATCATATGTTTTGGGTAAGTCATACGTGTGTAGTATTAATTATTGTTTAACAATATCTTCGAATTAGAGCTATCGAAGTTGCGTGGCGGAAATTGATGATAATGTTCGCGCAAATGTTAAGTCGTGAATGTACACATATATTATTAGGGATTTATAGGAGCTCGCTTATATTGGTTTGTAGGATTCGCATAAATAAAACAAAGCTATCAATAATAATGTTTAATAATATCAAAAACTCAGATGTGTTGTAATTATTATAAAATTTAAAATTTTTCCATATACTATTTCAATAGAAAACAATGGAATGTATTATGTTTGTTGGCTATTCAAATAATCGAACACTTGCTTATTACTTTTTTTTCTTTTCGTTAAATTATCGAACAAAGGATAATAAATCTTAAACTAATCTAAAATAATATTGCAATTGTATTATATTGTTAATTTTATTTTATTAATAAACACCAATTGGCAATTACAATTAATCTGAACATAAAAAAAAAATTAAATTAAATAGGTAACTTAATATTATTGTAATTTTAAGTTATTTACAAACAGTAATGTGTAAAAAAAATTATGTTTAAGCAAACAGGATAGTAGTGAAATAATTAATTAATTTAAAATATAAATATTAATTAAAAAAAACAATGAATAACTTTGATACTGTACTGTGGCAAATACATATATATTTCTAACAATACATTTTCTTTTGAAGAATTTAACGAGGTTCTCGACGAGCTTTTCAAAGTAAAAATTTTCCAGGAATATGAAAACTCTCAGTACAATTCAACTACTGCAAGATTATCAGGATTAGCACTCTTCCATTGTCAACGAATTAACCATATGGTATATACAGACAATGTTTTCAAAGACTAATAGAAAAAATGGTTTTAACATTGAAAAGTTTTTATCTTATTTTTATTAGTTCTTATCAAGTAGTTCATAGAATATCTTATTTATATAATTTAATTTATCAAGTTCGCGTTATTTATACAATTACTCTTATCAAGTTCACGTTTTGCGATATCACCAAAAAAATTAAAACGCACCATTATTACAGTATTAAGTTTAATATTTAATGAATAAAATAATGATTTTTCAATCTATCATTTAACATTTTTTTCAGTTAAAACTAGTATTCCACATTTTTTAACTCACCATATATGTGACCCATTAAAGAGATTATTGTTTTTAAATTTTTGACTGTTGAAAAATTGTTCGACAACATGAAAAAGTTGAAAAATAACCGTAAAATAACCATTATTATCATGAAAACGGAAAATTTAAAAAAAAATTAATTCTTATCATAAAATTTCGAAATTTTTTTAATATAAAAATAATACACGATTTATTATTTACTATAACATATTATAGGTTAATTCTTTTATTACATTTATATCACTTATGCATAAAAATGTCTAATTTTATTATTTTAAAGGAAAAATAAAAGTACAAATATTTGCTTGCGTTCAAAAAGTAATATTCTAGTTTATAAGTGCGTATGACTATTATATCTTTTCGGTTTATTTCGTGTACTAAAAATCTCAATAAAGCGAAAACTATCCAATAAGTTAACGACCGGTAACATTATAACTATCTCAGAAAATATTATTAAATAAAAATATATGTTACATAGTTAGTTTTATATTTTTATATATTTAAAGTGTTGTTAAATTATTTCAAATAATTTCGATTCACGAGAGTACTCTTCGTTGTTTTTCCATTAATCCAATGAAATAAATTCGAGATATTTTTTAACATAATTATTTAATAACCAAAAACTAACCACGTGTGCTTACAACAATCCGGTACAGGTATTATTTTTTATATCATGAGTACTTTTTTATTTTTATGTTACTTACTTAAAATAAATTAGTTGTGTTACAAGTTGATCGAACACTATGAATTATTGTTATTGTAAATCATGCGTTTTCACTCTCCATAATTAAAACCATAAATGTGTACACTTTTATTCAATGTTAAATAACTTTAATTTTAATTAAAATATATTTCAATTTAGTAAAAAAACTATTTATACATGAATATACCAATAACATTTTTTTTGAACCAGAAATATTTTCACAATTTACTAATTTACGCTTTCCATGAAATTCAAGAACTTTTCTAAATATGTATTCATTAATATTAGTTATGAATATTAAATGAATATAAAAATAGTCTTTTCTCAAAAAATCAACAAAAAAAAATTAATATTTAAAAAAAAATGGTATTGAATCTAAAATTGGTTATATTTTATTTAAGAAATAAAACGATTAAAAATTACATTATTTTATACTAAATAAACATAAAAATATTTTCCAAATAATTATAATTCATTTTTACAATTATGGTAATAATTTAAAACAAGTAATATCAGTTTATACAATAATTCTTATTATTTATTTTTTTCGAATTTCACTGTTATATTATGCACGTAACACATCATAACAATATTAAATTTAAATTATTGTTGCCATTGCTTCAGGTGAATTATTTATACAGTTTATCCTTAAGCCTCAATGTTTAAACTGAGAGAAAATTCTATTAATTAAATTACAAAAATGTTTGTTTTGGACAGATATTTTTGATTCAGTAAAAGTATTTAATGAGTCTGTCCAACAAACAATATTCTGAAAAATTCCAACTCTAAAAATTTTTCAATTGAAATTTATGTCACGAAATTAGATGATAAAAAGAACAAATTGTACGACTTGTCATGTAAATGAAATAGTATTATGCACTTAGTAATAACTATAAAATAAATTATAAATTATATTATTCATACCAAAATTATGGTAAACAACTCACTGATCGATGGATCTTGACAATTGTCTGATTTACGTATTGAATAGAATGTCGGTAAAAAATGTAGCATTTTTCGGGATTATTTCTCCGAATATTACGACTTGAAGCATTTAAATATTTAGTACATAGTATGGAGAAGGTAGATTGACGTTGATTTATAGACATTACTTTTAGTAGGTAGCAATAACCAAGCTATTGTGTATTTAGTAAGCTCTGCGAAATAACCGAGAATCATGTAATTTGTGTAATTTACCTTGATCGAAGTTTAAATCAAAAACATTGCCATGCTATTCGAATGGGCAATTACGATGGGTGGAGTAGTGTAGGAATAATAGATCTACTGAAACCTCTTTTTGTTTTTTACATTTTTCATGAAGATCATCAACGTGACTTTACGAGGGCTTGTGATACTCAGATATAACGTCTTGAACATAAAACATACAAATCAAATATCAATCATGATTACACTAAATGTATAGTTGAGAGTATACGGATCCATTATGTCAGGTACATAACTTTAGTTAATTAAGAAAAATGTCCTCTGTATTTTTATGGAACAGATTTATTTTCTTTCATGCGATTGTACATAATGGAGAGTATTTCCAGTCAAAATGTACATCAAACAATATGACCAACAGATAAAACCGTAAATGATTTTTTTCGAAATTATCGGTCACTGTATGAATAATCAAATTGACTAAGATTAAACTGTATACAATGAACACGGATTTATTAAAATTTAATTCAAAATAAAAATTATTTCTAAGTACATTCATACTAAATACATTTTTATTTTAAGATAAATATTTTTTATTTTATAATACGATAAATTTTACATTTTGTTTTTGTTAAAACAGTTATGTTTCGGTTTCTGGTTAATAAAGGTTTCGCATTAGAAATATAGTTTTAATATATACAGTAGCGCCACTTATAAGACTCAAATTTCGTAAGAATATCATAGAAAATAAACTTCTACGTTGGTGACTATTTATTGATATAGTAGTTGAACCACCATCAAATACAGACCTTCTAGAGCAGTGATGCCCAACATTTTTCATTTGGCAGGCCACAAAGTATAAAAGTACAAAAATAATCTTATATATTGGACTAGTTTTCTTTTCTAAACAAAACGATATTTTAAAATTATATTCAAAATTTCCACACGAAAATTTTCCTGCTTTAAGAGACTTTATAATGAAAATGGCTACTGTATTTGGCTCGACATATATATGCGAACAAATATATTCACGAATAAAACAAACAAAATCGGTTCATAGATCGTGACTTACGGATGAACACTTTCATTAAATTATGAGGATTGGAACCACCAAATTTCAACCAGATTTTTCATTATTATTAAAATAAATAAAAGCTCAAATTTCACATTAAAAATAAGAGTAAAACCTTTTTTATAGTTTTTAGTTTTACTATTATCATTATAATTGTATTTTTTGGAATAATTATTTAAACGAATTCATAAATTTAAATAAAAATAATATATGAAAATAAATAACTTAAACATTTTTCATACATTTTTAAATTTTTTTTTATTTTAGAATATTGTAACGGGCCACAGATTGGGTTCCACTATTTTAGAGACTCTGGAATTGTTGAGGAGAGCTTTCCATCACTGAATTATTAATTTTAATTACAATACGAGTACGAGCAGTATATTTCCAAAATAATTAAATATAATAAAAAATAAACTATAATCACATTTTAATAAATAATATAAATTGTTATTAATAATATTATAATATATTTATTACATAATAAGTATTATTATCTAATATGTAATAAAAGCAAAATAAAGTTAGTAATTTATTAAGATTATTGTTTGCATTTTTTTCCACTTTGCCTATCAGATTGATTCGGTTATAAGACTCATTTTATGCTGGTCCCAAAGTGAGTCTTATAAGTGGTATTCGCATTATTTGAAACAGAACTATAGTGTTTGTTTTTTATTAAAAGGTGATTTCCGTCCTATAGGAATTCGTCATAAGGAGGTTTTTCTGTATCTATAATATGACGATGCTGATTCGCTTTTATTTTTAACTAACCTTGCCTTACACCGTCGGGTGTATATCGACCATATATGTTAACAAATTATCTCCACTGATATACTTTTACATATAGGATCGTTAAAAAAGTAATATATATATAATAAGATGCATCAGTCACGTCTTCTACCGTAATAGTATTTCTTCAATATATATTGTGATTATGCGATCTATAGAATTTTTGTGTGGGATAATTTAACGAAAAAAAATTGAAAACAAAAATTAGAGATTTGCCTTAAACCTATACTTTACAACCGTCAATACTCATACATTATGGCAAAACAAACGATTATATAAAACAATTAATTTACTGAGCTGTATGATTTTAAACTATATCAGAAATATCTGTAATGTACATCGTATACAATTTTATCTGTTATTTTGGTATACTTGCCCGACTTCAATCAGGATGAAAAAAAAATAACAATAATTTAAACGTGGGAACCAGGATAATCCTCGTATAAGAGCAATAAAATATAATTTTCTGAAGGGGGATTTTGCTTACTTCGTTAGTCCCACACTTCTGTTCCCTTGGGACGGGTTAAGATAATTGAATCGGATTGTATTGAATTGATACGGATATACATCACATGGATTAGAAGCAGAGAGTTATAACAATGAGTGTGTATAGAAAACCTAAAGGAAACGCTTATGGGTTTTTAGTTGTTTCCAACTAGTGATAAATTATATTGTACAGACATTTTTTGAAATATGAAAACAAATGTTTTTTTCGTAAAACTTATTACTATTATGAATAATTTAGTTTATTTTGATACAGGTATAGCGATCAATGTTGTATTTAGATATGTAAAAAATTTTATTTAATTCTACATTTATTTATCAGAAACTGTGCAAATGCATTGTTGTACTTGTATTACCCACATAATACAGTATACAGCGGGAATACAGTTAATACTGAACCCAATTATTAATAACCCAATGAATTATTTCAAGAATTAAATTGTATAACAAACACCGAATCTTAACAATTTAATCTATATATTTATAACAATAAAATCTTATTATCTGTAAAACTATTAAACAGATTTTAGAAGAAAAAAGTTTTTCTCGTCCATTTACTTTTAACTAAACTCTGGTGATAGTTAATCTAAACTTTGAAATATAACATTTAAAAAAAATCAACGAAAATATAATTTTAAAAATGTCTATAACACAATTTAATATAATTGCCTTATTATGTAACATGTGAATTAAAAATTATCAAACTACAATCAACTCGCGATATAACGAATTACAAGGGACCGAGTAAAAAGTTCGTTACTTCGAAAGTTCGTTACATCAAAATTCATTATATCAAAAGCATAAGTCAACAAAATTTGTTTAAACAATATTTAAAAAAAAAAATTAGATTTTATTACATTTTTATAATTACATACCTACATACAATATTAGATTATTATTAAATATTTTATTAGATACATTCATACATTTTTTGTTTATTACATACATACTTATTTAATTTTTTAAAAAATAGATTATTTTTTAAAAAATAGATTATTTTTTAAAAAATAGATTATTTTTTTGTGTGTATCCACTTGCGCTTGCGTGATTAATAGAGTTGTCCAAATTTAGAATATTACAAAATACACTGTCGTCAATATCATGTCTTTGCAAAAATCTTAAGGCAGTGCGGAGACCTAATGTTGCTTCATTCGAGCTCACGGGGGGGCTGTTCGTCATCAGCTTTATTCAAAATCACATCGTCATCGAGAATTACACAGATAACTAAATCTTTGTCGATAGCAACAAATTTTTATTTATAATTAATACAATTTACATTTAACAGACGTGTATCATATAAACGATACATGAACATCTTATCACATAAAAATGGCCGAAACAAACTCGTAAAATGTGTATTATCAATCTCCAAAGTTGTGAAAATTCGTTAAATTGCGTGAACTGTAGGACCAAATTACATTTAATTTTTCGTTATACCACGAGATTTTCAAGGATCTGACACTTTTCCACGTTATATCGAGATTTTCGTTATATCGAACTTCGTTATACCGCGAGTTGACTGTATAAATAATACGTATTTAAAAACTACTTAATCGATTAAAAATATTGTACCTTTAGCTTATTTTTTTAAATATATATTTTTTCAATCCTTTTTTTTTTTTGTTCGTGCAATTATTGAGTAATTATGTGGTTCACAAAAATAAAAATAAATTTAACTACATATGACAATTTTTCAGTACTTGGGTAATTTACTAAAGATGATTACAATTTGTTCAATTTATTTTTAGTATTCAATGACACTCAACAATAACAATTAAACCTTCGTTACCATAATTTATTACGAGTTCTATGTATTAAATCATTGATATAACATAACATTGATCCATCTATACTTCAAGAATACATTTACTTTTGTATTTACAAAAAGTCCGTATTTGAGTTTTAGATATTTCATTGAAACTTTATATATACGAATATTATAAAAGGACTAAGTTTTATTTTTTTAACAAATATCAATGTAGGTATATATTAAAGACCTGCAAGAGTCGGACCGGCCCAACCCGGTCCTCAAAAAGCCCGGCCCGTACTGAGAATGGACCGGGCCGGGCCTTAAAAAAAATATTGAGGGCTGTATCGGACTTTCATTTTCGTAAAAATTTTCAAGCCGAGCCGGGTTGGGCTTTTTTTGTAGAACTTATTGAGCCGAGTCAGGCTTAAGGATTTTTACATCTGGCCGCGCTTGGATATTTTATAGATTTTTTTTTGTATGACAAATAATTATTATTTAAAATAAAAATGATAAATTCAAATTACAACGTAGGAATAACCACGAATATTATGTAATTCGTGGAATATGGGTATTGAGTAATGGGCAGTGCTGCAAAAACCGGGTGTGCAGAGTGTGCCGCGCACACAGACCCCAAGGTTTACATAAATTTGATGGACCCCCTAGTCCCAGCCTGAAATAAGCTATACTTTACAAATATAAAATTATTTAATAATAAAAATAAATTTTTTTAAAATTCACGTAAGGTTGTTATAATATTTTAGAATAATACGAGTATAATATTTATTTAACAATGAGTCCATTGAATATTTGAGTAGGCATACAACATACCTATCTAAACTACTTAAATACATTTACTACATAAATATGTAATGAAGTATAATATACAACAGTTATAAGTATTTAGTTTGATATATATTTATACATATATCATACACTAAGTGATATGAAATGAGTTTTAAAATCTAAAAAAATTGATACTTAAATTGAACAAAGATAAATCCTAGAAAGGCGCCCAATATAGTTACCACACACGGGCCTCCTATTTTGTAGTTACGGCACTGGTACTGGGTATAATAAAGTTATTTATATGTAATTCATAAATATGTCATTAATAAGTAACAACACTACCAAAATATATGGCATACTATTAGCGGGGTAGAGGTACTTTTTGTATTAGTGAGATTATTATTTCTATGGTATCATAGTACCAAGTACCAATATAAAATAGAAACGATAATTTGAAGTATTTAAAAAAAATCCATTGTGTTTGACTATGAAGATTGTTAACACTAATCTAGGATACTATACTATAGCCGGTTTCTCCTGCCTAGTTTTAATGTTCCACGTTAGTGTACCAGTGAACATATGTTGCGTATCAACATTTGTTTGTTTAAATCAATATTATAAGGTAAGCTTTTAATGCTACCTACGTATATAATATATAATTGTATATTTTTCACTTTACTAATTTATCAGTATTTATTACGTAAAAAGTAATAACATTAAAGAAAAAACTGTTGAGGAACCTATTGCTTTTTAAAATATACAATATACATGCAATTTATTTCGCCATTCTAAAAATACAATAATAATCAATTTATTGTTTTAATTATTTGTTAAAAGAATTACCTAGGTAGTAGGTATCACAACAATTTGTTTTTAAGATTATAATTAATGGGTAATTAAATAATATTGATGAATAATAAACAATGACTGCTTTTAAATATTATTTTTTTATTTGATTACCTATAGGTAATATAATTTTTAGAAATATTATATTATATATATATATATTATTATATAATATATATTATATATTATATATTACTCATTTTAAAGTATACATACCTACTTGATACTTGTATACTTAATATCTATTTAACACTTTATTGCACAGTGACCAGTGTCCACATAAGTTTTTAAATCCAAATATTGAGTTTAACTCTTACCAAATACTTACTACCTACTACAATTGATTAAATATTTAATCTATACTACTATTTAGTCTAATATTTATGGTTTATAAGAAATATAGGTTTTAATAAGTATTAAAAATTGTAATTCAATCATTCAGGACAAAAGTCGACATATTATTTCCAATTTAAATGTGTTACCGACTTCCTATTTTAATTTTTAAATATTTTTGATCATCTTTAGATGTACTTTGTGTAGATATTGGTTATTTTTCAAATTGAGTATTTGGTTTTCAATAAGAAATTTTAAGTACTTTCTGTTTGATTTAGTTTCTTTTTATCAAACTCCAATGACATCATTTAATAATGTTTAAGGAGGGGTGGATCACATTTTTCTACATGAACAATTATTACTCGATAATTTTCTTATTATATAGTTATTAGTTAAATATGATGTTCTAGGGCTAAAAATATATCTCAGACGGAACCAAATTTTTTTAACAGCTTGGAATTATTTTCGGGCCGGACCTGGGCTTTTTTTACAAAATATTTTGGACTGAACCGGACTGTGCTTTTTAAGAGCTTATGATAATTTTCAAACCGGACCTGGGCTTTTTTTTACAAAAAAAAAAAAAAGGCCCTTGCAGGTCTTTAATATATATACACACATACACACATATTGTATATACATGTGCGTGTAGTTATATATGTAAATGTAATATATAATCTTCATCGTAATCTAATTTAACAAGTGTTTTCCCAAGCTATTATCATTTAAAGTTTCTTTGAGTACGAATAGTTGAGGATGAAGAAATAAACGACGTGATATAGGTATACCTTTTACCTAATACACCCGTACACCCGACTCAAATGCAGATCTCGTCTGGAATTCAAATTCGTACAAAAATCAAAACTTTAACGTTGAAAATAATAAAAGATAAACTGAGTAACATAAATTGCGTGGAAATACATTTAATACGGTTAAGTGTAAAATCAAAAGTGAGTATGAATTGATATTTTTTTATTTCACCGTTTACGTTTTATGGGTAATTTTATTTTATCTTTTATTCATACATTCTCGATTTGTAAAAAGTAATTTGATTTCAACATAAAAAAATAAATAATTATATTAATGATTACTTCAAATGTTTTGTGTAATGTCTAATATATTATATTTTAATAAAAAAATACTTCGTATGAATATTACAGTAGTCCTATGATCAAGTTTAACTAACCAATGCGTACCAGTGCCATTCAACAATATGATTAATTATTTAAAAAAAAACTATTCTATAACTATTTACCAGTGGCGCACGCAAAGGGGGGGATTAAGGGGTTGTAAGCCCCTCGAAATTTTCTCCGATGTCTAGGTTAAAATTTACAAATTTTACAAGTTTGAAATATGAAGAGCTAGTATTGAATACCTAGTATCATTGATTATAAAATAGTCTATTCTATTATCAATGCTATTATTTAAGTCAAAATATTTTATGAATTTGCATAATTTTGTTAATTGTAAAATGTGTTATATTTTTACCTTGACCCCCCCCCCGCGAAAAATACCTGTGTGCGCCACTGCTATTTACATGTTTTAAAATATGTTAACATGTTAATGAAAATAAAATTTAAAAATTGACTCAAATTTAAAATGCTTAAGAGATAAAAACTGTAAAGTTTACTTTATGCTCTACTTTTATTTTAACTCTTATGAAGTGAAGTTACTTAAAACACGTTTCTCTGATATAAATGAATTGAACATTTTTTGAAAATATGCAGTTTTGCAAGCCATGTTCATGTGCTACCAATAGCCTATCTAGTTACGTGTGTAATAATCGCATTCATTGTCGCCTAATGGACGGTAGCACTTTCACGTCTTCGTGAGGTCTGGATAAAAAAAAATAGTTATCGTGGAAAACACTCCTTCGTTAAGATCACACGTTTTATCGCACCGAATCCTGTGAATAAAATACCGCGTTCCACTCGCATCGTCCGAGGCGTTAAGACCCACACACGGTCAGGTTTATGCCTCAGACGTCGAAACAATATGCCGGTTCTCAGTATGGACTTTGACCTGAGGTCACTAGTCGGTTTAGCCTTCGAGTCAGCTAAGTGCGAGACTGGAGCAGTGATAGAGTCAACGACCATAGTATTATCGACGAGCATTATATTTTGTGTACAAAAATAATACGATCGTTATTACACGAGTTACATGTTTTCATCATTTTTCGGTGAACGCATTAAACAAGCTGATCATCAGCAAGCTTAATGTCATTGGAACGGTTGTCGCTACTCCAAACAAAGATTGTTAATCGAGTTAATCCGTGTTTTAAA
Source organism: Sipha flava (assembly GCF_003268045.1). Taxonomy (NCBI): domain Eukaryota; kingdom Metazoa; phylum Arthropoda; class Insecta; order Hemiptera; family Aphididae; genus Sipha; species Sipha flava. Next base: position 3,369,085 of record NW_020273613.1, on the reverse strand, counting down.
ATTCTTAAACAGTAAATGTATTACAAATGTCGACAAATACATTTCGTGTGATCGTTGTTGTTGGTTTAATTGTTGTCGGACTAGGATCCATTTGTTTAAAAACCTGTTTTTCTTAAGCCGACACACTGGCCCACACTGGGCTCGTCAAAAAATGTTCACGACGCCGTGACTTGGCCACGAAAAACTTTTTAAGATGCGTATTTTTTATTTTTATCATTGTTAAACATTTTTTTTTCAACGAAGTAGATGAACAGGATTCAGAAATATTATATTTTATATGCATATTACATTTATTTTTGGAATGTCGTGGCACACCAGTGCGTGGCGACACCTGGTTCGAAAACCACTGGACCGTGTCCTGCACGAACTGCAAAGTGAGATTCTAATACAGTTTTTCACCTAGGTAAATCATAATGTGCTTTGAGGAAAATTATGATAAATAACCGCAGTAGATGTGTTGTGAATCTATTAGTATTGCGTTCGGGGGAAAAAAGTAACAGCGCCCGTAAAAACAGGATTCGGCTAGCACCCAAGGATTCGCACGGCAACAACAGGTAACTTGTTTTCGTTTTGATCGGAGATGACCCGCACCACAACCGTAGTAGAAGTTTTTATAATGTGTGATTTTCCACATACATTTTCGCCCATATTGTCAATTGGAATTTCGAAAACAGATACTTTTAAAATGTCGTTTCCGGCATACCCTGGTGATTTTCCCGAACACGTTTTGAACAATAACTCTTAAAAACAACGAATAATCCAAAACCATGTTACGCGGTAACAGTGAGCGCTTCCTTTTGTCAAAATCAAAAAAAAAAAATAGTATATCCAATGAAAAGTGTAACGTATTATGAGCATTAAAATATGATTGATTTCACCTCAAAGTATTTATAGAACAATGCGGTCTTCGGTCCGATCAACCGAGTGGTTATATTTCCGTTTCCAGGGCTTTCCACAATAGAGATGGAACGAAATAAATTATAGCTGACAGAAAACCCTTTAGTTCAAGGTTGAACGGTCGAATTGAAAAATCAAAACGAACGTTAAAATACTACAAAATTTATTACTAAGTGTTTATCTTATTTTTTTTTTTCATTTTTCATAACAGTATATAAATATGTTACGATTTTGTTACAAATGTGTTTTTTTGTAGCTCTGCTATACTTATTATAATAATCGATGATTTACAAATATAACTAAATTGTTTAATAAAATGAAGAATATTGTTTTGTTTTAGATTTTGTTGCCTCGTTGTTTCATTGTTATCAATAACATAAAAAATACTGAATTTTAAAAATAAAATATTTTCTATTTTTTTGTTATTTATACAAGTAATTTAACGATTATAATAGATATGTACTAGATATACCTGTTTTCAATAAATATTTCGTTAAAATGAACATCATAATATTAAATTTCTATATTAATTTAAAATTTAAAATCATACTCACTAATAATAATTATAAAATTAAATGAATAAGTTTATATACATTTCTTAACAAAATTAAATATTTTTTATTTCTTACATCATATTTTTTTTTTTGGGGTGAAATGGTAAATAAGATTAACTATAAGCTAACTATAAGGTTAACTATATATTCTAACTAAATATGTATGTTATTTTTAAACTGCATGATCATTCAGGAGTGAAACTGATTAGAAAATGAATAATAAGTAACAATGGGAAACATAAGCGCACAATATAATAGGGATTTTTATATTACTTTGTATATTTTATTTTAACTCAGAGAATTTTTATTCATTTATCTGAAAACTTTTCATACTTAAAACTCCCTATCGTTTTGGTGAATAAGTTTTTTATTTTAGTCAAATAATTCTATAGTAATAAAAAAATAAAGTTAATCCGTTAAAAAGTTGATTAGATAGTCGTATTAATCAGCTTATATAAAAATGCTATTAAATACAATGTACAGTCAACAAACTTATTTTTAATTAATTTTATAATATTATTATAGAAAAATGTTTAATTGAAATAAAACAAAGCTCTTTGGACGCACTCAATATGGTTTAATAGTTAGGTTAGATTTTTAATATATGGCTTATTGAAATTAAACTGTTAATAAAATATAAATATATACTCCTTAATCTTAAAAACAACTCAGCATAACAGAATTACAGTGTTTTTGTATATTTTTAATGTCGCAGTACACTTATGTAATTTTATAAACATTTTTAAAACCATATCCGTATTAGAACTCGTTATTTTGTATATTTAGATAATACAAGTATTAAGGGATTGAAATTCTATTACAAAGCCAAATATTTTGGAAATCGTGTGTTGATTTACTCAAAAAAAAAATAAAAATTTCCTATGTTCAAAAACGATACGAACGATATGATATGGTCAATATATTATTAATACTCTATAACACAGCATTGTTTCATTATTTCCTAATCAGTGTTTACCTATTTGAGTATATCTTATTTCCGAACCACCATACGTAATTTATGAGCCTCAAATGAAGTATAAACATAAGTTAATATTTCATTACGTAATGCGGACCAATATAGTAGTATATGTTCAAACCAAAACGTAACCTAAAACGGTAAATACATCTGAACAATACGGTCTAATTTCGACGTGGATATGTATGAATTATGAATTGTACAACGAACAAATAATAATCCGATTTAATTAAGATAATGTCAATAAAGAGTACCAAAATATCATATATAATATTCCATAGGTGTAGGCTGGGAAAAACTGTTTGCATAACATCGTGTGTGATCGTAACGATGAAAACTTCGGTAAACGAACGAACTTGCGGCATGAGTTCGAAGGAAATAATATCACAAAACTAAACAATTTGACCCACGATGATCGTTAATTTTTGTCCTCTCTGAGAAACCGCATTGAAAAAAAATCACGTCACGGTCGAAAAACAACAAATAAAGGTCGATTGGATGCATTTAAATTATTTTCGCTCGCGTTGCTTACGGAAATAATGCACGTAGTTGATTACCGCACGACACGTATTTAATCTTGTCAAAACGTGTGTTTTTGGTACGCCAAATGTCTTCCGAAAAGCATGTGAGCTGCAGCGATTAGCCGACACGAGTGAATCCGGGTACCTATACCCAGAGGTGGAACTAGGAATTTTTACGCTCGGGGAAAATGTTAAAATTACGCCCTATCACAGACCAATAATCAAATAGCCTTCTCGAGAATTTTTTCCTAATGATTAATATACAATCATACTTATTGAGTCTTGACCTAATATCAGTATTTAAGCAAAATTAAAAATCTCAAATGAGTTGTAAATAATTACAAAAATTACACCTTCTAAAATTTTACGCTCCGGGGATGAACCCTCGTCTTCCACTCCCTAGTTCCGCCTATGCCTATACCTAGTGCCGACCTGTGACTGTTATTTCTTCTTCGACTGCAAAACAGTTATTGCCGCAAACGTTCCGTCGACAACACGCGGCTGATAAATATTCACGTCTACCGGCAGGCAGCGCCTACTTAACTAACGTCGTTCGCGTTTGTTCCATTAAAATATACAGAAAACGGTTACGGTGTGCGCGTGTTTATATCACGCACACAATATCCATTAATGTTTCCCCGGAGCTCACGACCGAACACAGCAACGGTTGAATGTAATGGCCGAACCGATTGATTGCGTTAGTGGTTTAGATTATTCGGCCTACGATTTGAAACTGATCCGACGTTGATGTAAAACCGCGCCAAAGTATTTTGTCGACAATCCGCAGTCGTTGACGGTCAGTTTAACCATTTTTTCATCGGTCAACCGCTGTCAAAGTTTTCGCGCTATTGTTCTACCCGTAAGACTCCCCGCGCAAGCGCATCGGCCTCGGAACGGACGATAATATCACTGTATTGGTCTACCGATTTTTGTGTCGAACGTTTTGCGACAATACCGTTGATGCTATGGAGGAAATCTTTGCCCTCGTATTTCTAAACGTTATGATAACGTGGCATCAATAGTGTCTATACAACAGTGGTTTTCAAGATTTCTTGTTCGTCCTTAAGACGATAAGAAAAATAATCTAAGGAACCTCAAAAACCAAGATTGCCAATTTTAAACTATTACTTGTAAAACACAATAAATCAATGTTTCGGTTTTTATTTATTTCTTATTTTACAATTATTTGTGTGTCGTTTAATAATTTCTACTTAACGTGATCAATGATTTTTTTATATTTTTCATTTACCGATTTGATGGGAGAAAATGCATGCGCATATCTGCTTCGATAGAATCTATATAAACATAACGTTTTAACTACCTCATAATAATATTCGAATTTTATTTAAAGTAAGATGTGTGTTTGTAAAGCTTTTAGATCACTCTCGCAGAGTTCTAGATCTCAGCGAAGCAGAGTTTAATAACCACTTAAACAAAACATAAATATCGTACTTATTTATCACGTTAAAACTATTCAAATTTTTTTTTTTTTTACAATGTGCGCGATAAGAAAATTACATATAATAATTATAAATTTATAAATAACACGAACAATTACGGAGGAGTGAGGTCATACAGCGATAGAAACCTCTTGACAGGAGTTTTTTTAGAAATAATATAATTAGTATTTTAAAATTACTGCTTTTAGATATTTTTTAATATTAAAGAAGATCACACACTGTTTTCGATTTAATCGTCTCATCGGATTGTAGTTCTTGAGATTTGTATAAAAAATAAAAGGTAAACACGTATCAATCAATATATAAATAAATAAACAAATAGTTTATACAAATAAATAAATAAATAAATAAATAAAAGCTTAGTTTTGAGTAATATTTGTAAAGTATGACCAGTTTCAAATTAAAAATACATCATCAGGTAGATAGGTATATACCATAGGTTCTTAACCCGGGGTCCATGAACCCCTTTGGGATCCGTAGATGACTACTCAGTAATCCACGGGGTGGCTGTGAGTTTTTTTGAAATAAGCCAAAATAAATTTGTTTTGATAGTATTTTTAAAATAATTATAATTGTTAAAACACTCGAAAGACAACAATGTTTTTAAATATAAAACTTAGATTACGATAATCTTATATGCCATAAAAAGCTATCGTAATCGTAAAATAATATAACATGGCAATACAATTTAACGAGCAGTTCAATTTAACATTGAAACCTATCACTTCTGTTGACCCGTCACCGTATAATAAAAATTATATTTATTTACCTATATATATATTTTTTTTTTTGCAGGGGGGTCCGTGATTTTATTTTATGCTTTAAAGGGGTCAATGGCTAAGAAAAGGTTAAGAATCTATGGTATATACAAAGTTAATAAAATTGTGACTGAATGTGAAAAAAAAACAATTTAAGTTGCGATTTAATTTTATTTTTTCATGTTATGTCGCAATTTTATTAACTTTGTATTTATATAATGATGAACTCGTGTTGTTCGATATTGTCACATTCGAGTACCTATATTATAATATTATTGCGCAATTTGAAAATGTACCTATCATACATTTACGGATTAAATTATGATGTTTGTTGAATAAAACAGTTTAGATGTAATACTTGTTCATCATTTAAAATAGTAGTACGTATGGTGATTTTGAACAGTTTAGGGGAGGGGGACAAACTTATGCAATTACGAGCAAATGATGTACCCGAAATATATAGGTGATGGTAAATAATTTTACTTCATCATAAAAATACTGTATTTTTGATTAATTTCAAAATCCAATTTCGAACAAATCAAATCATTAATACGAATTAATCAATAACAACATATTACTGTTCGTTCCGCATTTTAATTAATAATGAGTTTTAACTTTATTGGAGTCATCTACTCATAAAACTACGATAATTTTACTAATGAATATATGTTTACTTTTTACACATTGTAATAATTTTTTTTCTTTTTTATTTCACTTTTTCTCGTTTTTAACAAAATTTTATCGTATACTCGTACGATTACCTGGACAATGTGACTTCTGTCCACTATTACATACTGTACCTGGAATTTCGGTGTATTATTTTTATCAAAAAATAAATAAAAAGCATACGTTTACATGTGTAATCAGATCTAACATTGGATTTTTGAAGGAAAAAAAAATTAAATTGAAAAGCATTCCATTCATTCCGATACAGAAATACGGAATGACATTTATATCGTTTTCGATAGAAATTATTTGCGCTAAATTTTACACACAATATTATACCAAATCTATTTAACACAATAATTATAATATTTTTAACTTGTGAAATTATATTACGTGCAGCAATTATTACAGTGACGTATGGTCATGATATTTTAAAAGAAAACATACGTGTATTATATTTTCCTATGGAAAATTGGTCACTTAGAAAAACGGATGTTGTACGTGGAATCCAGCTACAAGTAAACGGACGCACATTGATGGATATAAGATTTATGTATAAGCCCATAAATGGAAACGTTGTGAATTATAAGAAAAAATTAAGTGGAAAGCCTCGTCCTTAAATGTCAGAGTCATCTGTTACCTTCTAGCAGACCTCGAATACTCGAAATGATGTGTTCAACAGCACTTATAAATGACATGTTGAATTTCTGATGAAAAAAAAAAAAATATTAAAAAAACTTCGATTCTTGTAACGATCCCCCCTACGGTCATTACAATATGCTGAGTATTAGTAATATAAAATGTGCGTTGTATTAGTAATAGTAAAAAATGTGCGTTGTATCTCTAATGTATCTAACTGTCTGTACTTTTACCCGGCGGGATGTTTGCATGATAAAAAATACATTTTTGTCGTCCTCATCGTACGAGTAAGTAGCTCCTTTGCGCGCGAAACACATTGAATGTTTGCTTGGTAAATCGCACCATCGACGGTTCACTGGCAAAAAACTATTTGCGAACGCAGTACGCAATTGTAACCACGTGCACCGAGGACGTCGGTTGATTCACGATCGTCGTGTATCAGCCCACAGCCTGCGAACGTAAACTGCAACGTTAAAAACGTATTGCTGTGCAACCGAATTCAACATTTGTATCGGTAAACCTAATTAATATTTGCATTGACGCATTCAGGTTCTGTGTGTGTGTGTGTGTGTGTGTGTGTGTGTATGTGCGCGTGCATTTTATATTTCATCTCCCTCGACGAACAAACAGCCGGGCCAATTAAATCCGATCGGCTGTATTGTTAATCAGCGACGACCAACGCCACGCAGCTGCGCATATTACATATGTATATAATTTTGCCCTGCGTTTGAAACGCAAATACTACTGCACGTTTAAATGTGCATTTCTATCCACCTACAACAAGACTTTTACCGAATAATAGTCGGATGTGTTTAAAAATCATTTTTCCGCACACGCGTGTAATCGCTGTTGCCGCGCGGTTATATTTTATTTTTTTTATTCATTTTTTTCTCGACTCAAAAACTATTCGATCGCTTGTTTGCCGGGAACGGTTTAAACGTGCCGCAGTATAGGTGTATACCGCTAAAGTCAATAAATCGTTGTGTATAATATCGGCTTTGGGGTAGCCGTTTTTGTCTTCTCAGAGGTTATAAAAATAGCGAAAAGATAAAGTTTTCCCCCGACGAGTTCCAAAGGGATTCGCTTATGGCGGCGCGCGGAGGCCACGGACGTGCCATTAATTTATTTGTTTAAGATGAAGGATAAGAAGCCCGGGAAAAGACATATATGGAAAACTGATGTACAAATAACTCTGTATTTTCTCATTACTTCGAGACTTTTTGTGCGTGCGCGCAAGTGCTTAAATAACCTACTGTAAGACATTTTATTTGAACACACTGCTGAAGTCAAATGAAAGCAAACTTCTGCGTCCGCTGGAATAAGTTGCTTGTCCTATACCGTCTCGATTTTCAATCCACTCAACGAACGCAACAAAAGCGATAGGAAAGACTCGCTTCTAACAAGAAAAACCGTCTTCACGATTTGTTTGAATTGAATAAGTGATGAAATTGCATTTAAATTGGTAATTATTCAAATCTGAATAAGCGAACGTACACATATCAACAGAATGCAGTGTAACCCTTTTGTGTAAAATCATGAAAACCTATTGATTATGTAATCGTATAAATCCATCAAAGTCTAATTGTGTAGAATGTTTTTTATAAGATTTTGTGTTCAATATCTTAGGAAACTAGAGCCTCAAATCTATTTCTAATACAATAGAATTATCTATAAAGAATGCTTCAATGAAAAAAATGTGCATATAATGGTGTTATAATATATATATGAGTAAATAATAAAATATTAATTTGATGTACAATGCTCCAATGTTAATATCGATTTCGTTCATTCTATTTTACAATATAAATTAACCCACATAACACCAAAAATATATCGCTATTGATTATTTCAAGTTAATTATTACTTTTGACAGACTTAATGGTTTATCTCAAATGCTTTATTTAAAATTTATAAAAACCTACCAAAAAAATGAAGGTGAATACATTTTTAATTTAAGGATATGAATTAAAGTGGCGAAGGACATGCCATTGTTGGTCTTATATAATAAACATTAATTCAGATAAAAGTATAATGAATCTCGTTATTATATTATTATCGCTTAGAACTACGAAATTAAAATATTAAAATGAATTCATTGTTGTTATTATTATTTTTTATAAAACCCACTACATATTTATAAATCTTATTCAACCTCGAAAAGTATTACTGTAAGAAAAATTACTGTTGTATAATAAATACACATTTCATTGGGCCTATTTTATTTATGATTTTTATAGATATTTTATAATTTTAGAAGTTCCAATCAGATTTTATTAAACTATAAGTATTTTAATAAACTTTAGTGTAGACTTTGAAGTCGGACTTGTTTCATTAAAATCTTCATACATTTCATTATTTATATATTATTAATAATTCAAACAATATTAGTATTTAACGTTAAGTCAGTGCTAGTCCTGTGGAGGGAGCAGTGTGGTTGCAGCGATCCGTTGCGGGGCCCCCGTACCACGAATAATAAAAATATTAATTATAATCTCATAAATTAGTTAATATAACTTAATCTATAAATAATCTTATAGTAATATCGTCACCATAAAAGGATTATTTGTTGTTATTATCGACGAAAATATAGACTTTAATGAAAGACCTTAAGTTTAAAAAATTATATAAAATTAAAATAAATAAATAAAATTTACGTGGAACCCTACATTAACTTTGTTAAGCGTATTTATGTACATGGTATATATTTACTCGCTTGTATTTTAAGAGAGAAAAAGTATACTATATTTACTAATATGTATTCACTTTTCAAAAACGATTTATTATATTTATATCAATTTATATTAATGTTAAATATTTTAAAGATCGTATTGAAAAAATTGTTCAGTCAAGTTTTATGTATTGTATTTCTGATTCATCTTAAACACTTTCTCACATCACTACATACATAATCCTATCTTTTAATTTGCTGATATAATTGTGATGTTCTAAAAGACAAATTATTGTATTAAATAAAAAAAATGAAATAAAAAAGAACGATTATAAAAAAAAAAAAATTAAGTTGTACAAAAATATATTTTCACATCTATGACGTTTCACGAATATCCAGAATGTATAATCAACTAATATTTGATAAAATATAAAAAATTCACCCATAGTAAATATAACACTTAATTATACGTTGTTTCAGAGTAAAATCCTAAACAAATCGGTAGTTCAAAATTCAGTAAAATATAGGGGGGGGGGAGGAAAGAAATTTTTTTGTCTGAACACTCTGTGTAAAAAAGACAAAATTTCATTGAATTAACCGTTTACCAAATTTCGTAAGATTCTCTAATATTAGCCGACCATGTTTACCAAAAGTTTTTTATTTACTTGATATCAAGGTAATTGATGAATTCAAAAAAGACTTTTCCGCACATCTCGAAACAAAAAATATAAAAATAATTAATTTACATTGTTCTCCTAAAACAATTTTCAATTATTATGGTCAACTAACGCTTACAAATATTTAAGTTGTTGACCCAAAGATAATTATGCATACATGCATACAACATGCATACATTCACGTAGTATTAGTTAAATTTATTTTTATTGTAAATAATAACTAATATTAAAATATACCACACAAGGATACCTATTGAGCTCAGTAATTTCTAACCAAATGAACATTTTTAATATATGGTTTCAACTTATCATATTCATAATTATCATTTATTATGGATTTACTGAGTTCACTAATTTTCTTTGGACTTATTTGGACCAAGTGAACATCAAAAATGTTTGGTTTCAACTTGTCGATAACCACCAAAAATATAGTGGTAATTACGGTTAGAAGTATTACACATATGTTGTTCGTCAACATTTAGTTAGTATAAAGTTATATAATATTTAATTACCAGTTGAATACGTTAATTATTAACATTAATAGTTTATTACTTAAAATTAAATTATTTTATTAACGACAAAAACATATCAGCATTTTAAACCCGAGCCTTCCGAACGAATAGTACATCACTACCTAAACTCGGGACCAGGGGGGGCCCAGACCCCCTGAATTCCCTCTTCTTTATAACCACCACTGTATTACGTACACATAAACACGAATCATGTTGGGGGGAGGTACGTAGCCCCCCTTAGACTAACCTCCTCCCTTTGGCTACATCATTGGTTATGTAGGCATCGTTCAATGTCGTTGCATGTCAAATGCATTCCGTATAAAAATACCAAACGACGATTGACTGGAATATAAAAAAAAAATACCCACAAATAGTTTGCAGTGAATATTTACGCGTGCATAACATTTTAATAGTACTCATGTCGTTCTCCTTCCACGTGCGTCTAGTTCTTGAATCATTGTCATCTCGCGCATATTATAACCGATGTGAAATGTATAATATTGTTATGTTCCGCGATCGCATTGCACCGTGCGCGTGACTCGGGTGTCGTTTTACGAAGGGTGAAAAATAACACGTCGGGCTTTGTCGGGCGTTTTATTCGAACAACACACTCGGTTCGGTCGCGTTTAGTTTTCTCGGGATTAATTGAATGCGGAATGTCGTTGGGGGATTTTTAATGCATTATATTACCATTATTATTATTTATTTATTTTTTTCGAACCTATTTTTTTTTCTATTTTTTTTTCATACTACTCGTGTGGGGAAAACGAACAACGATCCGGACGACTTTTATATAAACGAGCGGTAGATTTGTATTATTGGGTAACTCGTCGTGTTTACGCCATTACGATAATGACGGTCATAATAATAAAATAAAATAAAATAATAATAAAAATAACGGTAGTAGTTTCTAGTGGGGGGGAGGAACATGCCTGATTTTAACAGATGGTCAGGGGTGTTTCACGCGTGCACAGTTCTTCGGGGTGCAAATCGCATTATGCTTCGTACATTATATAGATCCATAAAAATGCTTTTAGACAGCGCACGTAATAACAAAAAAAAAAAAAAAAAATTACGTTTGACTTTTATAATGCAGAGGTGAAATAAATACCGTTCGATGATGTCCTTGTGATTAAACCATTTAACAGCTACTCAATGCGTGGGCGTATCCTTTTTGTTTAATTCGAAAGCGGTGTAAGTTTCAAGTGCAATATCCAATGCGAATACTCCCAGCGCTTGTGTTTATGATCAATCATAAGGTGGTTGCAACGTTAATCGCACTTGTTTGGTCTTGCAATTTTTTTTTTCTACATGAAAACTTTTAAAATGTTCAGCTGTCTACGTTATGTATACAATGTTGTAAAGAAAATCAAATGTTGTATGCGAACTATAAATACATAGTTTTATTTTTTTCAATCTTTTTATTATTACGACTTCATTGTTACAACTCAATATTCATATGTTTAATTGTACATTTCAGTGCCAGTTGGTGTTAAAATCGGTTATCATTGTATAATAATACCTTCTGTATGCGTTTTAATTTAATATTGGAATATTGGTTTCGTTATGACACACGTCTTTGTAATTTGTTATACCGTTTCAGATACTCCAGTAAATCCAAAATACCATTAGCACTAACGTTATGATTACTCAGCTTTATTATCGAAATGACGGATTTGCATTCTGAATGCCGCGTAATGAGATTTTTTTACCGGAGTTTATGTTTTTAAGATTTATCTTAATGCCTTTCGAATAATACGTTGTTCGACGTACTAAATGAGAAATTCCTCGTGGGTATAAATAAAAGTGTTCTTCTTTTAATGTCAAACTATTTCTTACCATACATAAAAAAAAAAAAAACGACAGCTATAAATTAACAAAATATTATAATAAATATATTCTGAGCAACGCTGGTGAATCTGATTACAAATCCAACCAACAAATGATTAACAGTACGGTGTGAAACTTAAATCTGTGTTACGTCAAAATTGTAACCTTATTATTATTTTAATACCTATTTGCCATTATTAACATGAAAACATTTTTGATTTCAGTACATTTTTATTTAAATACATACTTTTAAAAAAAATATTTGACATGATTATAATGATGCATTAAAAATATCAAAATAAAATGAGCCTACTAGAGCCATAATAAATCATTTTTCTGTTCTAACTATCATTGTTTTTTTTTTACGGTTTATATCATCATTTTAGAAAAGTAAAGTTACTAACATTCATATATTAAACTATCATTATACTCATATGGTCTTTACAAAAAAAAAAACCTCTTGACACTTATATATTATCCGATTCCGAGGCAAAGCCGTTTGTACATAATAAAAGGTTAAACATATATAACTTCTGTAATAAACAACGTTAAACGATAAGACATTTACGTATGTAAACATTGAAAAACACACTTATTCAATATTTATCATTTTATACTTAAACCATCTACTTTAATACCCACGAGTCGTGCTTATTAAATCATCGTTGTTTTCTTCCGGCACTTACGGCACTCTACGCGTACACGTAAATAGTTAACACCAACACTTTCAACGATTTTGCTTGGTGAATATTACAATATTTTGATTTTCGATACAAAATCGTTTTCTCTGGGTGACGTTCAATGGCCGGCGAAGTTTATGATAACACCAACGATTGGCTTATCAACATTATACGTATTATAATATAATACGAAGAACAAAACAATTCGCATGTAATCGCAAGGATTAGCAAATCAATTTTTTTTAAATTTACTATTTAAAAATTATAAATATCATACGTATGAATTTAAAGTAAATTAATTAAAATAAAAAAATCCACCATGTCCTTTTAGTATGATTTATTCTGTGTGAATTTTATTTTTATTTTTTTTTCTACACTTTCGTCTTCATATAACATATCTTTGCTCTATGAACAAATTAAAAATTAAAAAAAGTGGGTTTACAGAATATGTGAATATTAATAAAATAAGAATTCTAATGAGCTACTTACAATGACGTAATACTAGATCCGATCGACCTATACATTGTAGATAAAAATAATAAATATTAAATATTATATTTTATAGTTTATAGTTTTATACCTTAAACAGTGGACGCATATGCGTGCGTATGAGAGTGAAAGAGTACCTAATTCCCAATGCATTTTACACTCACTTATGAATAATGATAATTATTAATTAATAATTATTAATTTACTACCAAGTACTAATACTAACACACTGCATAATGCGTTGAATCATGAAATTACCAACACACAAATCCTTAATAAATGTCCCATTCTTCGTTAAGTGACTTTTTCTATATACCTACATTACGATATTTCTTTAGATATCGATATTTTCAATATCGATATATTGATTTTAATTTTGATATCGATATTAAATATATCATGATATTTGTATTTGATATCGATATCGATATCATATCGAAGTATCTATAATATAGATACTTATTATATAGATTCTATATCGTTAGAGACCCCTGATATTTTATAATCACAATAATAGTATAATGAGTTAATTACATTTTATCGTGCCGTATTTTCGTTTTTTCTAGCTAAACGAAACTTTCTAACAAAAAATGTAAGTTGAATAAAACAAATATGAAACCGTTGCCCGTTTAAAATTGCATTGAAAGCACTGTACTTAAAACCTTTCCGACACCATTCATTATTATACTCGACGAGCGTTATACTGTATGGCGGCAACGTGGTTTTAACATTGCTATTATAACTATTATTATTATTTTTACTGCAAATAATATTATATACGATGTATTAAAACAAATAATAGTACGTATAATATATGCAGTGCCGTTCCGAGGGTAAGACAAACGGGGCAGTCACCCAGGATCTCGCGTATATAAAATAATGGACGAGTATATTAAGTAAATAAAAATATTTGCAAACGATTTAGCAACGACTTAGAGTTTAAATATGTTTCAAATGATATCAATATTTGCAAAGTAAAAAATGTTTTTAAAAAAAAACTGACTGTTAAGATAACATAGCGAAAAACATTATTTCGAACTGGTACTCGTATCATTAAAATATTAATAATACAAATAAAAAAATATAAATTTGATAAAAGTATAATATTATGCGATAAATTGATATTTATTATCGTATTAAGATTCTATTATAACCATCAAATGTCGAACCGATATCGACGATTATTGAACATCATGTGAATATTGACTGAGTCCAGGGACCTTTAATTACAAAGTTGCTCAGGATCTCACAAATACTGGGAATTTCACTGAATATATAAGTATAAATAAGGACGTATAAGAGGTATGTTATGTGTTTATTAAAAAAATATACAAATTACACACGAGACACAAAATACAACATCAGCATTTTTTTTTAAAGACCCACCATGACATATGGAGACCTGTGACTAATTTTATAAGCATTATCAAAGATAAAAGTGCTCCATATTTTATATATTCATGCACTTATGAAATCAATTTTTTTTTTATTTGTATAACCATTTATTAATATTATTATTTTGTAAGTGTAACAATATATAATGATGTAAGAACTAATCATATTGAATATTAAAACAGTGGTTAAGGTATAGCAACCAACAGTTCCTTAAAAATATTAATGCTATAATTATTTCATAACAAAACAAAAATATACTTTGATATTGTCTATCCTGTTTCTGATTTGTAATAAATTAGTGAAGAATTTTTTTTTTAAATAATACAGCACGGTGATTAGTAGTATATAATATAGAATAAGCAGAACAATTAGATATTAAAATATAGATAAGGAAACCAGCATTAAGGTTAAAGGAGATAATAGAAAGAATGACAAGAGAGGATCGAGAGTTGAGGAGATAACTCTGATATCGGGTTTATGATGTAACTGAGAGACCGAAGATGATGAATGAATAAGGATAGTCTAAAGAAAGAAAGAGAGGCAACTTCCCCAAAGTCAAAGAGGCGGTGGTAAAGGTTGAACAGCGCTTTCCATAAATAGTTATGTGATAACAATAATGGTATGTAGATATTACCGCGTATCAACAACGATTTATGTGCGTTAAAATTTCTTCTCAAAATCGGTATGACTGAAAAAAATATTCCGTTACGACCAGAAAATATTCGATCCAACGTAATTAATTAAACTGACCGCCGAAGAAAAAATATAATTATTCATTTCCGTGTCACATAACAATACATATTAACATTATTCTATATTATTATTTTGTACTGCACTCGCCAGGCAACGGGAATTGGAGTCGTCCACTGGCATAAAATTATAATTATGTGTGTAATGATAATTATTTGTATACAATCACGTGCATTCGTCTATAATCATGTTAGGCACATTGATTACTTCAACTTCAATGGTATTAATGGGGTCGTATGAAAATAAAAATAAAAAATAAAAAATTGTACAGGTGCTGCTGAGTATATTATATACCTGTGTGAACACTTCAGCGCTTAAATTGAACCGGCAACCCTCAGATTCAACCAAAAACGTTATCCTGGGATTTCATTTTTTTCATTGTGTTATAGTTTTCTCGCGAACTATTGCAATCTTTTGAACGTCAAAAAAAAAATAATAATAATAATAACAATAACACGGAGCACAATATTTTCAATAGGTTTTATTCCACGAAATCGTTGCGCGTACACTACCAACAACGTAATCGCACCGGTTCTGTTCGTCTTGCAAAAAAATATAATTTTGCCACGCAAGCAAGTGAATTGTCGTAGTAAGTTATGATTAATGCTGGGATGTTAACGCCCTATAAAATCTCAAAAAAAAAAAAAAAATTGCCCTTCAAAAAATGCATAAATGGCTTGAAAAACTCAAAAATGACTCAGAAAATTAATTAAAATTAATTAAATATAAAGCTATAACAATTAATTCACACTGTGGAACCATAAACGAAACTCGTACTAAACGGTATCATCGAATGTACGTCAAATTTACCAATTCTAAACAGTCAATCAATAATTTTAAATATATTGCGTAAACTATCATAGACTTGTTGTTAACTAACCGGTTAACTAACCGCCACTTGTTGTCTAGGTTTAGATGTCAACAATTGTCCAATAATATAATATAAACTACGAGTGCCAAATTTTTAATTTGTTGCATTTATATAAAAACCATGTTGGTGTGTAAAAATCTTAAAAAAAATTTTTCAATTCAAATTTAGGATTTAAAATCCTAAAAAAGTTCCAAAAAGGATTTGCTACTCATTATGTACAAACATTTTAAAATTTTCCTGTCTGTTTAATAAGTTATATACGACGATCGCGGTCCAGAAACGACCGAGGGAAACGAGTTTGAATCGCGGCGACGGACCGACGACTTGCGGTACGGACCGACGGCCGGTGCGACGTGCCCCCGTGAAACCGGTGGTGGCCAAGAGGACGCCGGCTGTCGACCGTAGCAAGATTAACGCGCCGGCGGCGGGCAAGGGTGACGGCGACGATGGCCAGAAGGTCTAACGCGAGAACGGTGGTGGCGGCTGTGGCGGCGTGCGGACGCGAAGCGATGGCGTTCACGAGCCGAGACAACCTGATGCAGCCTCCGTCGAAATCGCGCGCTCTTCTCGGGTTCGGGATCGTGCAGCCGCTAAGCGCGGACGGAAAGACGACGGCCGCGCGGGTGAAAAACACTTACGTGGAGGCGAAAATGGGTGCGAGGCCGACGGGCGCGGTTCAAGTGCCGTCGTTTTACATCAACCGGAGCAAGAAGCAATCGGATATGGTCCGGACCAACAAAATACTGGTGAAAAAGATATTGAAGGTAAAGTCCACGTTGCCCAAGTGCCGGTGAACCACCGCCGCCGCCGCCGTCGTGGCCACGACCGTCGAAGCGTGTCCTTCGCGGTAATGGCATTAACGGTAACACACCCCGTTAGATCTGGATATTTTTCTAAAGAAATCGAACGAGAATTTGCACGATTCCATCATATTTGATTAAGTTTATTCGATAAAAATCGATTATTCGTTATTTTGTTATCCCACAATCGTGTAAACGTACGTATCCCTGCGGTGATCCGGCAACAAAGTTGAAGTATAATATATTCTATATATATATATTCTACAGATGCGGAAGCATTCACGCTTGAGTTTTCGACTAGGTACCTATGTCTGTACGTTATCGTATCTGTAGAATATATTGTGTTGTAGCTTTGCTCCGATTTGGCAAACTACTGGGAGAATATTTCATCCCGTTCGCACTAGTTTGTAATTGTACGATTGTAGAATTGAAAATACGAATTTTTGTTTACTAAATTTACTTACTTGATTTATTTTGTCAGCCGTAAGTTCTATAGTTAAAAATATTTGTTAATTTCAACTACTCGTATATACAGTGTGTTCTGTTATAATGGTATCATGAAATATTTCCAACGCATCGACTTGAATTTTTTATTCGGATTCTTTTATCTGTAAAAGTCCTTGGTTTTTACACTTATTTTTGACATTTTTCCCGCGAATAAACAGTAAAACAATTTTTCTTAGAATAGAAACCCGTTAAAAATCCGAATAGAATACAAGGTGATATTTTATGTTACCATTATCGTAGAACACACTGTATATTGTTGAAATTTGCAAATATCTTTAACGATAGAACTTACGTCTGACAAAATAAATCAAGTAAGTAAATTTAGTAAACAAAAATTCGTATTTTCAATTCTATAACCGTACAATTACAAACTCGTGCGAACGCTAGTTTGCCTACTCGGAGAAAAGCTACAGAGGCGGACTGGCCAGGTGAGACAGTAGGAAAAGTCATACTGTGCCGCAGGCTTTCTAAGGCCGCTGGGCCGAACCATGTAAATTTAAAATTTAAATATTTTAACTAAAATAAAATAATAATAATTATATCAAAGTCTATTATGTTTATCTTATATTATAAAATGGTTATAAATGCAAGTTTTTATTAACACAAAATAAAGAAAATATACATTTAATTCAGCTTGGTACGGCGATACTTCTATTTATAACTTTTAATAAACAAATAACAATGTAATATGGATAATAATTCCATTTAAATGCAGGTCATCATTTGGTTACCGGGTGGTGGCTGACGAGTTTTTTGTAGTATTGTGTATTTGTGTTCTAGTGTTCATTGTACATTTATGTAGATGTGTAAAATCATATCAGTGTGGGTGAGCATAGATATACCATATACATTCGAAAATAATAATTAATAATTATTTTTACGCGAGTACAGAATTTCCGATTGCTGACTGACGAGTGACGAAATGACGACGTGCACACTGCTGCTCGAGTACAAACGCTACACATTACAAACTGTAGTCTTGTCTATAATAGTATTCTTGTCTAGTATGGTCTACTAGTCTGTATTAAGACATATTATAATAGCGCGTCATTCCTTATATTGGATATATTTACGCTTTTTATTTTTGTTTGTAAAAATTTTAAATAATGAATTCTAATAAGCCAAAAGGTGGAGCTGCCAAAACATATTAGATGTATTTAAGAAAACAAAACCTAGTGCTAATGAGTCGAATAATGAAAATCCAGTGAGTATTTATTTTATAATTTTAATTTACACATTTACCTACCTAATGTAAAAATATTTAGTTATTTATTACACACATAATATACGACATTAATATTAGTATATTAATTAGGTTTATATTTGTTTACATTTTAGTGTGATCAAATAAATATAGCTGCAGAGAAGTTATAGGTAAGTTTCTTAATATAACTATCAATTTCCAATTTTTAATGAAATAATTCAACTTTAAAAAAAAAATGAATAAAAAAGTGTTTATTATTTATGTGTTAATTATTTATTATAAGCCTTTTCTATTTAGCATATTATTATATTTTTTTAAATTTTAGTGTGTTAGGAATTCTACTGCTATAGTTCAAAACGAGCATGATTTAATAAGAAATATTGGTTCAAGTTTAGCATTTACTGTGACTAAAAATCAAACAGGCACAGCTACAGAAAAATCATTGGTAATGTTTTTAATATTATTAACAATCAAATATATTGGTTTTAAATACTTGTTATTCTTTAGAAAATACACTTAAAAAAACAGTGCTTGTGGCCCAGGGCCCCCCCCCCAAATTTTTATAAAAATATGCTACAGTATTCTTTCTAATTATATCCAATTCAATAAATCATTTAAACCTTCAATTTTTTTTTTTTATACTTTTTCATCCGTTTTCTAACTTTATTTCTAATCCAAACACCTCTTAAAAATGACAAAACTGTGTTATAAAAAAAAAAAAAAGAACATAATTATATATAAAACAATTGTTAATTGAATTAAAGTTAATAGTTAATGTTATAATTAGGGCTATGAATTTAGTGCACTAAAAAACCTTAAATAATGTATTGAAAATGTCAAAAATTATAGTATACAATGCACTTAAAATGGTCTTTAATTAAATTTTTATATTTATATTGATTTAGTATATTATATTCTATATCATTAAATTGATTGAAACTTATATTTTAGGAAGTTGAATCTCTTGAGTATCATTTGCCATCTAATGAGGAGTTATTTAAACTAGACAACAATGCTGATATCCTTAAAAAAATAAACTTTGTTAAACAACATCCTATTCAGCCATCATTTTTTAGTAATATCCAACTAGATTTACAAAAGCTTTATTTTAGAAAGACACCAGATGACAAAATAATTGCACGAAAGTGGTTATCAGTGCTATGTTTTAATAATGAGCTCAAAGCTATATACTGTCCGATTTGCATTGCTTTTAGTTCATCTGCTACTACATTTTCTAACGGTTGTAAAAATTTCAAACATATTCATGAAGTTGTTAAAATACATGAAGAATCATTAACTCACAGGCACTTAGTAGAAGTCTTTATTCAATCATTTAATGATAAATCTATTGAATTTGGTACAATAATAATTTAATGGCAATAAAAAAAAATCAAATACTAGATAATATCTATGTTTTAAATGAAGTTTTTGAAATAGTTAAATTTCTTGGTCGTCAAAATTTGCCATTCAGAGGTCCTAAAAACTCTGAAAGCTTATATAAGTGGGACGATGAAGACAATTTGAACAAGGGAAATTTTTTGGAGTTGGTGAAGTTTACAGCTAAACGTGATGCTACGTTATACAAACATTTGAATTCCGCTATAGAGAACAGCAAACGCAGGAAAGTAAACTTGGAAAAGAAATCATTAACTTCTTGTGGTAGGGGTTCACTGGTAACTTTACTGTCTAAAACTATCATGAATAAAGTTGTTTTATCTATCATGAAGTCAATAAGGGATAGAATTAAATTGGAATCGGGTGAACAAAATTTCAGCTTACAAATCGATAGTACACAAGATGTTGGTGTTGTAGATCAGGCTGCAGTGTGCATACGGTACATTTATGAAGGTGAAGTAAAAGAAAGACTATTTGCTTTATTAAAAGTGGTTGATTCATCAGGAAATGGCTATTATAATATGTTAAAAAAACTTTTTTCTGAACATTCCATTAAGTTTGATCTTATTATTGGTGAATCATTTGACGGTGCAGCAAACATGAGAGGGGAATATTCAGGTTTACAATCTAAGATTAAAAATCAAGAAAACCAAAAAAGCATTTATTTATGGTGCTATAGTCATGTGCTTAACTTATGTGTATGTGATACATGTAAAAGTATGGAAGCTAAAAAACTGTTTGGATTTTTGAATCGATTATCAACATTTTTTAGTGAATCTTATAAACGTATGCACGTATGGTTACATGAAATTGATTCAAGTTTGGGATCAAATAAATTGAAAAAGCTTCAAAAAATAAGAGAAAACAATACGCGATGGTGGTCTCGAGAAAAAGTTCTGTTTTGGATTTTTGATGGTGATAAATGTCTTTTTCCTATAGTTATTAGTGCTTTACATCATATTTCTATTTCCAAAAATGTTGAACCTAAAGTTTGTTCAGAAGTATCTTCTTTATTAGATAATTTATGTAATTTTAAAATAATTCTCACAGCTCATATATTTTTGAAAATCTTTAAAATTATTGGACCAACGTCACGTTATCTCAGACAAGAGGTATGAATTTATTATCAGCTTAGAGAAATCAGCTTGGAAAACGAAGAATTCTGTGTATGGTTATTTCACGTATGACGAAATATTGAAAAAAATCATAGTGCAAAAGTTGCGGATCAGCATTGACTGTAAGTATCCATTAAATTATAAATTATAAAATTTATATTCTATACACAATACCTAGAATAGTGATGTAAATTGGCCTGCTAGATTTATAGCACTACATCATCAGTACCCAAATTCTGATAATTTTTGAAGTTTAAAATGTTTATCTGTAAGCACTTACCTATAATTTCTAATTCCAAAACTTTAAAAGTAAAAATTTGAATATTAGGTACATAAATGTAATTTTTGTTATGTACTATATAAAAATGAAGTTGTTCTATGTATGAATACCTATCACTGTGGGTCAAGGAAAGGTAAGCCATACTACAGATTCAACATCTTCAAAACAGTATAAATATATAAAATATAGTTATGTTATAGTAAGTCTTAACCTAAATCATAACACTCTTACGATTGGAAATTATAATGCATGTACAATGGTACAATGTACTCAATACTTAATACATATAGTAGGTATTAATGAAAGAAAAATAGAAATTAGTTTTAGAATTAGGTTACAAAGAATAATATAAAGACGTACACACATAAAGTAGTTAGCTATACGGTTAAAATCACTTAAAATTCTAATTTAAAAATAATTTTTGGTAACAGGTTATAACCGGTATTAACCGTAACCGTAACCTCAGTTTCATATTTTTAAGATTTATGATTTAAGCCGGGTTTACACTATACCGTGCCGTGTCGTGTATTCTAAAATAATTATCTCTGATTGGCTGAACCATATTGTTATATCAAGTTATACCGTATAATAAATCACAAGTTACTTCACTAACCATAAGATACCGTGAAGTTCATTTTATCCAATTTTTGAACGTGTGGTTACTGATTTTAATAGTAATAATTTAATATTCTATGATAACATTATTCATAACAACAAAGAGCTCGGAAGGTGTTGTACTTGCATGATTTTATTGGGCTATTCAATTTATTGCTAAGTAACCTTGAAATTATTTTCATGGCACTATGAAAAACCTAATGGGAACATTTTGAAAGAAAATTTTAAAATTCAATCTATTTATTTTATTTTATCTTACATAAGAAATATGAAGTCCTAGAAATTATGTTTAGCTTAATATAATATACTAACAACATTTGTACTGTTACGCACGAGTATATTTAATAAAATATCTTTATTTTGAACATTTTGCGTTAAAAAAAAAATAT
The DNA here is from genome assembly GCF_003268045.1 of Sipha flava. NCBI lineage: Eukaryota > Metazoa > Arthropoda > Insecta > Hemiptera > Aphididae > Sipha > Sipha flava. The sequence continues at coordinate 3,346,437 of NW_020273613.1, read as the reverse complement.
TTTTTTGCATATTTTTGAAGCATATTTGTACTTTTTTAAACGCATAAGTGCATTTAGTACATAGTACTTTTTAAGTGCATTAAATTCCGACCCTAATAATAATATAATACATACTGTCTACTATATAATTTAATATTCATCAGTTATTATTTATTGAAACTTATGGAAATATTTTATATCTAATAAAAAAACTGTGAAAATATGTAACCAAAATTTGATAGCGTCATCATAAGATATATATTGGTATCACACATTTTCAAAGCACACGGTCTGGTAAAATACACGTCACGATGTAGTGTGAACCCGGCTTTAAACCGAAACCGGAAAAAAACATAAAGGCTACAATCCCTGTACTACACGGTCGATTATAAGATAATATTAAGATAATATATTTGATAATTTGTATTACAGTCTGTGACAGGGGCGGATACAAGGGGGGAAATGGGGGAAGTTGACCCTCCCCTTAAGGGCCTCTGTATCCGCCTCTGGTCTTTGACGATATATGTATACACGTGTCTCTGTGTGAATGAGTCGGTGTGCGTAAACGAGTTATCTATTTTTAAGTAAACGACTGATTTCGTCGTGCGCAAACGAGTCGTCGATTTTCTGGTAAAAAATTTTGAATGTGCGCAAACGAGTTGTAGCGATTATATTTGATACGGTCATGCGAGTGAAATTACACACGGCCGAAGAATAATATGAAAAATTAATAACTCTTAAAAAAAATACAAGACGGTGTAGGCTTTTTTAAGTAAGTCGCAAACATAATTGAAACAATGTATTAGTCATAAATTATTACTTAGAACGAACACATGTTTTTTTTTCGTAACTAATTATACGAGGTTCGTATTAAAATTAAGGGTTTATTTAACATAGAATTTATAAATTATTAAAATAAAAACTAAATAATCTTTATGAAATTTAATATTGCAAGAGAAATAAGGAAAATGTCTGTTTGGTTTTTAAATTATATGTGTATTCACTATTTTCCAATGGTTAAGACGCTGATAATTTTGAATGGGTGTTAGTAAAATGTGTGAAATATAATTCATAAAATTATATTATGTTATAAAAAGAATAAAAAAATACTTTTAATACAAGTGTTTAATTCAGTGACTTACAAATATTTTGTGAGTAGTTTCCAGTTAATTTCAAGCATTGTAATTAAGTTGTTACTAAGTCGTAAATCATAATCGTTATGCATTTATAATTGTATCATATATTTGGTACTCGTACATTATTCACATTAAATTGTAACACAACCACATTAAAATATATACATCTTATGTATTCATAATATAATATTTTAATTACATCAGATATTAATAAGTTAATTGTAAACAAAATATATTTATCTAATTTGAATAATTGCATATAGTTATAAATTTCCTAAATCCATAATTCATTCGGAAAATAATAGACACGTGTTAAATATCAAACTATCAATTAGCTAGCCTTTGAATAAATTAGATTGAGTCTAATAATCGTAATAAATAAAAAATAAAAATTGACTTAAATATGCATGGAATGCAAAATGTTAAAATACTTTATAGTTGGTATGAATAATAAATATTGAACTTTGTACCTTGATTATGAAATTTATTGCTATTGAGAACTATCATTATTTGTTTATTATTTTTTTAAATTTATACAAAGGCACGTAATGTAACGAGTTACCCGCACCCACGATTATCGAATCTTACCAGAAATAAAATGAAATAAAACTTTATAAAAACGAAATTTTATTGTTTAATATTTTTCTTCCTTTTTTTTGCAAAAATATTACTCGGACTAAAAAAAATCAGACCCATAAAAATATACACACTATTAGTATTGAACACAATTATTTATTAGCAAACGTAATAATATTTGCATCACAAACAATTATTGTAAATAGTAAATTGTATTAATATTATAACAAACGTATTATATGTTTACTGAAAGTTGCTGAACAGTTTATTAATCGAAAACGAATGATACGTTAAACTTTGTTTTTGAAATTTTAAAATGTGTTTAGCATGATTGACTATTGTTTAAATCAAATTTATTTCTACCTACGTTTTTTCTCGAATACCGATTTTTTACTGTAAAACCTAATAAATTTTACTTAATTATAAAATCAATGCCAGCGTACCTCAAGGAAACGACTTATCAGCTATCTTCTATAATATTTAGACATCAGATCTCCCCATAACAAATCATACAGCTCTAGCGACGTATGCTGTTGATACTGCTATACTAACTTCAAATAAAGACCCAAACATAGCCGCTCACAATATACAACAATATACAATACCACTTAAATCTTATTTAAAATTGGATGAAAAAATTAAAAATCAAGGCAAATGAAAACAAATCAATCCAAATAAATTTCGCTTGGTATGAAAAATTGCCCTCAAACATCACTAAATATCATACCTATACCAATTCTAAACGTATATAAATATTTAGGAGCTTACCTTGATAAGCGACTTACGTGGGCACAAAATACAAAATACAAAACAAAACACTCTACACTTTCTCGCCCATTACTATCCCGTCAATGGTTCACAATAACAAACTTTTAATACATAAAACAATTATAACTTCTGTTTGGCCATATCGAAATTTTGGGCTAAACTAAACCCTCTGACATAAGACTTATACAAGCCTGATTTCCAATCTTTGAAAAGTAACTGGAACCCTGTGGTATATGACCAATAGTGCACTACATAAAGACCTACATATTCCAATAGTAAACAAAAAACTACCCGACAATACAAAACATTTCACTCTAAACTCCATTTAAACCATGACCCGTCAATCTCTCGTATGTCCTCGACCACTTTTCTTAACAATCCACCAAAAAGATTTGAAAGAAAATGGCCAAGAAATGCTCTGAATTAAAAAAAATAAAAAATAAAAACGGTTCTAACACTTAAACCCATCAAATTAAGTATGAGGTACTGTTGCTGAACGAGTTTTCTCCCTCATACTAATCAAGTCAATCTATTATATTTTATTGAGTCATCTCATTTACTTATTATGCTCTTTTATAATGATCGTAAAAAATTTTATTAAATAAAAAAAAAAAAATCATCATAAAAACTGTTCAATCACTCGAATAAACCATGATTTTAATTTCAATATTCACATAGGCCATATGGTATTGGTGATATACCGTGATTGGCAAATCCTCGAATACCCCAACGACGATGGAAAACGAATCAAATTAAAAGTTTGATCATGTTTACACCAGTGTTATCAAATTTAAAATTTTTTATTTTTTTTATGCAAACGCAATGATAACTTTATGTCAGTTTTAAATGTACGATTCCATTCCCGTTAATCGTTTTATCTCAGTTTCATAATGTAACGTATGGAACAGACCTAAAACATAATATTCGTTTGGTTATTGCAGTGGTTCTCAAACTGCTCCGCGGAAGAAGTTTAGGTGTTCCGTAGGCATATATTAACTATCTAAATTTAAATATTATTATATTTCTTAGTTATTGAGGAAAAACACTGGTATGATTACCTGAATTGCACAATGAGTTATACGTTTTAGTGACACCAATTTTATATAAGTAAGACTTTTTTTTTTTTATTTAAGTAAGTAAGACTTCTGATAAAATTTGGTTATTATGACTTCATAACTTGGCTGGTATTTTCACAAAATTAAATGAAGTAAATTTATCAATAAAATGTAAAATGACCAAAGTTTTCACAGTAAATGACAAAATCCGAACTTTAAAAAAAATGAAATTTTGAACTGTGTGTATTTCTCAATATGAAATATTATTAATTATTGTTGTCTTGAATATAAATTCCTAATTTTCGGAACTCCGTAAATTTTTTTGAAAACATGAGGGCTCCGTGGACAAAAAAGATTGAGAACCACTGAGTTATTGTATAAATAATCCAAATGCACAGCTGAAAAATATAATAACACAATAAGCAGTTGACTATCGGCAGTTTTAATTCCAAAACGGCAAGTGTCCGTTAGGTTAGTCAACTTAGAAGTCCATCCCGCCATCGTAAAATAACATTTGTTTTTTTTTTTGGCCAATCGATATTCAAAGCGTTGCGTTCGCAACAACAACGTCCGGGACGTAAAACATACATCATTATAATAAAATACACAGTGCCGCGGTTTTTATTAAATTATAATATTATTATCAATACGAAAACATCGATTAGGTACCATTATCTATTGATAGCATGTACGTTATTATGTGTAGAAAGTTTGCTCGGTTTATTAAAATTAACATTATACGTATTACGGTTCTCGTTACGCGCCCGTAATAATATTTACCGTCGCAGTGAAATCGATCATCGAGCTGTACAAGGATGTGTCAATTCAAAGCGCAGTATGGTAATTGTATTTCATTCGTGTCGCGTTGCAGTTTGTTCAGTCGTTATGGAAAAATGTCTGTAAACAGAAATATTTCAGTAGCGCGTAAAATATTTTACCACGCGCAAACGAATATCAATTTAAAAACGCATCGCGACTGTCCAATTACCGTGTTCTATCCGTGTCGACAAACGCTGAATTATAATACTTCGACGATGGTTTCGCTTCGGTTTTCTAATTGGTGTCGAACTGCACAATGCTCCGGCCTACAGGTTCTGAAATGAAATCGCAAACAGAGTCGTACCGAGCCGTTTTTTTTTGCTGAGGCAGAACTGAAGCAATGCGCCCCCTAGGTTTTAGGGTTGTCACACTCGTAGCTTTAATAACGTGTATAATACGGGTTCGGAAAAATCTGAAAAATTGTAATTAGGTTTCTAGCAAAATAAGAAATAACATTTCTTAAAATAATATAATTATTTAATATTTTTGCGCCTCCCAGCTTCAGGCGACCAAGGTAAGTGCCACGCTCGCCTCACTCTAGTTACGGCTCTAATTGCAACCGAAACCTGAAACGATTATCGTACTTCCGGTTATCCATTCGTAGGCCATTTACGTTCGGGGAGCTTTTTTAAAACTTTTCTCTTAATATTTACGTAAACAAGCGATCGCCGTATCAGGTTCTCGGAGCTGACTGCATACGCACGTTCGCAAGCCCAAAGTGGCTTCAAGTTTTAATTATTTTTATAGTTTTAGCGGGTCACACGCGGCTAATTAGAAACCAATATCACGGATAATAACAGATTAACATTTTTGACGCTCCGTCAGTGTTTGTTGAACATATAATTTGCAACGGTGCCACACACACTGCTGATGATCGAATGTATTACAATGTGTATCTAAGGATTTCGCATGCGCTGTTTGTGTATTATTATTATTGTCATCGCTATAATTCTCCGGGAACTTGTCGGCGACTCACAGTTCACACGCAAAGCTCTACGGACATTTTCACGCACACAAATTATTCACACCGAAATAATTGATCAACCACCCGGTCGTATTATATATTATTATTTTGAGTAAACGGTGTAGAAAACGGTCGACTAATATAATCAGTGCTCGACATGGAGGGGGATGGGCGTGGTAGGACTCGGTACCCTAACTGAATTAACAGATGTTTTAGCGTAAACCTACTATATTTTTAAAAAAAGAGTCGAGTGGGTGCTATATTTACAATTTTACGGAATTACAAAAAGCTTGTTTTTATAACAAACAAACCATTTACAAAATGTGTACCTAAGTATTAGTTTTTGATACACACACACAGATCAGTACATGATCATCAAACATCAAAATTGACGATTTTTGTTGGCATACACAATTGCTTACCTATTACTATGGCTCGGAAGTTGATGCATTTTGCATTCTTTTTGCATTTTTTGGTGTTTATTACTTTTTAAGTCATTTTTTGACAATTTTAGTTCATTTTCCCATATTTTTAGTAATTTTTATTGATTTTGCACTAGTTCACTTCTAATCGTTGATTGTTGACCATTACGCCGATAACTTAAAACTTTTTACATTCGTCGCGTCGTTGTGATATAGTGAATAATACCTATTATATCTAAATTTTATTATTTTTTTCGTAATATTTTCGAAATGTCAAAAATTAAAACGTAGGTTAAAGCTCGTCTGCGTCTCTCAATCACTTCGGTGGACGTGGAGAGAAGATTTTCTAAAATAAATATTTTTAAACAGATAATTGTCGTTTATTTATTTTGATAACATCAAATACGCTCTAATTGTACAATGCAATGGTTTTGATTTTTTGAGTAATTTGTAAGCATTGATAAATTTATAAAACAGATATTTGTAATTTTTTATTTCATATTTTAAGGTGAGTCGCCAGTTGCCCTTTCCTGTTATAGACGAACGTTGGACCAACACGTGTATTTTTTCACTACGTGCACACCAGTCGATAAATAGTCGAAATATATGATCAGACAACAGTAGTCGAACAAGATTAACTAATTATTCCGTTTCCCCAAAAAATATTGTGTTGTTATTTCAACATTACAGTGAACAGATATATTACCTAACTTAAGAGGAAGAACATTTTTTGTGTTTTATTTAGGGGTATGGTCAGTTTTGTACGATATTTTAATTTTAAAACAAGTGTTTGTTTTTTTTAATTGTAATATTTCGCATACTCATAATTCCTTCTAAAATTAAACTATCGTTAAAAACCGACGGACAAAACACAAGTAATGTTCTTCCCTTTATGTTCGATCATAGGTCAGTTTGATATGAAAACTAACAATCAACATTTGAACTGCTGAACGCAAATTTCCTGTATTGTAAGTTTGTAAAATGGTGACAAGATATGCGGGTGTAGCGTTCTTTTAAGTATATAAAAATTCCTATGTAAAATGAGTACGTATTTGTTATTATACATATGTACACCTTTATTGACCGTACCGTTATCTCGTTAGATTAAAAGTTATTCAGAATGATATTGCCCCCGGGATCCGGGTGAGTCAATTATATATGTATAAATATATTGTACCTAGATCTTACGATCCGTTAAAATTTTAAATAAATAAATAAATAACGTCACGTTTTCGACCAATTCAACTGCGTGTACTGTATCGAACCGGCTAAATATTATAAACAATAACGTCCCTGTATAAGTTTCTTACGTTATTACAGATATTCCTATGTCTGTCAAGAATATTATTTTTCGTTTTCGCTTTGAAAATTCAAAATTGTGTTTTCGATCGCGGTGATGCGTATCTTAAGCCTCGATCTGTACGACTTGTTCGACCGTAGGATTTGTTTCACATCCTGTGTGGGCGTGTATTCATTTGTGTGCATGTGTACCATGGACTAAGGTAACTTCAACATTTTAACATGAAATCGAAATTATCAAAAGATCCATTCGGTAGGATGTATGCGAGGCACTGAAAATAAATTTTAAATCAAACGAAAATAAGAAGTGCATGTACGTACGAGATGTATTGTTAACAAGTTTTGGTATAACTCACTCGTTTGTTTTTCATAATCCGATGGGTCAACACGTAAGTTTCATTGTTAAGTTTAACTAACGATTTGACGAAGGTCTGTGACCCGTCGAACGATTATTATTGATTATTTAATATATTGGCTTAAAACTTAAATCTACGAGTTTAAATATTCTGGAACAACTTTTGATCCGTCTGCGCAACGTTCGTAACAATTGAATAATGAAATTTTACGAGTTTACCGTTCCATTTCGGCGGGGCTCTAAACGTTCGAGTAACCCACCCTTTTATAATATAACCATACAGCCACTCACAGTTCCGCCATTGGTTAGCGGGAGCTGAGTGTAAACATGAGCGAAACCGTGACCCCTATTCTCATTAGATTTATTAATGCGTCTTCCTTATTTATGTTCTTAGTGCTTTGTATGCCATATGTCTATGCGGTAATACGTTGCATGTATTATTTATTTCACAGGGGTTCGCGATAATATTTTTTTAGTAAATTATTCGCCTTGTTAATGGCATGTCTAGAGTGGTCTAATGGTCGACTGGTTTTTTTTTTTCGTACGATTTGTAGAACAGCTTGTTGATAAATAACACTATACACAGCTCATTATTTAGGTTTGGTCCGATAGATTTTAATTTTTTATTTATTTTTTTTTTCAACAATGCCTCTCAATGTTTTTTTGTTTTTTTGTCTCTCAATGTTCTCGGTCAATTCAGTGCTCTGGTTCTCATATAATAGTAGATTAATTTCTATATTATTACGTTTGGGATTTACGAACATGTTGTTTTAGAATATTTACAATTAACTGCAGCACTATATGTTTATACAGCAGTATGTGTGTTGCGGTTAACATTTATTTCTTTTCCCTATCAATCGCACGGTTCTCGGAGAAATTTTAATCGTTGATCATCATTCTTTTTCAAAGACTATTGTTTGTACACCAGCACTATTATTTTGTTCTCCGCAACTTTGCGCGATAAACGCATCATGTAATTTATAGTTGTGTAATCATGTTTAAAGTCCGAGCGAAGCCAGGAATGTATTTGTTTTCTGTCTAAACTATTACGACCACAGGGATTGCCCCGATCTTCAATGTAAAGGATGATTTTGATAATAGAAAATGTCGTTTAGTTGCTACGTTCGGTAAGTAGTTTTCTTAATTTCTAAACAGTTTTCTTAATATTTTAAAAAAGTGTCAAAAAATTACAAAAAAAAAAAATTGGCTATTTGTCTACTGGCAGCATTGCAACTACAAGAACATTATACCGTGTTTTACCACTCTACAACCATATTTCGATTTTAGACAATATATTCTCATATGTGGTTAGTGGTTGTTAAAATGGTTTTAATGACGAACACATTTTTTTATAAATACGTAATATTTTTTAGGAATTACAAATTATTATATCAGTACTATCAACCGTTTATCGTCGTCTCGTTTAATTAATATTTAGAAATATAAAAAAATTTAAATGAATATTAAAATACTTGTGCTATGTCCCTTAGAAATGCATCACTTTTATTCACACCTCAAGTGAACTCAAGTATTGTCATCCAACGACGAAAATATATACGATCAACAATTATATAATGCAGGAAAAAGATAGTACTAATCTTTATTATACCATTAAGTCAAGTTAATAAAGATATAAATTACATAGTAGAGAGCATAACAAGCGTTCCGCAATTGCAGGTATACCGCAATCTGAGGTTACAGCATACGACAAGATAGCCAAAAAAAACACTAGATTTTTTGAATTTTTTTATTTAAAGGTGCAGGTTATACAGTATATTGTGAATATAATACTGTAGTGTACCTTCGATGTTATATTTTTTATATCCATAACGATTCGAGATGTATCCATACTTATTGTATTCATTATACATCTTGTGATTTTTGCGAATAGTGTAAGATGATGTTATTCTTCTTATATTTCATCTTTAAAAAGTTGTAAACTACATTCCGAAGCTTTTGTGGTCGATACGTTGTTATTAGTATGTTTTTATTTTTTATGAAAAGTTGCCTTGATGTTTTTTTTCATTAAAAGAAGATAAAAGTAGGTGTACTTCTTTCATCAGATTTTTATTCTATAACATTTTTCCTAAGCACCCATTTTTTTTTTTTGTTTGTCTCACATATAAACTCTCGTTTTATTTCGAATTTCATTTTGTTTGTATTGAAGTTTAATTACGTAGAACAAAGATTTCTTAAACTGACAAATCAATTTTTTCTGTTCTAAAAAGCACATTTATAAATTTATCTATTAATGTTTATATATGTGACGTGACTTTTAACTTTTCAGTAATGTTAAACAAAATGTTTGGTTTTCAATTTTTAAATTAAATTAGGACTAGTTATTTTAATTTGATAAGACATTTTTGTTCGACAAAAAACGTTTTTACATCTATACGTGTGGTCATTGATTATTTTTAATTAACGGTTATGATATTTTATGTTAGTCAAACTCTCAAAAATGTGAGAACAATGGTTGGATTTTTCATTTTTTGGTGTAATACTTATAATTATGATTACTTATGAGGGGCTTACATTGTGGGTTCATATAATACTTAGTAGGGTTCAGATCATTGTTGAGCTATAATTTATATTCGCCAAACGGTACGGTAGGTAAATGTTTTTACTTTTTTTTTTTTTCGGTCTCAGGCCCTACGTCATATCTTGCAGATAATTGAAACCTCTCACAATCTCCAAAAAATACACATACAGTATTTAGTTAACAATATTTATTCCTCTCTTATGCGTAATACTCAAGGCAATAAATTTGATGTTTTTGCAGATATTAATTGTGAAATTATAATTACAGTCTGTTAGAACTTTGAGAAAAAAAATCATTAATATATTTCCATAACTTCAAGATTTTATTAAGAGAAATCTGTTTATTCTGTGATACCATAACTTCATAAATTGTTACACGTTTGCATTAGCTCCAAGTCTGTGAGTACGTCAGCCTGTTAATTTTTGTATAACTTACATAGTATTTAAGAAGCCATGTGTCGTTGTTTTAAAGTTTGTTTCCCGGAGATAAACGACTCCCGGATTGTGTTTCCTAATAATTAGTTTTAATTACTCTAGTTTCATGTTATATACGTTTGTGTTTTATGTTTAGCTTTTGTTTTGTTGATATTTTTATTTTTTCTTAACTTTTTGTAATACATTTAATACATTTTTCATGAATATTAAAATTAAAATATTTCAAATACCCAAAGATTAAAACTAAATCCGGTGTAACGTAAAAAATTCAAATTGCAGATAAAATAAAACTATCAAAAATGTCCTTGAACTTTACTAAGTATAGAAACGATCATATATGCACGGTATAATATAGCATGTTTAGTGATCATCAAACACTGACTACTAATATAGATGGGTGGTTCAAAAATCTTGTAGTTATAACAGAGTCCCATTCAAAAATACCTAATAATTTATTTTCAAAATTAGTTTTCCATTAGTTTACTGAGTCATAGTATACCCATCGTTTAGAGGCCTACGATTAATTTCAATGCAAACTCAATTTTTAGAATTTAATATACAAAGCAATATAAATAACATTGCATGGTAAAATTATATACTAAATTTATATTGCTGTTCATATTATTGGTTCGTATATGTTGTTTATAATAAAATTTAATATAAATGAAAATATAAATTATCATGATGTGTGTCTTATAAAATCATTGTTACTAAATCGATTGGGTTAGGATAGAAATAACGACGTTGTTTCACAAAATATTGTAATTATTTTACAGTGTATCAATTATGAAACGAAATGAAGAGCTCGTTTGGCCATGTGATTAATTGAACCAACGGATTCTACTAATGAAATACGCATTATTGAATGTTACATTTTTCAATAAAATATGAATACATTATTTAAAAATATAAATTTTCCTTTACATTAATTTCAAACAAATATGTTTAATGTTTTCCAACAATAAAATTATTTATAAAAAATTCTTAGAAACATTAAAATATTATACATATATATAGCCCAATTTTTTTAGTTTCTATAGTCATAACTTTCCAGTCTTATCTATACGGTTACTTTTTACAGCCAAATAAATTTTTTGGACAAGAGATTACAGACCACAGATTACGTCTCGATAGGTCAACATTAATCACCGATAACTTTTAATTTATTGTTGATAGTAAAGTAAAAATGTATGCTCAATTCGTATAAATGTTTATATTTCAAAACAAGATCATAAAAAATATTATTTAACTATCTGTTTATTTGAATATGACATTATGATGGGTCATATAAAATACTTATGCCTCAGTTATACAACTTGATTGCGTTATATTATAATATGTAATTATGTATTATGTTTTTAGTTATACTCACCTCGTGTATCAGTCTTACAATTAACTTCACCGATTTAATAATATTTATAAGTTACATTTATAAATGATGCGTTTAAACGTTATGTTTAAAAACGAAAAAATATTTTTACGAAAATGCATATTTACACTAAAATATTTGTTCGTTAAAAACATTTATCTTTTCCGCTGCGACTGCAAAAAGGTCATATTTTCTAAAACTCAGTAACTGGAAACAAACGAAAAGTACAGACTTACACAGGTGTTCTATTTTTTTTTTTCTATATTAACATTAACAAACACATTTCACGTTCAAAAGTATTTTAATATATTTCGTTTACATATGTCCCTCTCAATTTTTTTATATTCTCTATATGTGCCAATTTAGAGTAGAGATATTTTTTTCACGCGTACAAACATCGTTTACGGACAAAGATATTTTCTTTTTATCGTGCTTCGTGTATGGTTAGAACTTATTGTATTTTTTATTATTTTTTTTCACATCTCACCTCTTTTTTGCAATTATCGCTGGTGACAAATCAGTTTGTCAAAAATTATTGAGTGGACGTAAATAACGTAAAAAAGGGGCGGTTAAATAAACAAATTATTATGATTGTTATTGTGTTTATTTATTAATTTGTTTTTCCCGTCTTAAGTGCGTAAAATCGTACAACATATGAAAAATAACTATTTATCGGTCATCAACGTGCGTGCATTCGACTTATTTTTCTTCGTTTATTTTAAACCGACACTCCGTAAAGTCCTATAATATTTATATCCCTTTAATTTCCCAGTCTTGACGAGAAAAAATTTTCTTCAAGGAGCTAACATAACCTAAATATTTATACCCATACATAACTAGATATTGTAAATAATATAAAGTTTAAGCTTCATTAATTAATGTATACGTGTAAAGTGCTTATTTTAAATAATTTAATTAATCTTAAAAATAACCGATTAGTTATTAACAAAAAAATAATTCTGGACATAAATAAACTACCTATTTGAAATTCAGCTGGTATTAATAATAGTTATTAAAGTGAAATTATTCAAACACTATTTAAAATGAGTATTGTACATGCCATGAAATTGAATCGATAATCAAGACATTCGTTATTAAACATGGTACCATATGTATTTTAAGTAGGAAAAATACACTTAAACACTAATAATTCGTTATTTGCGGTCCTTTCTTCTTATATTCAAGATTAACGCATCGATAACTTTCAATTTTACAGAATATTTTTCAATAAGTAAATTATGCGTGCATGAATACTTTGACGGTCATTGATATAGTGGTTAATGTAGGCTGTGTATTACAGTATCAATTACTATAGCAAATACGTATTATCTTGTATAAATTATTTATTCAAACATACATAATCATTTTTGAATGATTCAGCTTTAAACATTATGTGGTTAAATTCGTTAAATCAATAATTTCTCTGTAACTCGTTTCTTCTTTGATACGCTATACATATTTTGAATGTTAAGTACAATATTATTTATTTACATTTCCCTAATTTACGTTGTTCGCCTAGTGCCCAGTGTCTCCTTCCCATGCATGAAGTAATTGAACAGTATAATGTATTATTACATTTTTAATATTATGAAATAATTTGTATTGTGCGATAAAAAAAAATTCTAGTTACCAGGATATTAATAATAACAACTAAAACAATGTTAGTCTTTTGATGTTTGCCTTTAAACGAAACCTAAACTATCTACATTAAAATAATTTGAATAATCTTTAAAAAATGTACTTTTTTTTTAAACATTCACAATATACATGCCAAATATAGTTAATAGTAAAAATAAAAATAAAACATTTAGTTGTTCAAAGTGGTTTATAAAATTATTTTATTAATTTACTATGTATAATGACATGTATTATATTATATAAATACATTGTAAAATGTGTATAAAACATTGATAAGATATTTTAGCAATCGTATAAAAATTAAGAAGTAGTGTAGTCTGCTACGTACTCGTATAACTGATGACTGTCATGTCACTTCATAGTTTTATTCAAAATAATAATAATATTCTCAAACTCTGATATTAATCACCTTAAAATTAAAATAACACAATGCCTATCCTGAGTTCAAAGGTTGTATCCCTTCCGAAAAATATTACGTGAACCCAAACTTAATTGTCACCGGATAAAATTGACCATAAATATACACCAACGCCCTTAATTATCATCAATACAAATAGTGTACTCGTATGTCATAGTTGATCAATTAATTTTAGTAAAATATGTGATTGACTGTCTGAAATTCACAGCGACTGCTTTCGATCTTACCTAATACATTTGATATTTTTCAACATTCTTATAGGAAACTACTAAATATTTCTAAATTTAAATCACTTATGGTGAGGAAAAAAGACTTGCAAAAGATTCCTAGACTGGTGAAAAAACCCAGTCGCACCCTCGGCACACCTCTACAATCGGCATTATAATATGTACTATTTTTTTCACTTTCGTAAAACATAATTTAACAAACACGCATTACCTAGATATTTTCCTACATTTACTTGGGAGCATATTATCACTATCATAGAAATACATAATAAATTTATATATAATGATATTTTATTTTTATTTGTATTATATATAAATTAATAAATTTAAAAAGATTATAATTACTTGTTTTAACAAAGGATAAATAAATTCAATTTGAATAGACTCTATACATAAATTATTATAAACCTAAGTAAAGTAAAAATATTAACTGTCTACTTAATTGGATAAATAAAAGCCATTTTTACAAATCTATCGGAACTTAATTTCAAGCACGCCTTAGTTCGTAAATCCCTTCACTTATATTATAATGTTATAAATTATTTAATTTTTTTATTATTTTAATTTTAATTCTATACATTGATTTCATGTTTTTACTGTTAAAACGTATTCAGAATAGGTAATTAATTATTCAAAAGTCAAGGTACGTTAAATAAACTAATTGTTTCAAAATTATTGCTTTAATTTTTCGACATTTGAATATATAATTTTTTCTTTTTTACGCTTTTAGGACTTCGTACTTGTATATAACTTTTGTTACTATTATTTGAAACTAATATTTGAAATTAGTTATAGGTACACTTTTAAATGTTATAAATTATTTTTCTGCTAATTTTTTTAGAAACCTTATGAGTAATAACTATTCAAATTTTTAAAGGTATTGCATAATACTGACTTATTTTAAACAAAATAAATATAAAAATCAAAAAAAATCTAATTTTTGTTTTCAATACAATTTTGTTTGTTAATATTCGATTTACAAAATATATTATATAAATCAAATACACTTTTAGAAAATGATTTCATATTTTTTAAAACTAAATTAATTGTTTCAAGTCCGAAACAAACTAAACACTGTGCAAGAAAAAAATAAACACGGCTTATTTCACATGGATACATTTCACTTATTCGCATATTGCGGACAAAAATATTTATACTGTCCAACTTATGTTTCATTATTTCGATTTTGTTGACAGTTATTCATTTTTATCTTTGAATTTGGTAATATACCCTGGTGAACACATTGACCATTTTCTGTACATTTGTCGAGACTAGGTTAGATATTTGACATTTACTGATATAGTTGATATTTGTAATTGCTCTTCTACGAATACGTCTTATTATTTTATACTCTATAGAAATATGTTGTTTAAACATTCACAGTACATACATGTGATATTTATGTACATACCATTTTTTAAATTATATTTTGCAATAATTGTTTATGTTTTTATAATCAAGCCAAAAATTCTAATATTTATCTTTAGCAATACGTTATACATGACTGGCTGTCCACTGAATCAACTATCAATTTATTATTTAACTTTCTAAATGCATTCAATACTTTTATTGCTTTTTTTGATAAAATATTTATTTAAGTGTTATTTGATTTTTATTAATGTTAACTAAAAAATCCGGAAGTTGTTAATAGCTCTTTTGGCTGCTTTATCAGTATTTACATCATACTTGTTTTTTAGAGAAAGAATGTATTGAGTGATTTTCTCTTGTTAGTTTAAATGTATTTATTTTGTAATTACTCTATTATATAGGAGCTTAATACAATAAAGACAAAGCGAATGGTACTCATACATGTTATATCCTTAATTTGTTAAGAATAAAAAATATTTATAATTTTTACACCAAAATAGATTTATGAATTATTAAATGTATTATTTTTTTAATACCTAACCAAAATTCTAACAATTTAACCCAATGCTAATCGCAGTATAAAATACTAATAAAAACATAAGTACTATTGTTATGATTCGAGTATAAAATCGTTTTAGTCTTTAAAATGTAGTTAGTACAATATAATATTATTATAGATGTATGGTATCGTATTAATATTAATTTTTAATCTAATATAGATTTCATAAAGATATTTGGACAGTAAAATATAAATTTAACAAACAATTTAATTTTTAAAAAATCATATGAT
This sequence comes from Sipha flava, assembly GCF_003268045.1. NCBI lineage: Eukaryota > Metazoa > Arthropoda > Insecta > Hemiptera > Aphididae > Sipha > Sipha flava. The sequence goes on along the minus strand of NW_020273613.1, from coordinate 3,330,281 downwards.
TAATACTATCAAAAATTACCATAGAAACGATTCATTTTTTTTTTTAACCATTTTAGGTTGAAAATGTAATCGTCATCAATCAAATTAGTATAACATGTAAATATTACTTTATTATTATTTAGGATTATTGTCTTATCTTACGAAGGTATACTAACAATGTAAGTAAAAATGCACAGCCCTTCGAAATATATTACGTTGAGATCTTCGTTAAGTATATGTGAATAAAAACGACTTTTATGATTTTAAAGCTATAAATAATGATGTAAATAATCGTCATAATTTTTATATTTTATGCAGTAATCAATAAAACATTATCTCTGTGAAAAATTTTTTTCTTTCACAGTTGAGCGAAACTCAAAAGAAGAGGACAGTGAGAATTATAAGACTGACAGGTGGACATGTGTGTATGTTGCAATATTCGAAAATTAATTGTAATTAATGTCCCGTTTGAAGTCCGTAACTGTTTGAAGGGTTGTATACATTCAAGTATGAGTGCCGGTAAATGTTTCGGAAACACATGGCTCTCGGTGGTTTGTTTTTGAAGTGCTCTATTATACGCATATTTTGAAATAGTGCCATTTTATACATGGCTAATGATTCATTATAATTTAATAATATATTTGTAGATATTATAGACAGTATACGTATACGATACACGTGCTATGGCTAGACTATCAAACCCAGTGATTTTCAATTATGCGTTTCATTTAAAGTGACCATGTCGAAACCAATATTATTTACCAGTAAAATATATAGCGCGGAAGAGATGAAAAAACTTGCGATTGTATTTTAGATTTTTCCGTGATAAAAAAATAAATAATACAATAAACTACATATGTATTATTTATTTTTTTCATTAAGTAAAATTAAATTATAGTAAAATTCAAAAATGTAACTCTAATTAAAATAACGCGTTTCGCACGTGATCATGATTCTACATTTATTAATTTTCTTTAGTAACCCTACAAACATTACTTAAATATTGCACAAAATATTTATAATTATTTTCGTAGACACTATATTGCGCATTTTGCTTTTTATGCTAATTTAATTATATAAACTTCAAAAAACATTTGAATACAATGATAACCCTTAAAATTATAATTTAATTAAAAAGTCATTATGTGTGATAATCCGATGGGTAATTTAGAATTAATAAAAAATTAAACCGTGCGATAAATGGAAATAAAAATATGGCTTTAATTGGAAAAAGTAATTATAAAAAATACGTATATTTGGGACCACATGCAACGCAATCAATAATGCATACATAGTGATGTATTTATATATATATGTTACCGTTAATATGGATAATCCGGTCTTTGCAAAATGCCTAGACGTTATTAAAATGCCAAAAATCACTCGGAAATATACATAATACGAGCTTTGCTTAGGTATTATGTATAACGCCAATTGTAGAATAGGTAATATGAAGAAAACAAACAAAAATGTCGTTTATCAGAAATATGCGTTCACGATTTAACACAATATAGATTAATATTATTGTACTACTACAATAATAATTCTGAGATATAATATAGAACGTACTATTAATTTTATTACAATATCATAATTTTTCTCGTAAATTTTGTGTTTCGTTTTGGTGTTGCAACTATACTTACGATTTGTATGAAGTCAAATTTTTATAACAAACTACAAATTTTTTAAAAAAAATTTGGCCACTAATACTAGTTTTTTATATAATGAACAGTATAATGAGTTGATAAAAATTAAATCCACAAGAATTGGCCAAGGATTTTTAAAATGTGTTTGTAAGTCCAAGTGTCAAAATAAAAAGTGTATTTGCCTTAAAAATAACATTTCATGCACTTCAAAATGTTACTTTTTTACAAAATGTTATAATAAGTAAATAGTAGCTTAAGTAAAATATTTATACATTAGTAATAATATAATAATATATAAACATTAAATTTTGACATTTATTGGACCAGATGAAAGGTTAATTTTAGTCTTCGTTATCCATAGCCATAATTAGGCTAGCTCATTAATATGAGACGTTTTAATAAACGCTTTATACATTTTTTAATAATGAGTATTGCATTGGAATTTAAAATAAACGTGCACCATTTAGAGGTAACCAATATTTTCATAGACTGCTACATGTTCATATATGTTTGGTGGTTTCTGAATCAATTCAAAAACATTTAATTTTAAAGTTACGGCATTGATTTAGAACAATGAGACCACTATAGATCAAAATTTAAAACTTTTCATACATCTATATGATAATATAAAAAGTAGTACAACGCATGTACATATATTATTAAAAATTTCTTAAGCTCCACACAGTTGTAGATCTTCGATATACTTTGTTATTTTTGCGACCCTCGTATTTATATTTTAAGAATACAAATAATACTCCAAATTATCAAAACACTTCGTAACAATACATGCATATCGAGCAAAAACTTTATTCGTAAAAAAGTCGACTAATGATTAATGGTGAGCGTGAGCTGAGATGAAGCAATCGTAGTGAACTCTGTCCATAAAAATTGACTTTGACATAAAATTTAACTGTATTCGCTAATTATCATGGATATTTTATATATTCAATAATCAAATAGTCGTTTTCCTTTTTTCCAGTTTTATCATTTTAGTCAATTGCATATTATATATATATATATAATATAATATACTTGACCAATTTGAAGTGTGCTGATGAATAGTTCTAAAGTGTTTATGTGAGCCCTCTAAATATTCAAATTTTGCTTTTGCGTAACGGTGTTATTTTTATGGAAAATCAAATAATTTTCAAAACAATATAATTAGTATAATTATGTATTGAAAGAAAACATACAACAATTATAGACCGTGTTTAACATTGGCACTAAGACTCGTAAAAGTGCATTGCTCTTTGATATACCATGTAGTCATATAGAATATAAAACCAACTTCGGTGTCAAATGTCTCTTTTATTTTGTAAGGTATACAATCATTTGAAAATATAGGTATAATGTATATCATATTATCATCAAATAATTTTCTTAGTTTCAACAACTTTGAAATTATATATTTTTACATATTCTTTAATAATGGGCAAGTAATTTTGTAAATGATTATAAATCAATCGAATCTTAGTTGAAACAGTAGTCTTAACAATTTCAGATTATACAGATTATTCGACATTAGTTTAAATAAAAATAGTAAACATTATTTTCTAAACAGCTGATACAAATATATGAGTGTAATTGATTTTATCAGAAATATTTATTCTTATCTCAACTAATAATTTATATTTTATTGATGCATAAAGAATATCAGCTGTAATGTTGTATAATAATTATTTCCCAGTAGTATAATTACACATTTATAAATTTATTATAGGTAATTATCATTACTCAAGCTGTAAGTTTTGTTCTATATGATATTCAATCGATAAACGTACATAAAATAATTATTTTTATTTAAATATAAATCATTTAAACAGAGTTAATCAAACAAAGTTACTCATATTAATTTAAATAGATTTGTAATTATATATTTACTCGTATTCAGCTATAAAAATGTCAAAATTAGAATTATACACAGATAATAATATTATGTTCAATTTTAATATTATACATCAATATATCAGCTAATACGCCTTGAAATATAATCCATTTATTTAATTCAAACGGAAAAGAAATATGTTTTAACTAATTAAGCATTCAGACACTTCTTTTCTTAATTTTACTAAATTTTACTGTACTATCATTGATTATATATATATATATATATAATATTATTGGTTAATAATGTAAAATTATTTTAGAGTTGGTACATTTTTTTTTCTTTTTTTTTTTATATAAATTAAAAAAATGCAATTATTTTTGGATAAATCAAAAACAAAATATAATTTTAATTGTTAAAGCATTATAAATTTATAATAAAAGTTATAGTAATAAGTAAGTTTTAAACATGTAATATTAGTTGCATTCTGATGATCAATAATAATGATAAAAAAAATTAATAAAAAATAGAAGAAAATCAAACGCTTATACTAACAACTAAGATGGACAGACATGGGTTATGTATTTATAAACGTTGTTCTATGAATACCGGTCAATAGCCATCTCTACATGTATAGGCCATTAGATTGGATACTTCAAATTCTATAGCTGATACTTTTTATAATTTTACTTACCGCACAACGTTTAAGAAAGAAATAATTCTTATTAAATTCATATTCGACCACCTACGTATAATAATTGTAAAATCCATAGAAGTCACCGGTGGCGTCAAAATTGTCAACGTATTATAAATAAGATAACGTGTTTCCGCCATTGACGCTAAGGACTGTTTATTAAATTAAATCAATAATGGCTGTTGTCAGTGCCGCATTTGGACATTTTGCGCCCCGGCGCAAAAAAAAAAATTGGCGCCCCTCTATGGGGTCTACCCACGGAAAATATAGAAGATAGATCCTCATGAACCTTTTAGATATTCTAAAATCAATGCTCTTTTTGTGTAGTAGGCACGCCACCGCACGCAGCAGGTGATAACATAATACACCGTATTATTATAAATAACTTATGTTTATTGACATTATCACAACAAATTTGGGAACTAATATTAGGTATATTAATAATATTCTGGATCGCTGATAGGTATATTTCTATAAATATATTAGTTCATAGTTGTTTTAAATTCCAAACAGCATATGACATTATTAACATTAATTCATGACACTGTTATTAAAAACAAAAAAAAAAAAATAAAAATTTCAAAATAATTTTATAAGTTCAATAATTCACAAGTGAACAAATTTCCGACCACAAAATTTTGGTGCCCGGGGCATTTGTAGTCAGTATCCCCCCCCCCCCTAAATGCGGCCTTGGCTATTGTCTATCGTCTATAAAAGACGTATACATATTGTATATGTATAATAAATATATATACATTGTATATATATATATAATATATACTATACTATTATATGTATGAAGTGTAGGTATATCCGAAAATCCGAAAATAACAACAGGTAAAACAAAAAATATCTGAATTACATAATATATAATATATTTTATGTTAACTTAATTAATTATATTAACAGTTATATAATTATTTAAATATTGACGACAAATTTCAAAATTAGGTTCGTTATATATATATATATATATATACACACACACAGGTCTGGAATAACACTATCGTAGGCCCTAGGCCCCTAGTCCTTGCAGGGCCGTTATCCAGTATTTAAATGATTAAGAAACCTTCTTTTTGGAAGAGGAAGTGTAAAATCTCATGTAGCAATAAGCTTTTAAAATCAATAATATTTACAACATAAAAATCAAATCTAAACTTATACATGATAACTATTATACATTTTTATACGATAAAAGTTTTAACAAATTTTAAAAAAAATTCATTTTAATCTAAAACATACATAATATAAATTGTCAAAAACCATAAACAAAATTTTTTATAATAATTTACATACTACAAAAAAAATCGTAGCCACACATTTTCGTAGGCCCTAGGCACAGTGCTTATATGCGCTAATACGGCCCTAAATATATATATATACATTGATTATAACTAGATAGGTTAACTATTTATTTAATAGATTAGTTGGTATATAGTGATATAATTTAGATTTTGTAAAAAACACCCGGATTTATTTCACATCACTATGGCTATATACCGTGTGTTCAATTTAGGGAACACTGAATTTCTCGGCCGGATTATGTTGGAATAAATCGATTTTTTTTTACAGGTTTTAGGTATATAAATACACATTTTCAGATAAATTTAAAATTTTTAATCCTCTCGGTACGCGCATGCGTGATGCAACTTTTTGTTTTTTTTATATCAACCGGTATTTTTGATATCAAATTCGGATAGACTGAATTTTTTTAAGTCATTTTGACCAATTAACCATGATTCTAAAACCAAAATTGACTGGATGAGAGCCATTTAAATTTTAATAAATAACACATTTTTACAATTCATTATAAAATACATAAAACCATTTATAATTATTTATTATTGATTACTTTTTGAATATTTTTACGTATTTTTTTTTTTTTTTATACGTTTTATAAACAAAATTAACATAATATGGATATATAATTATTTAATTAAAATGTATTACCTACATGGTTTTATGCATTTTATAATAAATTATAAAAATGTATTATTTATTAAAATTTAAATGGCTCTCATTCAGTCAATTTTGATTTTAGAGCCATGGTTAATTGGTCAAAATGACTTAAAAAAATTCAATTTATCCAAATTTGTTATCAAAAATACCCGATGCTATTAAATAAAAAAATAATAAGTTGCATTGCACGTGCGCGTACCGAGAAGGTTAACATTTGAAATTTATCTGAAAATGTGTATTTATATACCACTAACTTGTAAAAAAAATTCGATTTGTTCCAACATAATCCGACCGAGAAATTCAGTGTTCCCTAAATTGGTGAACACACGATATTAGTTACATTATGATTCAGATCCAAACGACCAAACTGGTGTATAATGCATGAGGTCATATTTTCTAAACTGCGCTTATAATACTTACCTACTACAATATCGCAATTAATGATTTGTCATTATACATTAGTTACAGGATTTATATTGCGGTGATTTGCACTTTAAAAACATTTAGACAATAATTTAGTAACTATCCAAATAAATTAGTGTTGTAATATTTTAATGCACTTCACGTTTAAATTAAATGACCAATTGTTTGGCATAAATATTCGAACCACCCAAGGTGTTTTATTATTGAAAAACCAAAAAATAAATAAAAAATAAAAATGTACATCTATTAAGCTGTTGTGAAAATTTGCGAACTAAATATAAATTACTCATAAATGTCTAATGGTCGTATACTTAATATCATTAATATGATTAGTTGATCGATGATTGTTCATGCACTAAATATATTATAAACACAATAAGGTGTACTTGTAGGAGAAAGTGTATTTTATACGTCATGACTGTTATAAAATGCACGATTAAAACAATGCAAATAAAAATGTTTAAAGTATAAACATTGTTTGTATATGACATACATATTATGCTAAGATGATGTACATAATAAACGACTAATATTCTATTCATTAATTTATAAAAACCTACAAATTACTATTTTATTTTTAAAGGTTCGCATGTTATAACTGAATTTAGATTAAAAACTTACCTAGAGATATACTATGTATTTAATGGTGTGTATAACATTGTAATTTATTTGAAAAAAGTTATTACCTTTTAACAAGTTGTTTAGTCATATATAATTGGTAACTCTCTAATTTTAGTATCTTACATTATTTTGTTATCTTACCAACTTAAAATTGCATTTATTTTTTATAAAAATATTCCCTTTTTGTGTTATCCAATGGAGTTAAAATGCTTACATACAATTATTTTCAGCTTGTTCTCTCAAAAACCATTAAAACCCATTAACTATAAATCACTTTTATGCAAAACAATTGTAACGACACTCTCACTCGATTAATATTATAATATAAAAAGCTAATTTGTTTATAATAATCGAAATAATATTAGTTTTTAAATTAATTTCATTTATATATATATAGTTATATCCCTAAGACATAGTCAAAAATAGAACAATGGAAGAAAAACTACACTATTTGTCCGACATGTGATTTTTAGTCACTCTTACTGTAGTTTATTATAAATAAATTACGAAACAAGTATAAACATTCTATATTTTTTTCTCGGTTAAGTATATAGGTAGGTTAAATTATATGTTAAGAATAAAATAAATTAACATTAAAAGTAAATGCTGGTTTATATGTCAAAAAATTGCATACTAAAATAAATGTTTACAAATATTTTCATATAGTTTTTTTTAATACATTTTTTACAAATATGTACAAATGTATTAATGGATTGTAATCATTGAAATCAATAAAAAATAAATAGATAATAATGAGTTGAAAGTTTCACATTACGAATATGAGATTTGTAATTTTGACTTTATAAATAATAATATATTGGTATAACAAAAACATATTGAAGTTCAAAATGATTTTCGTTATTGTATTACGGAGTTCATAGCCCTAATTTAAAATTTAAATTATATGACGTATTAATACATAATAATAGGTAAAAATAGATTTTTAAGTTGTAATAGTTGTATTTAAAACAATACTCACATTTGTGAAAATCAATAAGAAATGGTAGTTCCGTTCCGTCTATTGAATGACTCAGCATGTGACAATGTGTTTTTTACGTATACGTAAGAATGTTGAATTGTTCCTATTTCCTCTAAGCACTGAATATCATCGGGTGACTCATTTTCAACTGATGCACATTTATTTGCAGTGGAGAACGGAAGTTATATTAGTTTTATCAACTTTCTATTGGTGTTTATTAAAATACCACACTATAGATAATTTATGTATTTAAATATATTTAATCTATGAGAACACTATGTCTAGAACTGATTGCCAAATAACAGATGGTCTGGTATAGGTTTTCACGTACTTAAATTTAATTTATTCATATCCAAACTCATCTTTATCTTTATTTTTATTATTGAAATAAAATAGTTAAATTTTAAATGTATTGATTTCTAAAAATATAAAAACTATTTCAATGGATTTCAATTTCATTGGTAAAATAAAATTGATAAATTGAAAATAATAAATATTTTCCCATTACCTTAGTATAATATAACAATTGTTTTTATCATATAATAACTTACAAGTTATAAAAATCTATAAATTTAATACTTTGATAATACTGACAAGCTGATGAGTTGTGTTTGCTCAAAACAAGTCTTCACGTTCCCATGGCTCGTGGCTCGCCAAGTGATCTAAGTTCGCCGAGCCACCACTCGGCCACAATAAATCGACAGACGTCATGACAGACTCGTCGCACATACGAGCTACCTATACCAAGTTAATCGATACTAAACGCACGTGTACTAAACCGAGGTGTACCAAGCCACAAGCCCCGAGCCGAGCCACGCGCCGTTTGATCCCGGCTCAAATTGAATAATACAAAAAATATCCCAGAGTGATGTTCAGTGTTTATTTTTTTTTTGTTGTTTCTTAAAATGTATTGACGCCACAATAAACTGAGTTTCGTACAGAATTGATTTTCAAATGTACTGATTCATCATTGCTTTCAGTTTTAAAAATACCGTTCTGATGGCTCACCCGTGACTCCTGAATTTCACCTAAAAACCTAAATCCGAGCGTATTTATTCTCTGTAGTTGTAATATAGCATTGAAAAATGACTTGTAAATTAAATGAAATTAAATCATTGCCCCAATAATATTCATCGTTTTTATTATTAAAAGCTGCCAAGTATCTATTCGAATTTTTAATTGAGTAATCTGCAATATCATCAGTAATTCCCACCAAGAATTTACGTACCAAAATAGTTAGAAAACACCAAAGAATTATGTACACCGGCAAAAGTTTTATAATTAACGTTATGAAAGTTTGTATTTGAAGTTGAACGATCACAGAGTTTCGTAATGTAAGACCACACACGGCGTTTTAGCTGAACGGAGGTATAATTTATTGTCACCGTCAAACCTTGGTGAAAAATGTACAGGAATACAAATGGTTTTTTATAAGTCTATGTGATTGTTTAAAAAGCCAATCGATTAAGGTGTATGAGGTTTTCAAATCCTGCAATAATCCATTAAGAATTACGAACAATGGTTTTAAATTAAAAAAAAAAAAAAACATATTGGACTGACTACATAATGCGCTTTATGGCAAATCTCCGTTTGTACTTCGTGGGTTCGCACTGAATAATATTAATAAATAATACAATAATAAATAATAATAAGTTCAAATACATGGAAATATTTAGTCGTGTAAGTTAAATTACATCTGATATACAAATAAATAAAGCGGTGTGATTAAATACATTTTATATTTCATTAGTGCTACAGGTACTAATAAGTAGAGCGTGGATTAATATTATCTTAAAATAGACAAAATATGCAAAAATATGCTTTTTTTATCAATTAATTTTTTTAACATCAAAATTAATAAATTTAATTAATAAATAATAATTAATAAAATTAATAAATTAATAATTTATGAATAATAACATTATTAAAATAATAGTTAATAAACACTATATTTTTAAAACTTTGTTTTTAATGTTAAATTTATAAACAAAATAACACATAAGTTAAAATAATAAATAAAATAACAATATTTTGTTAAGATAAATTAGTATTCACCCTTTTAATTGATACACCTTAATAAATAATAACTGTGTAGTAGTCTTTAATGATTATCGATAGAAATATATCTAAAAAAAAAAAATAGTAACTTTATTAACCAGTCTTATGATTTTTCTTAAATATATAACCCTAAATATTGAAAAATGGGCATTAACATAATTCATATATCACGCATGAAACAATTTATTACAATGTAAAATAAAAATTCAACTATTACAAAATACTATAAAATTGATATTTGTTAATTTTAAATTTTAATAGACTTCGAATATAAAATTATAACTTGTTAACACTGGATGAAAACGGGCGATTGTAAACTCCGCCAGAATATTCCGTTAAGATAAAAAAGTAATAAAAGATCTAAAGTAAACTCCACCAGTTTTTTTTTTGTGTTTTGTCTGTAAATCCTTTCATAGTCATCTAAGAAATTAATTTTATAAAAGTTAACCGAATGTTCATATTTTTAGTAATGTTCTTATCGAATTTCAAACCCATACTTAAATACTAATTGGCGTATCTCAAGTAAATTAATTAAAAAATTCGAAATAAAAAAAAAATAACAGTATTACAGGATGCTATAAATAGGTGCACATGGAGTAATACAAGACTTAGAATATTTACAAATTGTATCACATTATTTTAGTTTCCATACATGACATAACTATATCTTTTTGGATTATTAGGTATGACCATTATTTATTATGATTTTTTTACTATGATTTAAATATTTAATGTGAACGATATGATATGATATTATATTATATTATAATTTTTTTTGAATATATTCCCTTAACATCAAAATATGCACTTATATGCAAAATACAATTTTGTATTCAGATTCTTTGTACTATGAATTGTTGACACATCTTACTCTCATAGTTATGCATACAACTAATAAAAAATATATTTTTACATAGAAATCCGCGCTCTACTAATAAGCAATAACAAAAATTGAGATAATTTGTATTATAGATTATAGCATACTGTATTGTATACTTTTTATAATTATTTAAATATTAATTTATATTAATTTTTTTTTTCAAAACCAAAGCTATTATACTATATATGTTATAAATTACGTTAGGATAAAACTAGGCATGTTTTGTTCATTTCCATTTGACACATTTACATTTTTTCTATTAACCATTCGAAACGAATATATATCTACGTCTTATCTTTGAAGATAGTGTCATACTCTAATATTATTTTTAGTTTGCTATGAGTTACTCATTATTTCATTTTATTGAAATCCTCTAAATTAAAGTTGCATAAAAATTGTTATTTGCTAAAAAAAAATCAGTATTATTGGTGTGCTTTTTTACCTACTCTTGATGGATGAGTAAATTTTTACATACGAAAAAGCTACAATTTTGTAAGTGACAATATTATTCAAATACTAAAATGAGGCAATCCAAGTGCAATTTAAATAAAAATATTTTAATTTGACAATCACTTACAATCTATTAATTTTGTTATAAATTTAAATTAGTTTAGTATATAAAAGTCATGAAGTTTAATAAAGTTAATGATAATTAGTAATTTTATAACGTTCAAAATCTATTAATCGGATAAACTTTAAAATTGCTTTATTCTTCTTTTCAAGTTTAAGTACTATCACATAAAAATAGTTAGTTAGCTATAATAGTATTGATTTTTTTCAAATTAATTTTGGATTTATTATATTTTAATAATTACATGATTTGTAATTTTCCATTTATATCTCACCAACTAGAATAAATTTTAAGGTTCTTGTTTGTGAAGCATAAATTCTAAACGTTCATCATTAAAATAATGTTCAGTTTGCACTACGAGTGACATATTTTGTGTGTTGAATTCAAATCTTAAATACATGTTATATTATATACGTACTACAGTTTTCTAGCAGTAGGTAACTATAGTGGTACATATTGAGGTCAAATAGGCCACTGCGAGAGACTTAGTAGAATCCGATAAAGGTTTTAAGGATTAATATGAGATGATAGAAAACTTTCTATATTTATTTATTAATTTTTTTTTTTTTGAGCATGTCAAAGTTCTAACATTCTCAGTCGATTGGGAAATATTGTATCATTCTTGCTTGTTATTGGTGACCGAGTATGTACTGCTATTACATACAATACTGTATAATACTTACAATTGTATCTTTTAAATTTTGAACCTATAATATTTTATAACTGATATTTTATTATGAGCACTTATAAGTGCATGTAAATTGAAATGTTTAAAATTTTAGTAATTTCGATAATTTTCTACAGTTCTTAAACACTTTTATATGCAATAAATTGCAAATTTCAATGATTTTGACGATTCACCCATTGTACATTGCAATTAATTTATCAATGACGTCACGAATTACTATTTACACGAAATGTATGAGACATAACCCCCTCCTGGTCTTCCACGACCTTCCTGTTTAAATACATTAGATTTTTTTCATAAAACGATAAACTTGTATGTGCAATACACATTGCGTATAGTTAAAGGATACATCAAACTTAATCCACTACTTTTTAACGCTCTTGAAACGAATTTCAGATATTAATAATTATATGTAATATGTGTTTAATAGAACAAATAATGACGATTAAACTATTTTATTATTTGAATATAATTATTGTGCAAAATGATCTTATATTTATTCAATTATACATACATCACTTTAATTTGTATGGTTAGATGTAACAATGGATTATTATATAAGTAAAATTGCGTTGATTAACAACTAGAAATTACCATTGTTATAATCTAAACCATTAATTTTTTGAATGTATTCTAGAAAATACATAGGTTACAATATACGAAATCATATTAGTATTCCGCCTCAGTACTGATAAGTGTACACATCTGTAACTCATGTTAAATTGTATATTTTGTCGTTTTAAATTACAGCAAACGGTGACATATCTGGAAAAAAAAAATAATCCGCAAACTTAAACAACGGGTTCGTAAAATTTTTACGTTCTTCTCGTTGGCTGTCCCGCATTCACAGCCATGCAGTAATAATAATTAGAAGAAAAAAAACAAATATTCCCTAAAGTCTTATTTTTTACGACCCTAAATAATATTTTATTGACGTTCATTCGTTCAACAATTTGCCGGTACGGGCTACATGCGGGACATCATGACGATAACATATACAGTTTTAAAAAAATAAACACGCTACACAGCCGCCACCTATCCTCGAATCGTGGTAAAACAGTTGACCACCGAATTTATTCTTAATAAAACATTCGCATAAAAAATTGAAAAAATTCAAATCGATCACTGAAGTATAAAACGCGTAATGTTTCAATAAAATGCCCATCGATGCGTTCAAGGATTCGTCTAGTTCGGTCACGTTTCGCATTCGACTGACCCGTAATCAAAACGCCAGTCACACGTTGATTTCAGTATCTATTATGCACGTGCTTTACAAGTTCTTTTACGGGTATTTGCAATAGTTCATGCGAAAAACAATCGTGTATCAATGTCATGTATCAAACGTATCAAATGTATCGAGCCGTTACGCGTGCAATTATCGCAAAGGAATGTAAAACACGTAGAATAGTTTATTCCCAGACAAACTAAGGGTCGATGAATATTTCAAAGTTATATTTACGGACCGTCGGCAAATAGTTTTGAATTTAAACACATACACACACACTGCCGCAGCGTTCGGAGAATGTTGTAGCAGAATAGTAAATATGTAATGCTATCGATAGTATCTTCCGTAGTATAGTCGTCGGGATAGAACGAAAACATGGTGGGATGAGCTGTGCGGCGGTTCAGGTGACGAGATTCGACGCGATACGGAGAGGCCGCTACGATGACGGTTGGCTTTACGTCGGGCGGACGGTGACGCGTGCCGGAGAAACCCATGAGCGAAAAGAATTTCGGCGAAACGGTCGAAGCAGCAAAATGAAATGCGCGACGGCCGCGTCGCGACCGAGGCGTACGCTCGAATAGAATTGAGTTCGGAGTTCGCGGTGGCGGCTGCCGTGGGTTCGGCGACCGTCGTCCGCCGTCGGCCCCGGTCGCTTTTAACGGTCTTCGGCGCGCGCGGTCCGGTTGTACCCGTCGGCTACGGTGGCGGCGGTGGCGGTGGCAACACCACCACCGCTCCGCTGTCGATGTACCGCGGACCGAATGGGCACACCGCCACTACGTTCAGTCGGCATTTTGACATCGCCTGTGTTCAGCGTGTGTACGTCACTCTGATTTTCCGTCGTCCGTGTTCGGTGCGTGTTTTTTATTTTAATTTTTTTTTTTTTTACCGTGCGATCGCGTGCCCGGCTCGTCCGTACCGTTTTGTGTTCCGCCGCGTGTTATTCAATACATCCGATAGGTCCGCGTGCGACCGTTTATTTTCGCGTTTTCCACGTAAACATTGAGTTCCGCACACGCGATCACATACCGGACCGGGGCTGAGCTTCGTCATTGCGCGTCATGTCGTCCGGTTTCTCGTAGCCGTTTTAGGAGATTACACGAGTCTCCTGCTGCCTCTTGCCATCCGAGGTACGTCGTCGATCTCACGTCGCGCGAGTGTGCGCTGCATCGGGGTAGTCGTGCTTGCGTACGATGCGCCGAAATAGTGGCCGGCCGCCGCCGCCGACATTTGCGACGCGATGCAGCTCGTCCGTACGGAAGACGTTGCTGCTGCTGTGTCTGATGCTAATGCCGTTCGCGCTTGTAGCCGCCGTCGAACCGTCGTCGCCGGACGATCTACAACAACAAACAGGTAACGAGAGAGATTTTTAACGCGCCATAACCAGCAACACTGTCTTGGATCGTCGATGGATGCGTGTGTGTGTGTGTATGTGTGTGCGCGTGTACATGTAAGTACACGACGACGACGACAACCGGTTTTCTGTGCGTGTCTACCTGCTCTTTGTTCGCGCATAACATGAGTGACGGTGGAGGCGAAAGGGGGTTTCTTTCTCCGCTCTCCCCCTTTCCCGCTCCGTACCTCCACACACGTCGTCGCCCGTCCATCCGTGTATAATAACAATTATTATTATTCCCCGTGTGCCGTCGCTGCAGCAGGTGTTCACCACGAAAAACCACCGGGTGCTGCTGCTGCTGCTGTTGCTGTTGCTGCCGCGGTGCTCTGTGGTTGGATAGGTCGACGACAAAAGATGCAGAACGCGCGCTGTCGTTTCTTTTCTGTTTTTAATTTTATTTTCTACCTTTTTATTCCGTTCTACGCTTGTATATCATTTTTCTGTTTCCACTCATCCCCTGTTCGCCCGCTTAACCGAATTGATAATACCTGTTCCGCGGTCTACGGGTAAAAAAAATTATACATCATCCGAATGACCCACATGTACCATCTAGAATATTTGTACGCAGGAAATAACGCGCGTTCCGTAGTAACACTAACACACATACATACGTAACCAGAAATACTTTGAATCGAAGTTTTTTAATTTTGATTAGAGATTTGTTTTCACGCCCGGGCGAACGAACGGTTTTCTTCTTCGCAGACCTTTTTTTTTTGGAGACTGGATCTATTATTTTATTTTCAAGCTCGTTTATTTATTTTCCTTTAATATGCTCTGCAGTTCTGTGTAAATTTTAGTTAAACGATTAACAATTACATATATTTCTGAAGTATTACGGTTTCTACAAAGTGTTTCTCTCACTCCCGTGCGGTCGATTTTATGAAGACTGAAAAAACTCGGCGTTAACTAACAGTTTACACCGGTTATTTTTATTAAAATGTCTCTAATTAATATAATAGTATAATAGTCTTATATTAATATAATATAGGTATTAAATATTATTTTGTTGAAAACTTTTTCTGTGTCCGAGTGAAAAATTAAAATTCCGAATTTTTCATCATGTATTAGTTTTATTTAAAAGGAAAAACCTTTTCAAAAAATGAGAAAAAATGTCGGAATCGAATTCATAGGCATTATGGAATTCATTTCTGTTCAAAATATTTCGAATACCTTTATCTCGTTGAATACAATTTGTAAGTATTTTAAGTATGTTTGTGTGAAGGTGTGCACATTACTAACAGGTACGATATAGGTTAGTATTGTTGTTGCACGCATACCCTCGGAATCATTCCCATTTCATGGAACACGTTTTCATCGGAACCCACGTTTCTTTTGATTGCTTGCTTGCAACGGTTTTCGACTACAGAGTGAACAATATCGTACAGAACTTTTAAATTTGATTGTTTTGTATAAGGGTTTATCTAATTTCTTTCGTGTCATAAGGAATGTACTGAGTAGCCAAATTAAATTTATTCTTGGGGTACGTCTAAAAATTATTTTTAAACGTTGCCAAGTATTAAAAAATTATTTTATTTGTCAAACCAAATTGTTCGTTATTTATAACGGTAGAAACCTTTTTTTTTTAATTACATTTGGATCTAATTAATACTATTGTTTGTATTAAATTTAGTATTTGAATAATTAACTACACTAACTTCTCACCTAGGAAGAGTAATTAAGTTATTTAGGAAATTAATATGGTATCTTAAGACTAAAGACTATCATATTTAGTTATTTTTGTTTTATTAAACAATGTTATTAATTTTCTTAGTATTCTTAATTAGGTAATCGGGTGAAACTAAATAAAAAAAAATCGAAAATTCTTTAAACTATTACATTTATAGTTATAGAAAAACAATAACAGATAGTATACGATAGACTTACATAAACTTTTCCGAGTGTACTAATCATAGCCAAACGGATAATGTTTTCATCAATGAGTCCATCCTTGCCTTTCTCAGGCAAATATGGCTAACATGACTTGAGAACATGATTTATTCATCCTTGTCTATTAAAGGCGAAAAAATTTAATTTTTTTATTATTTTAACAACGTAACGATCTAATTTTATTATTACTAAAAAGCTTTATAATTTGTTGTTGAATTTTGTCATCAAAGCAGTGGAAAGATTCATCACGATGAAATAAAATAGCCTTTTTAAATTTTACAAATAATTGTCGTTTTGCAGTTCCTTTACTATTCAGTCAATACCCTGTTCATACGTTATTGTTGAGTAGTTTTTCAGAGTTTACGCTTAAACGTGAAATGTTTAAGTGTTCGTACTTGCTTTATACCAGTGACGTAGCCAAGTAGAGGGGGGCTATAGCTCCCTTAGTGTTTATGTGTATATACTAAATTAGTATATTACTATTTGATATTTAAATATTTTATAACTTTGGTATTAACTAAATGTTGACAAATAACGGGTTTTTATCATTGTCAAATACATAAGCGTATTACTTCTACTGAGATTACTACTATTTTTTTGGCATTTATCGTAAACGTGTTTGGTGATTCTTGTTTTTAACATACATTTTATAATCACTATAGTTTTTATATCATGTTACGTCGTGGCGATGCTACCATAGCTGATCACCGTTAATTTATAAGTATTATTCATTTTATTTTAATAAATATTATTAAACATTTGAATATGTTAGAAATACATATACATACATATTTTTAAATTTGGTGATGGGGAGGGGTTATGAGTGAACTCTCACAGCCTTTCTTACCTAACCTGCCCAAAAAAGTTTTTAGCCCCTTCAATTTAAAAATTTTGGATACGCCACTGCCTAAAGTTGCCATAAATTTATAAGGTGAAACCCGGATAAAATAAACTCATTATTGAGTAATATACTTTTTATATAACTTAATATATTGAGTGCATTATAAATGTCCGGCAATATAATATTTTAAAACCCGTTTTAAAATATTTATATCAAATAAAATATATGATATATATAGGTATATGTGTAAATTCTATCTCTTTATTTAAGTTTATCTGTAAATCTATTACAATTAAAATTGTATTTTAAAATAAAATCGTTAAAATTAAAAATTAAATAATTCTAAATTTCCTCTAAACATCTAAGCCGAAACATATAGACGTCTCATTTACATTTTTCGTGACAGGAAGTCCAAAACCGGTGTCAATCTCGTTTTTCCGGGACGTATGTCAATCGTACCGTTGCCTTATAGTAATATCATTGTTGGTTTACATTTAGAAAGAATAAATGAAAACCACGTAGAAATCATAAGCTTATTATTAAAATTATTAAATTATTATTTAAATATAAAATATTTAGCTTATTTAAACATTTTTAAAACGTATACCATTTTAATTTCGTATAAACCACTATATTAGAATAATATTATAAGAAAGTTTAAAATTTATTCCTTAATCGTCATTAAATGTTATTATTATGACTATATGAGTTGGGTGAACTGTTGTCTTTGGTTTGTGTCAACAAGTGTCTTGAAGCGATAACGAATTCTTGTTATTATTGCATCATCATTGATAAAATGAATTTCCATTCTTCTTCTCATAATAAAATATAAATATGTGTATATAATTATATAACTATGACTCACTCATTTGTCATCTCGTTTGAATATTAATAATAAAATAATTTATTTATATAGGTACTTGGTATCCTGGTTACAAATCTGTCTTAACATGTTATAGAATTTTATGTATTGATTTCTTTAATGATTTAAATGTATACTTCTAGAAATAAAATCAATCTTATACAAACATTAAAATAGTTTAATTTTTTTTATATGTTTTAGTTTCATAAAAAAATTAAAAAAATGTTTGAATGCAGTATATACTGCTAAATGGATTTGTGTATAGTTTTTGTGTTGATAATAAAATCTTCATATGACTAGGAAAATCTTTTTGTATTTGAATTTACATAGGTACGGATTGACTATCATTATTAGTTTCGTAAATATTAGTATTATGTGTAATAAAAATTGCTATGTTAATTTGATAACTGGATGATTTATAAAGATGGATCAGAAAATAGTTACTTATTATAAACTATTTAATGTTCAATTTGTCGATTTACATGGTTAGATGATATATAGGTTGCTTAAAAAAAAAAAAAAAAACGCAAGATTTAAATCTGGTATAAATTAAATTTATATGTTTTATAAAAACATGACAAATATATCATTATCTTCAAAGTTAAAGTTTAATAGTGAAAAACAATATCGGGCATATGATCCTACAGGCGATTATTCTTTCCGTAAAATTTACCATCACTGGATAACGCATTACCTCATCAAGTTTGTCGAGAATACGACGAATTTCTTGCTTAAGTTACAGGAAATTTCGAACTTTATTCTGGTAAACTCGTGACTTAGTGTATCCCTATAAGAAAAAAACAACACGACGTCAAATCACAAGATCGAGGTGGGTAGCTTTGGTGTCCATGCGACGTGATTAGTCTGTCCGGGAATTTCTCCCGCAGCTGAGGGATTGTTTCTCTTGAAGTGTAACAAGTTGTGCCGTCTTGTTGTAACCATACAGGAATACCTATTGAGCTCAATAATTTTCGTTGTCCTCATTTGGACTGAATGAACATTAAAAATGTATGGTTTCAACTTGTCACATTAATAATTATCATTTAGTATGGATTTACTAGTTAATTGAAAATAAATTCATTCCCTTTAAACCTATATTCTTAAATATTAATATTTTTTTTAAAGCTGTGAAATTATCGTACTCTTTTTTATACAATTTGTTTTGCTGCTTTCGAAAAAAGTATAATAAATAAATAGTACCTTTTATGATATCTGATGTCTTTTTTGCCTCAAAAATATACAGATTTAATAATTGTATTCTTTAGTTTTTAACCAAATATTTTTTTTTCAATTTATAGAGAGGTACCTACATTCTCCAGCTGTATTAAACTTTGTTTTTCACTATTTTTTTTACTTACTTTTTCTCTCGCTTTTTTATATAAATTTAAATCGAAATTAAAATATCTGAGATCAATGCGGGTTATGTAATGATTCATTCAAGATTTATTCTATTAATTAAATAAATAATAATTTTGTTAATACTACATGACAGAATCATTATTCCCGATGAGTAGGTACAGTTTTGAGGGCAAAATGATGATATTGTCACTACCGGGTGCCTTTTAACTGTTCCTAAAAATACAATAGGCATCTAGGTATTTTACATAACTGGTGCATGATCACTTTTTTGCTGGATTTTTTTGGTGATAGTTGAATTTGGGTATTTGTAATTGTGTTGAGTTTTCTCTCACATTAGTGATTTGGATAAAAAGTTACATGCAAAAGGTTGGTATGACAATGTTTCATCTGGTGATTCCCAATTTTGGGTTATATTAAGCAAATATTAAACTGCGGTTATAGTTATTAAACAAAACGAAAGTGAGGTAGGTATAAAAAATATCTTCTTCGAATATTTACACTTTTTTTGTTGGACTAGGATTTTTAAAAATTTACTGTATAGAATTTTGCCTAAAAAAAGCTGTATTATTTGTTACTAGAAACATTTTGACCTGTAAATTATTTGTATTAGGTATTGATTTATAGATAATAAATGAGATGTATACTGATACCTTTTTACAGTAGGTGAATATTTATCATTTATTATTGAATTCGTGTTTTTAATTAAATACTTACTGTTGTTATATTTAAATGAAATTTTGTCTCTTGTAAATTAAAAATATAAAATCGTAATTTTATACGAATCTGCATGTTGAGTGGTATAATTTGGGTTTCATTTTTAAGTAAGCATACTACGATCCGGAATTTCCAGTATATTGATAGTGTTTATTGATAGATAGAGTTGTATACGGTTAAACCACGGTTTAAAAGCGAGTACGTCGATGGGTCCTATTTGCTTGGTAATCGTGATCACGCTGTATCGAAGGCGGAGTAAGGAAAGAAAAACCGTTATATGGTCTCTTTATTTATTATTTTTCTTACATTGTGTCACGTACTTCGTACACTACTCACAGGATGCTTAAACTATGTTTTGCGTTCTGCTAAATTTAAAATAATTTTTTTTTTGACTAAATATTTAAACTCAATTTTAAATCTAGTATTTTTTTTTCATTCTTTGTATAATTTATTGTAAAGTACCCATAAGTACTCATTAAATAATAAAAAATTTATCAGTGTACGAATACTTATTAAATTCAAGTTAAAGTTTGTATTTAGAAATTTTATGTATCCATAAAAAAATTGTTAAATTCGCAACTATTAAGTATTATCTAAGTATGTACTAAAATAATTGTATGTTCTGGTTAAGTATTTTTAACATACATTCATAATTTTGTGACTTGATTTATATGTTATGACTTGATCAGTTGTACAATAATATGGAAAAAAATGTATTTTTGTTATCTTTGAACTGTAGTTTCAACTTAACAAGTAGTTTCTTGTGTATTATTAAAACTTAAATAAAATATCGAGTTGAATTTAACATTATTTAATATTGATGAATGTAATTCAACGTTGATAAACTGAAAAAATTCGACCCTTAACTAAACGAGTTGGTTTTTTTTCTTTTAATTAAAATAATATAGCCTATAGTTAATTTTAAAATGTTTTTTTTCTCATAGGTAAACCATTATAATGTAAGTATAAAATAATGATAAAATACCATTACAGTTTATTCATAGTTTCCACAAAAATATTCATAAGTACAAAAAATATTTTATACATCATAAAATATAAGCCTAAGTATTATATAAAGTATAATGTAAGTATTTATTTGCAATTTTATTGCGATATTAAAAATTAACTTTTAGATTTGATGTACATAGAATTTTTCTATTTTAGTTAATCTTGGAAGTTCTTAATATATATGTATTATTATGAAATATTCAAAAATACTCTAAGAGCTATGATGCACAAAAAAGTATTTAATTTGTAAAGGTATTTATTTATAGGAAATAAATTCAATTTTTTTTTTTTTTTTTATATATTTTTGCTTTTCTATTATCACTTAGGAAAACAATTATTATAAGTGGTATTGTTGAGAAATAGAGTAGCACGTATATATAATTTATTGTTTTGTCCTTGTGACTTATAATTACCTGTTGTTACTCTTATGCCTTGTCTTATGCTGAGTCCTTTTACAATAGTAAACTGAGTCATACATTTTATTTTTTCTTTAAATAATGGTCAACAGAGAGGAATTAAGAATACAAATTTAAGTTGGGTAAGGCTAGATTCACATGAACACGCGTACACGCGCGTCAGTTGATCGCGCGTATATTAGTTATACGGGTCTCAAAATCATCGTTCTCATGGCGTCTCGATGCGAACGATTGAATTTTCATCTATAGTTTTTGAAAACGAGTGTTTTTTTAAATATGGAAATTGAAATAGATATGTTAATTAATAAAATAGAAAATAGGCCTGCCATATGGGACATTTTGATCAGCTTCTAAGGAGTCTTTAATTATCTTCAATAGGTCATCAAATGATTTAATGGACATTCTAAAGTAATTGAAAAATTTGTCATGGTGCTCTCTTAGTTTAGGATATAATGTAACACTAAATATAATGTAATAATAATATAAGATTATAAGAAAGCCTTGTTTTCAAAATAGGATGAACCCAATATTTCCTTTACCTCATTTTTCTGCATCTTCTCATCTTTAGGTGGACGGCCAATAAACACACAGTATCTATCACATTCATTTTTGATGACAGTCTAAACTATACTAAGTAATATAGTTTTTAACTAGAACATTCCCGTACAACGCGCGTGACATGCAGCCATCTGAACGGTTATACGCGCGTCGTTGTGAACTTAGCCTAACGCATTCTTAGAAAAATTATTTTTTGTTTTTATCATATTTTCTTCATGTATTAGGTACAAAAATAGCGTAAGACTGATATTTATGTGTTATGTCTATATATATATATATATATTTGTTTTAACTAGCGCTGAATCACTTCGTCCGTGTGTAGTATTTGCTTTCTTTTAATTAAATTCTTAATTTTTTTAGTTTACTTAATTTGATCAAGTGCTAAATAGTAGTAGCTGAATTATAAAAAAAAAAAAATATATATATTTACAAATAATTCTAATGACTCAATAATTATAGTTATAATTTCTATAATTCAACTTTATTCATGAATATTTACAAATGGTTCAATACTGATTTACTCATTTTAAAAATTACCTAAGTAATAACCTCTTGGTATACCACATTCAAAGTCTTATTTTGTATTGTATAAACGTTTAAATGGTCAAGTCTTCTTATTTTAGAAAATTTTCCGTACAATTGTCCATGTGAGAAACAGTTATTTTTCATATCTAAAACACAATAAGTTAAAGTATGCCTTGCTCTTAGTTTATTATCATTGTCTAACAAACTTTTGTTGAAAACTGAATTCTTCTAAACAAAGGTGGATAATCGCTGTGGTATAATAGTAATTTCAGTTTTTCTTCCTTATCACATTCGATTACAATTTCAGCTTTAATTGATAATTAATTACATTTTTGGAAGAAAAAAAATGATAGCACCTATAGCATAACCTAGGAAAATTCAAATTTTTTATAATATAATTAGAACTCCCACCTTCAGTGATATTTAGTGAGGTGAAATACTAGAATGTGAATTTAAGAATATTTTAGAAAAATTTACTGATTATTTACAACAACTATATTATTATCAACAACTATATCGATAGAAAATTAATTCTTCACGGTTATAACTGAAATGATCAATAGAATGAAATTGTGAATAATAGAATACTCGTAGGAGTATTTGGTATAATTTTCTGAAAAAAAAAAAAAAAATTATCGTTATATTATTTAAAGGATACGCTACAAAACTGTTATCTATAGATAAAATTTACTCTTTCCTTTCCTCAGATAAAAAAAAATTAAAAATCAGACGACGTGGTGACACTCAGGAGAGTATTTAAAACAACTCTGCAAAAAAAAAAAAAAATTGGAAAAATGTTAAATAGTGTCATCACAATATTGGAACATACAAAAAGCCTGTTCCTTTATATATATAAGGATAAGGATAATAATTTTTTTTTTTTTTTTGCTTATTTCCGGTGTCATGTAATTCAAAACTGCATTTATGACTCTTCCTATAAAGTATGGCTGCTTATGTTTGTCGACAGAATATTTATATGAATTCGACATACCAAAGGGTTTCTGTTATTGCAGTAAATTTTTAATGTTATGGGTAGGGTTAGATTTTTAAACTAGGGAATGCCTATTGTTTAATTATGTAGTTGAAATAACATTGTATGCTATATTGATTTAACAATTAGTTATTATTTTTCGAAAAACATTTTTTTTTTTTTAATTCTTATTTAATAAGATTGTAAGTGAGTTATAAACCTTTGAGTTGTATATGCATGTTGAAAAAAAATTACATTATCCTTGGGTAATTTGTATTAAAATAGTTTATAAATTTTAGTTTAAAACCAGCTAAAATTATTACATTTTTACAATATTCAACTATATAATAGTATACTTCATTATACTGTTACCATAATTTTTTTACACTGAATCTGGACACCAAAGTTTTATTTAAGAAGGGGTTGGATAAGTCCAAGGATATTGAGTAGAAAAAATAAATAAAATGTTAATTACAATAGAGAAATTAAAAAAAAAATTGTAAAAAATCAATATCATTGTATTATTAATACAATTTTACTTGGATATATGATAAAATTTTTATTGTACAATGTATTAAATTAAATGGGTGTTACATGGTTTTTATCAGTTCGTCGAGGAATAAACCATTTTTTATTGTTTTTATAATTATAACTATAATATTTGTGGTCTGTTTGTAATTTCACAATAAATCGTTTCGTATAATCTTCGTTATGAGGTAGTCAAAATAATCATGTTTGGGAATTGAGGGAACGATTTTTTCTGGCTGTATGTTCTTATAAGAATTTTGCCTTAATTTTGTTCATTCAAGTACCTAAAAATTATTCAAAAATCAGAAATCAGAAGGTAAAATGTATAGACTAGGTTTCTTAATTTAAATTTAGTTAGCCTTGTAAAGAAAAAATGATGAAATAAAAAGATTATACTTCAACAATAGTTCAATGAGTAATAAATTACTGAAGTATGCGTTGTATTGAGAGAAACCTTCCGTCTTAGGTGGATGAGTCATCTGAATAGTGTGCAATACTCGTATTAAGTTTCGAATAAGTATAAGTCATCATTTAGTCAGTCCATGAAATCTTCGACTAGATGTGGGTTTTTTCGAGTTTTTTCTATAATACTCAAAAATAGAAAAACTCAGTGTTTAAACATTATTGTAATGGTTTTAGAAACCGTTTACGAAAAATTTTAATTTCCCCCGTTTCCCATTATTGTCATTAGATTATTATTACAATGATTTTATAACGAAAATTATTCTTTATCTTTGTATTTACCTAAGTATAATTAATATAAGTTACTTATCTTGTGCATGAATACTTAAAAATACTGATTTTTCAATTTGCGTAACCAATTAATACATAATGCTACGGTCAAATATGTATATATATTTTTATTTATTAATAAATAATTTATTTAACAATTACATAAAATAATTTAATAAAAGTTAATTTGCATTTATTGGTTCATCGTAAAATTATATTTTGACAGACTTTCAAATATTTATTTTTTTGAGAGAAGATAATATTTTGTTCCGGTTATTTTGGTTCATATTGATGGTAAAAAATTAAATGTTTTATATCTGGCGTGTATAATATGAAAAATGGATTATTGTTGAATTCATTGTATCGTATTCCGAATTACGATTATTTTCATTATTTTTAAATTTAAAAATAAAACTTACAGATACTTAGTTATATTAGTGTTGTCAAAAGCATTTTAATTTATATAACTAACTCATTTTTTATTTTTATGCTCTCAAATAAATATTTCTGAAAATTATATACTATTATAAATGTTTCTTTGTTAATTTGTATCACCATGTTAGGAACTTAAGATAATATTTTAAAATATAAATTAATCACCATCCAAAAATTATGTTTGAATCTATGGACGATTTATCTAAATATTCATAATTTTTTTTTATGCATTCGACTGATTATAATAATATTTATTGCTAGATTTATTTTAACATTAGTGGTCAGAAGTAAGAAAATTAAAAAGTTGATTATAGCGAGAAAAATTTGATCAGTAAATTACCTTAATTTTATTTAGTATCTAGTAAATAAATAATTTAATTTGAAGACATATTAAGTGATACATATTTATGAATTGGAACTTAAAGTTTTATTTTTTTATGTCGTAGTTATAAATAAGTTGATAAATAGGTATTGTTGTAATATTTTTTTTTTAAATTTTTTTATTTAGAGCTTTAGTAAGAAACTATTTAGCTTGACAATTACAGTAATTTAATTAATGATAAACTAATAACGATTGAATTTAGTGAAAATGATAGGTACAGCAATAGATACAGATAATAGTAGTGTAGATGATATATAAAATAATCCAATAAATATTAGATTCATAATAATGCAAAAAGTTAATATTAACAAGTTAGATAACAATGCGGTATTTACAGTAATTATTTAATAAAAGGTATAGATAAGATTGTAATTATTGATTCAACGAGGACGTATTTAATGAAGTATTGTATTCTTAGAAAGTAATGTGTTTTGGAGAGTGGATAAAAGCAAAATTAAAGGGGTGATAAGAGAATTTAATTGCGTAACTAATTGTGATATAATTATTGAAATAGGTTCAGTATTTAATATATTCCAGTTGTCTACAGGAGCTGGACCATTATTGTTGTTTTTCGTGATATCCGCGTAAGACTTATTTGCGTGGGAAAGGTGATGATTGACCGGTACATTGCCGGTCGGTACGACTGGATAAACTTTTTTTGAAGCATTGTTGATTGTTGCTCTGGAATATTTCTTATCACGAACATTTTTTAACTTCTTATAGGTTGGGCAGCTTAATTAATTTGCTGTATGCGATCCGAGACATAGAGCACATTTCGCGGATAGCTCGCGGGATTTCTTACAATCCGCAGTGGAATGCGTTTGGCTACATTTGACACATCGTGGGGTGTATCTGCATAACCTTTTTGTATGACTGTACAACTGACATTGTATTGCATAGGATTGTGGGATTTTCTGGGTTTTTCGACGATGATTGTGGAGTATAGTAACTTAGTTAACAGAAGTATGTTATGACTAAATTCAATGGGTTCGAGCTCTACAGAAAATAGTGACGTCGGGCTTTTTGTAGTCCGATTCTCTATGTTCCAAACATTTGTGACAGAGTAGCTCAGTTCCATTAGTGTTATCTTAATATTCTCGATGGGAATTGAATGATGCAAGTGCCGAATAACCGCCTGGATTTGGCAATCGCAATTTGAAAAGAATGTGTGAAAGGACAGATTTGTTTTAACAAGGTAACTTACCGCATTTTTATGTTGGATAGTATTAATCGTATGAATCTTTACATATTTTTTTGACGATTAAAAGGTAAACCCATCGGGGCCCAAAATAGAAGTAAGCGTGTCATTTAGCTTGGGTAGATTAGTTAGGTTTTTTATGAAAATTGGTGGAGCTCTATTCGTATTTACGTTTTCAATTCCCAGGGTAAACGTGTCAACATCTTGAGCTAATGACGATTTAGTGACTGAAGGGGGGCTGAAAACATCCGGTAAATGGTCTTCGGAGAGTAGGGCAACCGATTAGGTGTAATAAATACCTTACTTTTCAATACATCTTGCTTGGAAGCCGACGACGATGAAGAAAGATTTCGTTTGGAAGTATTTGTATGAGGCATAGTCGGATTTAAATAATATAAAATATATTACGAAAATATATATCACTCGTGATGTGCATGACGACGAAAAATTGTGATGACGTAGTTAATGTGTACTATACGTGACAATGACGGTCGAAATGGAACTTATTGTTGTAAATTAAATTAAAATATATTTATTATTATTTAAATATAACGAAAAGCTAATGTTTTATTTTTTTACTTAATTTTTATTTTATTATTTTAATAAACTAATTATTATTTCTAAAATTAAAAATAAATAGTTCTTCAAATATACATAGTGAGTTTCTTTTATCTAGGAATCGATGGATGTTGGTTAAATGTAATGAAGGGTCAAAGCCCAAAGGGGATAATACTTAAAGCTAAGTGATTGTAAATCCCACGATTAGGGGATTAAATGGGCAAACGTGAGTAACGTGTAAACTTTTAAAACATTTCCGTTGCATCCGAACTCAACAAAGCCACCATGTTTAAATGTTACAAACTTTTAAATAAATATTTGAAAGTGGTAGTTTTTTACTGTATATTTTATTGTTTAATTTGGAGTCACTAGTTATGTGAACGTGTGTTTTAAACTTGAATTAAAATATTGTAGCATGATTTATTATTACTGAAAATATTTAGATACTTTCTATAAAATAAATATAATAGTTACTTTATTTGAGTGCTATATATTAATTACTATAACCCATGATATAATAAACTTGGTATGATATACAGTTATGTGATACACATATTCTCCTTTTCCGCCACCCATCACTTCAATAGTGCAATATTGGCGCTGAACTTTCGTCGTTTCATTCGGTTTTCATTGGTTGTGTATTATATTATTGTGATAAGCACAGATTCTGATAACTTGTTAAATCATTGTCAAACGTGATTACATGAACTTATAAATAATTAATTCTTTGATATTGTATATTGTAGAAAATTTTAAATAATTATATTTACTAAAGATGAATAACATGAACAGTTAGGATTAACACGGGGATTAACACTAATTGGAGAGATAAATATTTTTACTAAGAAAGTTTTGATGAAAACGAGATAATCAGTTACCGTTAAAAGAGTTTGAAGTCATGACAATAAGTAAACCATTGTGAAGTAGCGCCATATTTGCGCCACATAACACTAAAATACAACTGTTGACATTACTTAGTTTATTATATCCTGGTATACCTAACTTATATTTGGTATTAAAATATGTGAAAAATCTGTGGGTATACATTTCTATATTTTAATTTTTATTATGAATGTAAGTTTTGATAAGCTAAATAACATTATATTAAAATTTCTCTACTTGGAATTTTTAAATTGTATGCTATTTTTTTTAAACCTCATATATTCAGTACCATTAATTATATTATGTCAGTAAAAAACATGGACAAGAGTCCAAATTACTAGGTTAGGTTAGATTTTAATATATCCGTGCTAAGTCTATATAAATGTATCAATGATATATATATATATTATTTAACATTGATAAATTTTAAATACGATGTATGACGCAATTGTCATTATGTTATAGATGCAGAATAAGTCACGATTTTCATTAATGTTAAATGGTCATGATTTATGACGCAATCTTAGATTGCAACCTTATTTTATTATGTAAAATAAATGATAAATCTAAATTTAAAAAATTACATTCATAAAAGAATAAAAGAAGTTTAAACTGTTCATTTTTGAATATATTTAATTAAGTAACCTTATTTTGATTTTCAGTGATTTTAATTAAATAATAAAGAATTTGTAGATATCCATTATATGTTGATCATCGATCATATGTTAATTCATCGTTTTCGAGATAATTTGTAAATCGTTGAGTATCAGTAACCGTTATGAATTTTGATACATCGTGCAGCGAATATGATTGAAAATAAAATTATGTACCCAATATCATTATTTATTTTATTATTTTAATTTTACCTACGGAATCTGTTAGTAATAAAACTTATTCCAAAAGTCTTAATATTTTCTTATTATATATGATATTAATATAAGGTATAATATATACCTAATTTAACATGCTATATTTCCTGTATTGCCAATGGTCTTTCTAAAATAAAAATAAATTACTTTAGTGTTTTCTAACCTTTTTTTTAAACATTTTTTTTGTAATGCATTGTTGTCTTATTCATAATTGATTGATACAGAATGTTTTTTTGGTAACTCAAAAAGTGATAATGTGTTTGACATAATTCAAAGTATGTTCGAAAAAATATATTTAAACAAATATAATAGTATTAACAATTACGCAGAGTTGTTATAATTAATAATTAGTTCGTGGGTACTCTCCGATGTTAAAAATATTTCAGCAGTATTTATGCGGTATTTACGTACCTAACCGTACACAATGAATCATAGATGAGAGTATAGCGACGGATGTTCATGACATATTAAACCGCGCTTTCAAATAAACTTATGACGGACCAGTCCGCGATCACCGATTACGACTGATGGGCGTGTCAACAACGAGTGCCCAAGTGCAGCATGGAAACATGTAACAGCAACGCGTTCTCTCGGTCATTGGATACGTTTCACTTTTGGTATGGCATCCTTTTAATCGTTACAGTTTATATTAATTTTGATTACTTTTCTTATGTCAATAGTTCTATTTTGTATAATGTATGAAGTTGGTTTAACTTAAAGCCATTTTTGCCTCTCCCGACTTTTCAAACAAACCGGAAATTAATTACTCACCATACACCACTCATATCTACAGACACAATAGTCTGTAACGGTTATTAACGGGTTGTTATTATCATATACAAGTAGGTATGTTACAAATAATGCGGGTAGTGAGAATCTAAAAGTGATATATTTTTTTTATACAATATAACAATTAATAACCTACGTTATCGACCATCATAATTTACTATCTTCAAAGAACATTCGATAAAGATCAAGGGAAAGTATATTAGTTTTCCGGGATAATCTCCTCGTTATCCATTTTTTAACCATATAAATGATTTTTTCTAATTATTGTAAATTAATTATACCCTGATCCAGAAAGTAATTTTCCAAAAAATTATTAAAATATTTTCTTCCTTCTCCTTTCTCCCAACTACTTGGGGTCGACTACCCTTGTCCTAACTAAACCTCTACTCATCTCTATTTTAAGGTTATCAAAATAGAAATAAAATAATTTTTAATTATCTAAATAAAAAATGCATTGTGCTATAGATGTCGAAGTAATCAATAAAATATTGAAAACTTTTATTAGAGAAATCAACAATTTGTTGTTGCTTCCATTAAGTGGTTATTCTTAAGGAAAATAGGTTTTTCCTCGTAATTATCCATAATATTGTTTTTTTTTTAGAATAAAAATATTTATTTCCTATGATTTATTTGAATGATTTGAAGACTGGATGAAAAATTATTTAATTACTTATATTATTTTTATTTTTGTTTTGAAATATAGATTTTATAAATATTCTAATTATTTACTGTAACTTAGTTAAAATTTGTAAATTAGTAAATAAGTTATTTTTATTAATTATTATTTATTTAATAAACTTAATAAAGTCTTTATTTATATTTATTTTTTTTTAAATATTTTTATAGCTGCATAAAGGATAGAAGTATCATATTAGAGTTTCTATAATATCTTTGAATCTATAACATAAGTAGAATACACAAGTGAACATGTTAATATATCCATTAATTCATGTGGTTAAGTAAATTAAAAACTTAAGTACTAAACTATTTTATAATCAAAAACAATAGAAATTGGTTAACTATTAGGATGTATCTCGATATTGGTATTGACATAATTTTTTAGCTTTACTTAAAACCCCACTTAAAACTGTATTAAGTTTTTTAAGTGTTGATAAGGATATTGGTTGCTAAGTATATGTTCTAATTTTATGCCAACTAATCTCTTATTTCTAACCTGCATTAATTATTTTGATTTTTAGGAATTTATTATTACATAATTTATTAATCTATATTACATCAGATATTTGAGAGAATGTATGATCATTCATTATTGTTACTATTAATTATATATATTTTATTTTTGTGTTATATTAGGTAAGTATTTTATTGTTAAAATTGTTGTTAGGCTTCAATTGAGCTATGAGAACACTGTTACTAGAGATTGTATACATTATTGTATTGAAATAGAATGAAGTCTTGCGGAATTTCAAAAATGTATGTTTGTTCAATTGTGAAGCAAAAAAAATGTCTAGGTGATCACTAGTTATCACGTACAATAATTGTAAAGAAATCGTACGATTGTTTACTTTTTTGAAAACTCAACAGGTGGCATGTTAGATTAAGTAGACATGATGTGTTTGTCCCCAGGTGATACTCAAAATGCTTGGCGTTTTATACAGTAGTTATTTAGTTGTAAATATAGATCAAAGTAAAAAATAAAATTTCAAATGTCAATAAGAACTATTTTAATCATAACAATTGGAGGTCACTGACAAATTAAATTTTTTTTTGTTTTTGAATAACGTTAACAGAAAATAGTAATGCCCATTTTAATATTGAACTAAAAATCCCGTTAAAAATTAAATTTTGATATAGGTTACGTAGCTATTATCCTTATAGAAATAAATACTACCTAGGTATGTAAATAGGTTAGGTAACCTTTAAAATGATTGGGTTTAAAAAATGTGCAATAAAGTGTTATATACCCTCGTATATATCTTATTTGTGATTACTACAGTACGATCGGGGTAATCGCATTCTCAGTAATGTCCCTCTAGATTGAGGTATCTACCTCTGCTATAACGTGGTGATTGTGGAACCGACGCTAGAAATTATTTTAAGTACTGGCTCATCAACTGCGATGTGGAAGGAAAAAAATCTATTACATGACAATTCCTAGTAAAGCAATTTAAATCGAATAAAATCTTACTGCAAAACCAATCATAAGGTTGAATACGAGAAGCGAGAACCTTGGTAACAAATAAACATTATTCTTAAATTTGACCATAAAACTAAAATTACGTGTCTAATAAATTCAATATTTTGTCTAACGGTTGTTTAGCGTTTATTATACGTTTTTGCGTTTGTATAGTATAATTACTAAAGGCTTATCCAATAAATACCTATTTATCTTGAACCTATGTTTATAAATTACAATATTTCATCATTTACGTCAAATTCTTTTCTAAGGATTATATACCCAGTATTTATTAAACATTTGTGCTCTAGTATTCATTCAACAGTTGGTTTTTAGATACCAATTGCAATGTGGATTGAGAGTTGTTAAATTCATGTTTGCACCCTTGGACGTTTTCGATTTTCTTTGACTGGCAGGAATAATACACCCAATGTATCCGAATTCCATGCATAAGTAATGAGTTACAACTTCTGGTCAGGGTTAAACTAATTGCTGTATTTATATAACTACTGTTAAAGTAATTACAAATACACATTACATCCTATTAATATTTATAGACGTAAATTAAATTAAAATATATTAAATTAACCATGATAAATAACATCTGAATTTATTGTCATATAACTTATTTTTAACCATAAGTACAAGTTAAATATAAATATGTTTCCTTAAATTTTATGAAATTACACGCTTTGTAATTTTATTGTAATTATAATTAGGTTTTGTTAACTTCTTTTCTTTTTTGATAATATGTTTCATTCATGTGTTTATAGATAATGCTAATTTAAACATCTGCTTAAAATATGAATCAAGCAATTTTGAAAAAGCACTGATTTATAATTACTAGCCTTACCTCTTCTCTTTGAGTTTAGGGTGGAACATGAACTATTTATGTGAGTCACCTGGGACCGTTCTTTGGATCGGTTAGATTCCAGTATTAATTGCCCATGTCTGTAAAATAGTGACATTCCCTTGAACTCCTATCCACTTTTTATCGCCACCAGCTGAGATTTTAATAAATAAGCCGTGATAAATCACTTTAGAGGTTAATAATTTTAAATTGGACCTTAGCGTGTTAAGGATGTGAAGAAAATGAACGTGTAAGCACAGCTTTGTTGATTGTCTTAATGAAACGATTCGGTATTGCTAATTTTATTCTATCAGTTCCATCGTTTCAGACCGACAAAAAAAAGTTTTTATCCTTAATGTTTTAACCGTTATATGATTCATATATTTTTTTTACCAATTTATTTTATTATAATCGTTTCAAATGCCTACCAATCAAGTACAATTGTTTTAAAATTACATACATTGATATGTTCAAATTATACTATTGAATTATACATATCTTATATTCGAACTAAAACTTATATTTTCACTTTATTATTGATTAGACTCCTTAAATGTAATAAACTATTTAATTAATAGATTCTGAATTAAAAATTAATTCATTAAACAACGAGTATTTTATTATTATACTATGAAAAATGTATACTTTATTATTGTTGATTATACATTATGTTTATTAAATATATATTATAAATATAGCTAACATATAATAGATTAATTAATCCAGAATTAATCCAAAGGTCATGTATTTGTATAGTTAAAATATAAATACATATTGTACTATAATATATTTAATTAAAGTAAAATATTAAATATTATTTTATCAATTACGAAACCACAAAAAAATCATACTGTTAAAAGTGCAGTTGAAAAAAAACTCTGGTTACTATACTGACTATTGATGTAGTTTTGTAATCTTTTCTTATAATTTTCTCATTGTTGCAATATGATTAAAAAGTATCACATTTTCACCTTATCAGTCATCAAACTACAAGTTAAATGTATTGTAGACTTCGAAACTAACTTAAATAACGACTGGGTAATTTGGCTACGACGATTTATTGGTACGATGTTGTTGATTTATGTATAAGGCTGTAGACCGTCAATGTTTTCACTACACAATGGCTTAGTCCCGTCCCTTTTCCTATTACTATATGTATACGGCCCCCCCTTGCAATTTGTCTGGAACATATGTTCTTTATTTGGACCACCCGCTCTATCATGTCATTGCATCTCTAATGGAGGTAATTCTTTTATTAAAGTTGTTCTAATCACATATTTCCACTATCTTAGTACAAATGTAAAACATTTATGAATGTTAATTTTTATTTATCCTCAATAAATATTGTGATTCTTGTATCGTAAATCTGAACAAGTAGATAATATTCAAAATATTTTATTATTGAAATTTATTGTATGTACTGCAATTACATAAATATTTATATAATTAATATGTGTAACATTGACTGATCCATAATTTTTTAATTTAATTTACAACATGGTTTATGGTATAAAAATATACACTAATAGACTTATTTACTTAGTTGTTTATCCTTTAAGTTTTAATTTTATAAAACATTCCTAGATGAATTGTCTATTTTGTTTCATTAAGTATTAAATGAAGATTTAAAAGTACATCTCAGAGTACCTATGACTTTGTTTTTCACTATGTCAATAAATGTTTCATTAGTATCATATTTGTATAAGCGTGTTATTTTATGTTATTTCCTCAATATTATTACCTAAAGTGAGAACAAATATTTTATCATATGGCAATCACGAAATTCATGTAATAAAATATTAATTTTGTTAAAATATGTAGTATATTCCTACTTAAGTTATAATACTATTATATTAATAATACCTACCAAGTATATTTTTTTTAACAATAATTTCTGTAATTTTTTGTATAGGATTTAAATTTATGAAGATTGTTAATGTTATTGTAATTATGTTCATTATTTTTATATATCTACGTTAAAGTATTTTTAAATTTAAATTTTGTGGAAGACATTTTGTTTATAGGCATATTGGATATTTCATTATTAAAAAAAAAATATCATGGTTAATCTTAATAAATAATTATTGAAATATGTTACTTATCTTGTTTACTTATATTGTTAATTATTTTACTTAATGAATAATTTATTTTGTTTTAGGTGAGTGATAATACATATATTTAATATGAAATTATTCAATATAAACTGTAAGTACATACATATGTATGTACTTACAAATATTGTATTGCTTAAAAATAACAATTATGTTAGGTATCATTTAAAATGCTTTTTTTTTTTTTATCTACGATTATTAGCAAAAAGATTGAGAATCCCCACAGGAAGTTGAGTAACTTATGTAGATAAAATTCCATCACCGGCCAAGATCAAGTGATCAGAGGTTTTTCGCACTTTTCCAGGCTTTTCTTAGCACTTATGTACATTTTGGTACCTTCTCTGAATGCCTGTATTGATCAAGTACTGGAAATCCAATACAGAGTAACGTTGTTATTATAGATTTATGCCAATACAGATACCATTACTGGTCATTACTGGCTACCAGTAGTAGACAGAATTGGCGTAATACCGAGCCCAATGTGAATTTCCAGTTGGCCTTTATTTATTACTTGTACCTCATTAAGAGTTTATACTTAATTAGTTCATAGAAATATTATTATGTATTTCATTTACATAAATTCAACTGAAATAAATTATACCAAGTTAAATTAAATATTCTCTATAGCGTTAACAATCAACATTAAGATACAATCTCATGTGTACATTTCGTTTGAAATTTTGTAGATCATTGATTGAAAAAAAGTGGTTTATCTAATTGTAGGACTTCGATGTAGGTTAAAGAAATATGTAACCTTTCAAATGCCAAAGATTTCTCCCTTTTGATTTGGTTAACATTAACCAACATTAATTTTCTACATTTTATATTCCAAGTAAAATATTGATGTATAGAGTAAACTCTGGATAATCTGTTAGATATCAGACCACAGTACTTTCTTATTAACAAAAACGATGTGTTAATCGAGTTTCATGTATAAACGTATTTTACCTATTGAAAAACCTTAATTTATTTTATTACAATGTATTAATAGTAGATACGTGCATACATATTAATTTATGACATACTGTTAATTAATCTTTTGATGGTACAGGTTTAAAAAAAAAGTTATCAATTCGTTTTTGTTTTTTGTTTCAAATTATGTTACAAAATTTTAAGAAAAAATTATGCCGGATTATTGGATTTAATGGATTATCAAACGGCCGGATTATAAAGAGTCTACTGTATAAAATTTAAGTAAATTATACAGTATTAGTGTGATGATCTGTCGATGGTATTCCTCTATTTAACTTGAGAACTCAAGTAACCATAAATTAACCAGTTGCAGAATCGTTCTTTGAGTTTCGGTAGGACTACTTCACCGTTTAGACATTGTCTTCAATGACCAAGAATTAACCGATTACAGATCGGACAGAGGAATAAGATTTAGTATTGTAGCTTCTCATAAATAAAACTCGCACTAGAAACTGAAATTATATTGGTAAAACAAATGTAGAAAATAACGGGTTTCCAATGCGTAAACACATATACTCTATCAAAAACCCGCATTGCCTTTCAATCGTGGTGTTCACATACTTAAATATAATTTTACAAATTGCTGTCTCAGCTCATTTGCTTCATTTGGTCTATACTAGGGGTTTCGCTTTTGTACGTGAATATGAATGTACGTGTTCACGTATACCGTGATCACGTGAATGAATCAAAATAAATCACGTATGGTTAATTCACGGCAATCAACGAAAGCTTAATCACGTGAGCACGTATCTGAATCATATTCACGTGATCACGTGAATTAGTATATTCACGTGAATTGGCATTAATCAAAAATATGATTGTATAAAAATTAGTTATTTGTAAAACAAAAAGAGTTTGTTAATTTTGTTAATGATACCTACATGGTGGTCATATATTGCATTACAAAAACCGATTTTGGGTACTGTTTATTTTGTTGTATTTTATTTGAAAATATATTTATAATTTTATTGATTAGCTTCATTATCTTTTATTGAACTCTGTAGTGCCCGTCGTGTATGACTTATCTAGTTGTTGGATAAGTAGTGGTGTGCCGGGAAATCTTTATGTGCTCGTGGTAATTCACGGCGTCCGGTTGTGAAAATAGAACTCACACACTGACACCCAAGGTTTTAGATAGTAAAGGTTACCTCATAATCATGTGTTTACATTCAAAACTACCGCTTTCCCCCCTTGTCAAGTGACGTTATCATCGTACAAATACTGTTACGAGCCTGGCCATAATATTGTTTTACTAATAGTGCAGTATAGTAATTACTAATTTCTAATTATATATTCTGATCTAAAATTGTATTGTTAAAATAACGTATTACAATATCTATAAATAATATTGTACTTATTGTTAATATTACTATATAATGTTAATAATATGATATAATTTTATTAAAATCTGTCTAATTTAGTGGTTATACGAATGAGATTTTAACCTGCATGCAGTATACATCTCATAACCAGGCCCTATTTTTATGTGCACCCCGACACACAATGTGCACTACGAATGTACAAGTATGCACTACGGTTTTAACGTGTGTGCCAGGGGCGTATTTATGGGGGTGTCTGAAAAAAATAAAATTCTTTTAAATGCACGTCGTGTATTTCACATTTTCACGTGTAGGATTTATAAATACACGAAATTCACGTGAATTACGTGATCTGCGAATTACACGGTTTTCATCACGAAATTTTTAATTTCACGTGTACACGTGTTTTAAGAGCTCTAGTCTATACTATGAAATATGATACAGTGGTCTTTATGGGAAATTGTATTATTAATATTTTAATATTATGCTTATTATTATATTATTATATTATGTTTGATTGACATGTACAACAGATTTAAGATGCACTCGTATGTAATAAAACAGCGGATTTTTTGAAAATTTACTAATTTCATATATATATATATATATATATATATATATAATAATAAGGTAAATACAAACTTTCTACATCATTCTCTTATTCAAATCTGAACTAAACCAAAATAATCTATTTGAATTAAAAAGTTATCGTATTTAAAAAATGTACATATATTTCTACTTAAAATTATTTAAAAAAAGAACAAAATGTTTTAATACGAATCGTAGAATAAAATAAATTTTTAATGTTTCGAGTTAAAGGAAAAGTTTTTAGGGTTAAAGTTAAAGGGATTAAACTATTGACTATGCTTATGGAAATTTACAAGTATATGTTTATACTTGATGTATATTGTTTAGGTGTAAGGATACCTACTGTTTAAATATTGTATCAAAACTCTATCTATTGAGTGAAAGTTCCGTTTACCTATTGTGTAGCTTATGTGAAAGGTCGTCGCATGACAATGTGCCAGGAATGGATTGTTCTCTAACCGGTTGATAACGAGGGCAAGGTCTGGCATAACATAGCGGATGCAGCGTAGTATAAAGATATTGCATTTTGTTTTTTTTTCACTCATAAAAACATTGTCACGTACATGTAAAGAAAACGTATGTAATCCTCTAGTCCTAATGTTTAGTCACATTCGAGGTAAAGGGTCATATATTGAAGGCGATTCTATTTTATATTCGCTTCATAATATCATCATTTTGCCTATGGATTTAATTTGTTAAATAATATATTTTATTCTTAGTCACGTTCCAATCAATGTTTATATTTTGTGGATATAAATCTTTAAATCAGTTAGTGTGGTATATATATAGATAGAGATTACCATCTATTTATAATATATTTATTATTGATATCCTGTAAATTGCACTATCAGAATTGTTTTAATTCGTTAACTAATCATACCAGTCTATATATAATTTAATTGATTTTTTTTTTAGTATATTTTAATGAAATAAAATGTTTATATTTTATATCATTATTACACATTAGGTATTATAACGAGACGGCAACTATCATACTTCCGTTTTCTATATCGATCTTTTTGCAATTGTTAAAGATTTTTTTTATTAAATTAAATTTGTTTTATGGTTTTGATTTTGATTTTTTTTATTATTTTTTTATTATTAATTCAAATAAAAATACAAAAATGTTATAGGAATGTTAACCTTTTGTCTATATAATGATAATTTTTTTGCTATACAGCATGAAAAGTTACAAAATATATGATGAAATCCTAATGGGAACTTTAAAATAGTAGTAAATATTAAAAAGTTTAAAATATAATATTGACATAGTTATTACAAAAAAAAAGTAATTATAATTTCTATCCTTCTCAATTCTCATCCTTTTTCTGTCATTTTGTTAATTAAAAATTGCATGCTTAGTGTGGTTTGATAGTTATGTATATCATTATTGAGTATAAATATACAATGTTTAAACTTCCATGTTGATTAAATTATTTTCAATAAATTATATTTTATTTTTACACCTAAAAAGTAGGCTTCGAATTACTAGCATAACCGTAGATGTTTGTTTTAAAGTTTTTAATTTTAATTATTTTTATTTTCTAAAATAGGTACTGATTTTTTTTTTTTTTTTTAAAACTTTTAAGTCAAGTATTTTATAAATTATTCATAAGTATTATATTTATTTTATTTTGTCTAAATATTAGATAGATTAGATTCTAAAAAATTAGAAAAATATATGGGTTTTACTATATTAAAATTTCTGTTGTTATTCAGTCAGTCCGTTGAATCTCGTTGTAAATTTTACTAGGAAATTTCTATTTAAAGTTTTGAAACCATTCTCATTGGGGGATGTGTTTATAAGCGATGAAAGATATTTTGCAGATAGTTAGCCAACCATCAATGCGTAGAACTAGGTTTGAAAGTAGTTTTGTGTTTCGTTGTTTAGACCTCGAAAATTAATAAATGACTGCCAAGGGATAATCGGAGACATTTCCAAATCAGTGTATGGTCTTAAATAACCCCTTATTTCAAAACTGTTGATGCATAATAAATAATATACAATTAATTTAACTATTTTCTCGGGATTCAATAAAATACTTTCATGGACATAATCCTAAGTTAAGATAAAAAAAAGTTAATATTTCATTATCTAATAATTTATCTGTGAAGGTAAAGGTTCTCTTTAAGTTGAAATGTTACTTAATTGTCTAATAATTATTTGTCAAACAATGATAATATTTTAAGATTTTTTTTTTTTTTAATAATTAATCAGTTTACGTATTTATTTATGAAAATTTTTTATTATTTTCATCTATTATACTTTCATAATTTATAAAGAAAATAAACAACTCAAATAACTTAAAAACCATATGTTATCGGTAGAAAACGAGTTATTTTAATTATTAAATTCAAAAATGAAATTACATAGTTTTTTCTTCGAAGAACTAGAATTGATGATGCCAACGGAAGACGACAAATGACTCCTCAATTTCTGCCATATTATAAAATATATGTAATGCACTAAATAGTATTTATTTATTTACCCATTATGGATAGTATAATATCCTGTATAATATAAATAAACAATTTATGAAGTCGAATATTCTTTGCCAATATAAGTATCATTTGCATCAATTACAAAATTAAAATATTGTCAAAACAAATAATTTACAAATAATAATAGTAAAATAACAAGAAAGTATGAACGTAATGTACAGTAATGTATAAATATGTTGACTCAAACATGATTATACACTCAAAAATGAATCGTCTTAATGGTATTTCATAATAGGAGAACTTGATAATATATATTTATACCTAACCTTATGTTAGTCCGAAGGTGAGTAAGGAAAATGTAGTAAAATCGCAATGTTTTCCTTTTATCTGTCATTATTGACAGAAATTCTGAATAAAAATCATCCGATAAGCGGTGATTGGTTATCCTTTTTTATCCTACTAATAGTACCGTTATCGGTAATAACTTTAAAAATATGATTTATGCACTGCATTGAAGTTCTTAATGCCATACGCTAAGTAAAATAAAAAAAATGCTTTAGAATTTATGGAAGTAACAAAAATATTATTCTGTTATTATTAAGTGTATTAATAATTAATTACATTTTTTTCTGTTAGAAAAATCGACTGATAAAACTGTTTCTGTTCTACATGCTTTTAATTCCATTACATTATTTTGAATTTTATTCCTGAGAGATCATAATCTCTGGATACGACGGACTGATGGACCGCAATTAATCACCTGGCATCAAGATACCGCCCTTTTTTCTATGTTTGTCTAAACCCCCAACCCTTTGAACTATCAATCATTCCAGTGTATGTTCGATCCATCCACACGAAATGCCCTGCTGACATCTGTGAGAAAGATATACCAATGCACGATGTCGATTAACGTGCTATTGAAAAGACACGTGACCTAATGCGTAGGGCGCTGCTAGGTGAGGGTTGAAAACAACGAAATTTTATAAATATATCTTCTAATTTGATTGGCATATTCAATGTATTTGTCCGTTGGGGATTACAAGATACAATTTAAATACTTTAATAAAGTATGTGTGTTCTTGATAGACACGTGCGTATATGTTGTACTTGGTT
Organism: Sipha flava; assembly: GCF_003268045.1. NCBI lineage: Eukaryota > Metazoa > Arthropoda > Insecta > Hemiptera > Aphididae > Sipha > Sipha flava. The sequence goes on along the minus strand of NW_020273613.1, from coordinate 3,288,292 downwards.
TTGACATGTTGAGATTAGCGGTTTTAATAATCTAGTTTGAATTCGATTAGAAGAATATAAAGCTGTTTTATTAGTCAACATGAATTCTTATTAATATGATAAAAAAGCAGTAATGATTTCAATATAAACAATTTTTCTACATAATATATATTTATCACAACATAATTGATAATTTTTATAAATTTCTAATATATTTATATTAAATACACATATTTATAATAAGCATTTACTTAAATGTTTATATCGAAAATTTATTTTTCTATAGTATTTATTTTTTTTTTTTTAGTATACATATATTGTAAGAATATGTAAAAATGTTAAATAAACATAACTTTTAATTATAATACTTCGTGTTCTATCCTTTTTTTTCTAGTTATATTTAGATAATTTTTTTAGAACCTGCTTGGTATTTGATGGAAAACATATTTCTTTTTAACTTAAACTTCTGATTGAAGCATTTTTTTTTTAATTTTAAGGTATTAAATATTGAATCTAAAACATTTAAATTTATTCTATACCACTAATTGATTATAATATTAACTTTTGGTAACTGATATTATGTCAACTGACACAAAATCCTGCCAAAACCAATGTAAATAATTTATTGAATTAAATTTTCAAACCATATTACTGTTATAAATTTAGTTAAGCATCTCTTTTGAATTTTATTTTTTGAAACTTACGTATTTCACCGTTTTAAAAATCTAGACATCAACCACAACGTATTTATATTTTATTAAACGATTCATTTGGTAAAAAATAATTATAATACAACTAAGTGAGATTTGAGTAGATCGTTTGTAGATTAAATTTATGTAAATTAATATCCATTTGTCATTTAAAACCGGCATTATTATGACTATTTGTAACCTATCCACTAAAATATACAATGTTGTCGTATTCGAAAACGTTCAAACAAAGTAGTAAAACATTATTAATTATCTTTAACTTTGTATTAGTACGAAAGAAATAATAATTGGATTAGTATTCTTTATTAAAAATTCCAAATAAAATAATCTTCTGAAATCGTTAAGAAGAATCCGTCAGGATTTTTTTTCATTGGAATAAAAAATATTGGAATAAAAATTATAATTTTTATATAATTTATATCGGTATATGATTTCGTGCATTTAATATATAAAGTTCAGTCTTGACGTTGTATTATAAAATTTTTATTTTGACATTTAAAAGACAAACAAGAGTGGAAAGCGTTCACACCGACATGCATTGTATCACATATCACCACGCTATAATAGATGTATAACACTAAAATACTGTTACTGTTGGTTCATATTAGTATTTATTAAGAAATAGTGTTCCTCACCTTCAAATGTATTATGGTTAACTAATGTTATTACAGATACTTTTAAGAAACTATAACTTTACAAGTAAAAGTATAATTATTTATTGACAAAATTATGGTTATAGGACAACAAATATAATTATCAAAATAGATAAACTTCTTATATTACATTTTCTGGAATATGATATTATTTTCGTGTCAATGACTTTTCATTGATATGTATCGGTGAGTAATAATTCTTATCATTTTCGCCGGTCGTGAATTAAAAATTGTTGAACTAGATTTATCAGTTTGACACATCGCCGGCAAACAACCTCAGTTAATCAAATGTTCGTAGTTTTATTAATGGTCGTATTACATAAATTCAACAACAAACGCCGCGTACACGGACGTGTTGTTTTCGTAGTCGAGTTATTTGTATATGTATTGAAATTGTACGTAATGTGTTACGACGATTGCAGTGTGTAAACAAGTATTTTATGGCACCACTCAAGTCCCTTATCGGAGTCAATGATAACAGAGCATAATGCAATACAGGATAAAAAGAGGTTCGACGTTCGGTGTTTCGTGTTGTTGTTGTACGCGCAAACAATAAGAGGAGGTTGTCGTCGCGCTTGGTACACCTGCGACCGGCGACGTAAACACGTATGAAATGTCATCGGCTGTACCGCTGAGGGCCGTGGCGACAATACTCCTCCGAAGCGTAACCGGTTTCGTTGCCGTCGCCATCATCGAGAGTGCGTTGAACTCTTCGCGCACGCGTATTCACGGCCAGAGGAGGTGGTGGCGCGTTGGCTGTTGACCGACCGGCCGTGTGCGCGCGCGCGCGGTTCAAGGGCAACTGCGATATTGTTCCGTCATCGCACGGTAGCTGGAAAAACTTTGGACCGATAACGAATGGACGTCGTGAAGAATGACAGAAAGGCGGCCGGCAGCGACGAGTTATTCATCGATAAAACGTGCCTAATACATGTTATGCTATCGGTGGGGTAGCTACCTTAACAGTGAACACGAATTCTATAGTAAACAACACAACAAACGCAATATACATTCGGATCTTGTCTTTGAACGACCAACTCTCGGTATGCCGACTACAATAATAAACCAATAACGTTCGCGTTCTTCATTAGCAATACGTAGCGTTGTCGTTATTGTTGCAAAATCTGTAACCAACCGATTGTGATTTGTCACATCTCGTTATGTTTTGGAACCTCGCAAGTTCATTATCGATCGTACATTTAATTAGATACGTTTTATTATCTATACCTATAACCTATCGGATATAAACTCTGTTTATATTAATGATTTAACTCTCCGAATACCCTATAAGTATTCATTTCTGGTGGTAAAAAAAATAAAAAATGATGAATTATGTATACCATTTTTGACCATTATACAGTCATCTATCAAGATTTAAACGCAGCCATATATTATGATTGTATGTTGGAGTTTCTCGAGTCTCGACACACTGTAATTAAAAGTTAGTGTACATTTTTATTATGTTTATTCTCTTGGGTAAAGTTTCTAACGAGAGAAAATGCAAAATTTCTAACATTATTGTGGATTGAATAAATTAGTAGGCCACGTAACCACAATATATACACAAAAGCTCCCACTCACCGTCCCATTTACATTTCAAACTGTCAGTAAACATTCACATTTAGTCTCGTGTCAATTAAATGATCAGTAAGCAGATATATCGTATACATTGTAATAGTCGTAATGATATTATAATTTCGATGGCCAGAAATAACTTTAATACCGCGGGAACTTGGAAAGTTTTCCTAGACTTTTGGAAACAATCCAACGACTTTGGAAGCCAAAAATGGAGTTAAATAAATAAGTAATTAACACAGTCCATTACGAATGATCTTTTTAATCAGTTAAATGGTTATATAGATTGTTAAATGTATAGACATTTTTGAATGAAGATGAATTGTTCATTATAACAGCGGTGTATTTATTTCAAAAACAGATTTTCCTTAAAAAAAAAAAAAAAAAAATAATTATGGACCATTTTCCTCCACTTTCCATTTTCGGCTACTATTTCTTCAGTTTCATTTATGTATATAACTGTTTGACAAGAAGTTAAACAACATCGCCAACGTGATAATCCAGATTCTGATTTTAACTGCTAAAAAATATTTGTAACGATCAAATTATCAAAGGTTTTCCTCAAGAACTTTCAACAAACGTTGCTTTTTCAGACATCTTAAAAATTAAAATTTGATAGATTCACAAAAACTATAAAACATACTATCCGAAAAGAACCGACAGTAAATAAAATCTAAGGTTTCAGAATATAAATCACCAAAATTAAAAGGTATCTTTGTATATATATATATGTAAATGTTAATCTTCAATAAAAAAATAAAAAAGTGCTGTAAAGAAACATAATAACAGTACGAATAACCTGTTAAAATTGAATGTTCATCATTAGTAATGCAAATATTTTTTTTCCAAAAACAAAAATCGTGGTATGTAACTTAAATAATAAAAAATGTTTTATTTCAACAAGTTGACTCACCAAAAAATATACGAGTTTACCAAATAAAATTAGTTATTCTGTTTAACGATCATCTCGATTGCGACTGTTTTACTTATAATTCATATGTAGGTATCATTAAATCATTAATTTTTATTTGAAAATTCTCAAATTTAGCTTAAAAACTAATTGCAAATAATTTTTTATATATTTAGATAAATATTTTTATTTTATATATATCCAAACAATTAAAAAAATATATAACTATTACATTTAGTATGATAAAGTTAAGCAACAATCTATAAAACCTTTTATTTACGAACATATTTCTATAACTAATATCTTTAAAGTTATAAACTTTTCTGTGTATAAATATAATAATTTAATATTTATACTATTGTACTACCATTAATCACTTTTATAATGACAAATGACGTATAAATAATGTAATGAATGTTGAAAAATTTGAATATTGAATAACTATATTTTATTGGAAATAATCTCAAATTTTTATTCATATTATAAATAATTTATACTATTTACTACCTATACTATATATCCTCGTGTTTATTAGACTCTAGTTATTAGTTATGAATTATAATATATTAACTAGATAGTAAAATAAAACTATGTTATTGAATTTAATTATTTTTTATGATAAAATAAATATTTTAAAAATGATTTGTGAAAATAAATAAAATCTCACATAATAATAATGTGGATGAACTGCAAAAAAAATACTCTTTTAAAACCAGAATTCCGTAAATTGCTCTTAATTTGTGAGCTTGCACTTCGAGAGTTTCCTTCCGGGTTTACCACCTCTAGATGATTTACTGAAACTGTTTTGGAGCCACTCTGTAGGGTCTAATTAAATGATATTAATTAATATTTTCTAGTCAGGTCAAAAAGAAAGAGCATATTTTCCATTCGTATGGTTTTTTTTTTTTGTGATTAATTAGTATTTATAATATCAATTATATTATAATTTGCCATTAATTATTTACGTTTGAAGTTGAAGTGAAAATTAATAAATAGGAACTTTTTTTTTTATGAAATTATTTATTTTAATGTTGGTACATAAATGTCAGTCAATTGCTATTCATATTATTAGAGATTATTGACTTTTTTAACAACCTATAAAATTGGAAAAACAAATTTTTATTTTTAATCTGGTTTCTTCAGTGTTGTGTCATTTACTGTGTATATTACATAGCTTGTTGTGCCTTATACTTAAATATTTTTAAGGAGGTTAGAAAACATAAAAGTTTTTCATAGTCGCAAGTAGTTTCTTTAATTTTTGGCACAATATATACTAACTGGTATTACTACTAAGTTTTAATATTAAATATCTATTATACATTTATTTAACTATAGTTAATGATAGTAAAATATACATTCATTTTCTGATTATTTATATTATATTATTAGTTTGTTTTAAGTTAAATCGGTATTAAATAATTGAAATTAAAAACAACTATAAAGGTTCTCTTTCAGATGATATATTTTCCGATTGAAAATATCAAATACGTATTCAAAATAAAATTACATTATTAAAAATACCTAATATATTTTTTAATGTGCATTAAAATCAATTTTTATGACCAATTCACGAAAAGTTTATAATTGACATAGAGAAACGAAGAAAAAGGATTTAACGAGAAGAAGCTCTGGAAGTTATTGAAATGTGTTCAAATTGAACGGATGACAACAATATAGAAGAAAAATACCAGTCACTAAGTTGAAAGTTTGTTTTTATTACATCTCGTGAATAAACCTCCGGAGGTTAGTCTTTCTATAGAAAAAAAAATATTTTTCTTTTTTAGAGGTTTATCAAATTCACTATTTTAAAACTAAGAATTAGTGATAGATTGAACTATTCGAATATTGAACCGAACTATTTATTGTTTAGGTATGTTCCATATTTTAACTTGAAAATGTTCTTATTCAAACAATCTAAAATTAATTTTCTATACTTTATAGTTTATAGTAAGTATCATAGTATTAACTATTTATTTATTTTTTTTTATATTACGATTAGGTATGATAAAATAAAATAATTCCATGTTGAAGCATATGACTATTTTTGTAAATATCTAGGTAATATAATCATAGATTATTTTTTATATGATGTGTGATAATACGATCAAAACCACAAATATAATTTTGGAAAAGTGAAAAGGATACCCCATGGTATTACTCCGCGGCTGTTCTGTTGATAAAAATGTGTTTACACTTTTATATCTACTACAATATCATGCCACATGCTGTTCATATTTATAAAATATTTGTTATAAGAGTATTACGACTGTTTACTGTGCCATCAATAATTCACATTTTCATCAACTATTAATTACAATAAAATTAACAAGAACCACAGCTTATTTTAGAGCATTATTTTTTAAGTAAATTTTTATAATTTCAATCTATTTATAAAAGGAAAAAAATATGACGAATTCGAATTTTAGTTCGATGAAAAATGTTAACAGTTTGGTTCGGGTTCGTAATACTTTGATAATGTTGGGTTCAATACCGAAAAATCAGGTTCAACCTATCTTTACTAAGAATCCTATAGTATAATTTAATATTGACATTTGAAAACTTAAAAAATGATAAGCTCTTAGTCTAATTACAAAATATCTCTATAGGCCTAGTCTACAATAATTTCATTACATGTTAATAATTCACCGTGATTTGAAAACCAAATGGAAAATCGCTTAAATAATAATATTTATTTTATCCATTATCTAGTTAATATTTATTTATATGTATTTAAAGAAAAATAAATATAAATTATTTAGTTCATTATTAACTCCGTTTTAACTATTGTATAACATAATGATTATGAAAAAATTATAGTGTAAAATTTAATGCTATATTATGTTTAATATTTTTTGGAATTATTAAGTTAGAACACGCACCCTACCCTAAATATTTAGATGTTAATCTTGATAGATCACTTAACTATAAAGAACAAGAGTTGCCTTAAAACGAAAAATATTCGTTAGAAACACTCTATTGCGAAAACTGGTTAACTCAAAGTGGGGGGCTCATCTCGAAACCGTTAAAATCTCTGCTCTAGATCTATGTTTCTCGGTGGTTGAATATGCATGTCCTGTTTGGGGCAGATCAATACACACTAAACAAATTGATACTGCGTTAAATGAAACGGTACGCATTATAACAGGCTGCTTTAAGCCAACATCAGTTAACAAAATATACCAACTAGCAGGAATAGCGCCACTACATATACGTAGACAAATTTCTAGTGACATAGAATGGACGAAACAGATTATGGATGAAAGGCATCCGATGTATAATACATAAGTTGAAGGTTTCCGACTAAAATCAAGAAAAAGTTTCCTAAAATGCAATAAGAAATTAGAAGATAACCCACAGACAGCAAGATTGAAATTGTGGGAGATGAAGAGCGGGCAAATAGTCGAAGAGAAGTTACCCCGAGGACATGACAATAAATGGTTGATCTGGAGGACATTAAATCGCTTACGTACAGGAGTAGGACGCTCGAAAGCGAACTTAAAAAAAATCGGGAATAAGCGATGGAAAGATACGGACTATGTATGCGGAGAGATCCAGACAATGTCGCACCTGCTAAACTGCAATGAGTGCTCAGTGAAATGTGAAGTAACAGACATGTAGGCCGCAAATAACAAGGCCATAAGGATGGCAGAATTTTGAAGTGACGAAATAAAAAACACAATTTCATACATTACCTTTAAAATCACCCGTTGGTTACCATTACCATTATGATAATTATCAATATCTACTTAGTACATTAACACTATCTTATTTTATTTTATACACCTGTTTTAGTATTTTTATATTTACCTGCTGACGTTTTGTTTATTTATATGTTTATGTTAGTTTACATGTGATGATGTTTAAAAATTTATTTACTAGTAAAATGACCTGTCACCCCGACTCGTAAAAAAAAAAATATATATATATAAATATAAATATAAATACATGTGAATAAAAGTAAAAATGATAAAATATAACATCTTAAGACACTTAAAAGGTGAATAGTGAAGAATACATTAGGAAAATAAAAAAAGAGGTACAATATTTTCTATCTGCACATAAAAATAAAATGTGTTCGCTTAGTGAGTTGAATTGACACACGAAATTCGTGACCAAAAACTAAACAATCTAAGTGAACCCACGTCTAAAGATGTATTGATAATACTTACAAAAAGGTTATCTAAACATTTCACTGGTTATTATTATTATTTAATCAATATTCGTTAAGTCCACTATAAATTTTAAAAAATACTCTGAAAATATCTTTAATTAATGATTTTTGTAATTATTTCTTTGTTTTAAAATGTTTCGTTATTAAAATAAATAGATATTTATTTTAACATTCTTCTTCTTTTTTTTCTTTGCCTTTTTTTATTTATTTTAAACATTATTTAGTGTAATTTAATGAAAAAACTATATATTTCATAACTGTAAGATTGATGCATGTATCTGATGTATGATGCTGAAGTATCAGTGTATATTAATTAGTGAAAACATACTATTTTGTAATTTATTTTTCTCAATAATGCACACATTAATATAATATTATATAGTCTTATTTTAAATTCCTCATATACAAGTAAAATTGCACTATAGTTTCACATAGATCTTGTCTCGATATTTTGAAGGCTATTCAATTATGCCACAAAGTTTCTTTCTGCAAAAGATTTTTTCCTTTCATCCTTTTCTGTTTTTATTTTATTCTTTTCAAAAAGGCCAAAGAAGGATTTTTATATCTTATTTCTTCATAGCCCCGTACATCAGACCGTATTTAAATCTTATTATGTAAACGTTTATTGTAATTTATTATTTATAATTTTGTTGGGTAAGGTTTTTCAAAAACCATCTGTCGATCAAACTAATATTTACACAGTGCGTTAGGAGACTTTTGAATTAATAATTTTATGTGTGAATACTGTGAAATATAAGTTTGGTTAATCCTGTGTACTATGTAAATAAAATGTCGATCGTTAATAGGAATAAAACAGTTTTTATTGTAGCTAATTTGTATTGACGTCGATTGCATTGGTATTAAGAGCTTCACGATGGTGTGAAGTAAGAGGAGTAAATTAGTTTTTGACGTGTTCCTTTTCTTATATTAGATAATACATGAGTAAATTCCTTTCCCGTCAATCAAACTTTAGTATCCATGTTTAAATGCGATTAAAAATTTAAATTGTCAACTTTATACTTAGATTTTATATGAGAAAGTCATCCAACAAATATACTCTTTCCATAAGTATTATTTATAAATATACATTTTATTTGTTATTCAAATTCCAATAATCGTATTAGGTTACCAAATAACGCGTTGTCCAAGTTCTCCCCAAGTATTCGAGTAGAAAATCACGTTATACGATTGAAATATTCCATTTATATATTACATTTTTAACAATATATTTGCTTTTGAAAACATCCACGGTAGAAACACTTATGGATGTGCTATGTATTGTGTATAGGTTTTTATTTTTAAATTTAAATAAAAACCATTACTTTTCGTTTAATATGTTTATCAAACGAATGCACATACAAACAATTTAATTATGATATGTGAACATATATTATTATGCGTTAGCCTTTGAGATTTACATTTTTATTTTACATCATGGTATTATAATAATTTTCTAAATTATTCAGTTAATTCCTAAAAATAAAATTTAGAAAAATTAATGGTAATGTAAAGTCTGATGCATCTATATAGCAGCTAGTGGCATATATAATTAGTCTCTTAGTTAATTTTATCGTACCCGATTTAATACAATTTAATTAACATGTAATCGATTTTTATAGAAAAAAAAATAATAATAATATGATATTTTTCTTTGTGTCAATTTGTAGTAATTGTATTTATATTGTTAATAGTTTAGTAGTTTACTAATTAGCAGTGTTGGGAATAGATAATGCAAAATTTATCTAGATAAAGATGATAGATAATTTAATTTTTATCTAGATAAAAATAAAGATATTTTCAAAAAATGTTATTTTTTGGTCAATATTTCATATTCTAATAATATCTATGAAAACTCAATTATAATCATTATCAATAGGTACCTAGGTATTTAATGTTTATTGTAGTAATGTAGTGTACTATTAAGCAGTATATGTAATGTACAATATTTAATGATAGTTAATCACTAAAATGTTACACAAAAAAAAAAAAATGAAAATTGCTCTGAACATATCAGGATGAATACAGAATACTTATAAAATTATTTTAAGTAAACAATATTTTTTTCCATACAATATTAATTTAATGATTTTCATTATTCTATAAGTAGTGACGACTTTATGGGTTCCAAGAGTGAAGTAATAACTATTCAGCGTATGAGTGACATGTGTATATTAAAATCAAATACCTACTATATTTGGAACTTCCGTGGAAAAATAAGAAATTAAGTTTAAAAATACCAAAAATATTTTCCCGACATGAAAATACAAACAAAATGTCATACCAAGAAATAATAATTACTCATTAATAATACATGAATTATGATTATGAATACAAAATCTATATGTATAAAAGAAAGTCAGGTTGAATTGATAGTTCGAGAATGGCTTGGCGATTTTGATGATCTCTGATTTGTTGGATTCGTTTCCGTACAAGAATAAAAATAACTCTAATCTTTGCAAGAATACAGACAATTATATAGGTAAAATTATCTAGATAAGTAAAAATTTTATCTTAGATAAGTAATTAGATAACTTAGCGTTATTTATCTAGATAAGATAAAATATGACAACAAATATATCTAGATAAGTCCCAACACTGCTAATTAGTAAACCCTTTTATAAGGTTTTATACCAAACGTTATTTAAAATTTTTGTTGCTTTCGCGTCAAAATTGTATTGATGCTGACACACTATATTGAGTATAATAATAGATTTGTTCCAACACTTTATAATTTGACCGCATGTCAAACTATCATACAATTGGTGGGAGCATGCGCATTATATTTTTTTGCGTTCTAACACACCCTAAACGCAAACTCAAACTATCAGACAGTTGTTCCAACACGTCATTAGGCCAGATTTAGGATTGGTTGTGGACTATCACAACAGTCCGCTGATTCCGACGGGGATTAATAGTCAGAGAAACTATTATCACATTTATTATTGTTATCAATTTTTCGCGTTTAAATTTTCATGTATAGTTTATCAACAATTTTTTTGTTTCATGACAAACTATATATATTATAAAATAAATATACTATTATAATATAAATATAATATATTATTATTAACGTCTAAACTGGGTATCTAAAACAATTAAAATGGAAGGTATTTACATACTATGAATTTTTTTTATTTAAATCGCAATTTAATTTTACTAATTATCAATCTCATATCTTATCATTGAAAATCCGAAAAGCGTTTCAATAGAGCTCAGAGTCCGTGATCAATCTACATGAACGAATGCGCAGTAAATCAATCACGGATTAGTCGGCAACTAATCCCAAATTCCGTGTTGAAACAAACCTAATGTATAAATATTTCTAATTTTTCAAAATAATAAGTCTTGTTAAAAAAAAAAATGTTTGATATTTTAAAAACAATTAATATTTACTCGAGTATTTAAGTTTATTACAAAGATTAATTATTCAGTTTCTATAGAAACTCATAATGAAATTTAATTAAAGTTAATAAAAGCAGTTAATAAAATTATATTATTATTATTATTATTTTTTTTTTTTTGTTAAACGTAATATTAGTTCTGTATCTGTTATAAAAATTATTTAAATACATACATAAAAATAATAGATAAACAAATTTACAATATTATTTAATTTCAACACAGCAATTATTTCCAAAGTTCTTTATTTAAATTAAAATGAACTCTAATTAATTTTATTTTGAATAAAATAATAAAATTAAAATCAATTGATTAAAACTTTAAATTCTTACGGAAAAACATATTACAAGTCTGAATTATCGTTTATTTTTAAATAAATACAGTAAGAATTATTATTTTGTGTACTTAGATTAATTTCAAATATTTTTATACTATATTAATAATAATAAATTTATAGACGGCCTTGTCTGAGCAAAAGAGTGTACATTTTACATTTTTCACACAAAATATATAATATTATATAACTAATAATACATTTTAGTTTATGTGAATATTTAACTAAAAAAACTAATTGTTGATTACAATAAGAAACATATCACCAATTAATAACATATTATATGTCAGTAAGTATAACATTTAGAATTATTGAATAAATTTAAATTAATGAATAATTAAAATAAAATAGTTTTGTACTTTAATATTCATTATAAATACACACAATTTATTTAAATAATTTTTTCATAGTAAGACTTTAATGTTTTATTGTCATTGATTAGGTTTATTATATTCGAGGTATATGTTATAAGTAGTGTTCCAAAAATTTTTACTTAAATGTTTGACATTTAATTTCTGAGGATAGAACGATAAATTAGACAACTATTTCAAAATAACTGCAAAATTAATTCAATAGTCTTGAATTTAACTGTATATTAGTTATAGATTTTATTTCATGTTTTTAATATATACACACTTTTAAAAGAATAATTTTTGTAATTAATTTTTAGTATACATTTTTTTTTTTTTAGATATTCTTTGACTAATATATTTCTATTAAAATTTGGCTATTCAAAAGTGCATACAGTTATCGTGGGAACATTTTACGCCTAGAACTATTTTTCCATCGTATGTATTATATGGAGACAAAAGAAATAATAAATACTTTTTTTCATTTCTTCATGTTTTTATTTGTAATTTTACGGTCTGCGGGACACACCTATATACTATGTACATTTCATTAAAAGAGTTTATCGCCTTCTCAATTGTACCATTGGAATAGTATTCATTATTGTTACGCTGTTAAAAACGTGGTAAAAAATAAAAAATGGCCTGATATTACTTTTTCATCAGTCTATAATATAAGAATTACATTATAAAATATTTAATCATAACTAGTATAGTTTGTACCAAAACTTTATTAGTGAAATAAACAAATAATTCCATAGAATTTTTAAATATTTAGTAAAATAATAAAATTTCTTATTTAAACATAAAATTTATTTACAGTTATTTTTATGTATGATAGCTCGTTTACTCGGCTTCAACCGTGAAAATAAATGTTTATCTTTATGTCAGGTTAGGCCATTAAAATAAAATTATAATCATCGTTTTCTAAATCTCATTTTAAATCATACAATATTGTACAATATTTATTTTTCAAAACTAGGAGTAACAGATGAACTTCTTTTTACTTCATTCTTTAAGTAAAAAATATATTTTTAAAAACTTTATTTATTCTAGATTACTAGGTAATTGAGAACCAGCCAAATAGTAAACTTACTCACTTGAGCTTAAATGTTGGCATAAAATTTTTATGCTGAATTTCTGTTGCACCAAATGATGTAATTTAAAAAGCCAAATTATACATACAATGTTTTGAATCGTGATGAGAATAATTTAAAAGGCTTTTTAAGGATTCAGGCGGATCGTATCTGCAATGTCTTAAAAAAAAAATTTTAATAATTCTTATTTCTTAATTTTGATGTCACTTATTTAAACAATTGAAATAGATGACTACTATTTTCTACAAAACCTCCTAACAATTCCACAATTGCTCTCTTCTGAATTTATTCGATGAAGTTATACTTGCACCGAACTACCACGTGTTCTACACCACTGTCCATAAAATAGATTTGGAGAAATCTCAGGTCATCAATAAGCATTGGGATCAATGACCCAATCTTATGGTTTCAAAATTACGTCCATCGGATGTGAAACCGCAAATTTTAGTTGCTCCAAATTACATAATTTGGAAGTAAAAAATTAATTTGGGTGTCTTAGACAACAATAATTTCTAATTATTTAAATAGCCAGCAAAAAATGATCGTAAATGTTCTAATGGAATGAAAAGGGTACAATTTGATTTTGATGTGTAACACATTTCGGGTGTTTCATTACTGAATTTTAATGCCTGACAAAAATAACATACTTTATTTATTGCGACTATAACAATTTTAGATTTCGCAAATTAATTAATGTCTTGTGTATATTCAAACGCAAAACGAAAAAATTATATACATATAAATGCATGGCTTGTTCATGTTCTCTCTCGATCATGTGCTCTAATTGTGTTGTTCAACCGCTACCTTTGTTCTCGATACTACTTGTTGTAGACATTTATTACGCTGTTCTCGAGGTACTTGTGCACGACTCTCTCTTGTCCTGATTCTTAAAGTGTGTTTTTGTCATGATTTGATTGAAGTTCTCTTACATATTTTTGTCCTACCTCTCTGGTATTCCGATTATAAAGGTTAGATATTTTGGTGGCATCAAAATAAAATAGAAATCATAAAATGAAAAACAAGTAAATAATACTTATAAGTTTTTAATCGTTTTTGGTATGTAGTTGTTTAATGTTACCGAGATAGCAATAAGTGTTATTAAATTAACTCCATCGCTATCTGTTTTTTTGAATGTAGTGTTAACATTATTTAACTGTTGTGTTCCAAGTGTAATACATCGGTACCTCAATATACAAAAAAGATTTTGCTAATTCAATTTTTGTATAGATATCAAAAATGTGATGAGAGCCGTTTTTAGAGAAGAACGTATATCTTATACTACGGTTATAGTCGTTTTTAGAAATTATTTTCAGTAAAATAGACACGTTCACCAATTTTTTAGGTGCGCATTGTAGTGTGTGCTGATAGGGTTCCTCTTTTTTTTTCACGACAAATAGTAGGCTATGTCCTTCTCCAAGGTATAATTCATCTCAATACCAAATTTTATCAAAATCGGTTTTGTAGATTTAAAGTTTATTGGACAGAAACTTTCAAACGCATCATTATTAACTGTAACAAATGTTCAACTTATTCGGTAGATTTTCTAAAAAATTTTATTTATGCACAATTTGTCCAGACAAATTCGACGAATAATAAAAAAAAAACCAATTGGTCGAGCCGTTTTCAATTTATTTTATTTTAAGTATTAATCTTAAAGTTCCATAATATTATATAGATGCTTGTTTATCGCCATTTTTGTTATGATTCATAATCTAACTTTATATACAACTTAAAAGTATCGTTGAATTTATTTTGGTTATTATATAATCTTTATTTAAAATAGTAATCGTTTGAATATTATTTGTAATTTGCCATTGGCTATTGTCTAGGTACACATTAAATTGCAATAGTGGTCGTTGGCCCGCAGTATTTGGATGCATGTGTGAATTTATTTGTTGAATTTCCAACACATCATATTTTTCTCTCATGATGGTGACAACAGCTTATCGGACATAATCTCGTGATGAAAAATACCCTTTATTTCTAACTCAATCATACATCCCATTATATGTGTTAGTACTTATCGAAATGTATGTGATAATATAATATATACTTTTGCTTGTGTTCACAAATATAAAATTAACTATAACGGAATAAATTGGGGATTAAATAAGGGATCTAAAGATACATAAGTCATTTGAAAAATGATCGTACGAATATGTAGTATGCATCCCCTTCCGTAGTCTCTTTAACAATTAGGCAATGGTACAGCAAATGATTGCAACAAACTAAAATCTTGTTGCAGATTTCTTTAATTAATTAATATCAATCATAATTTAATAATAAATAATTTAAATGATTATTTTGTGTTTTTGTGTTTCAGGTATGATTGGCACGTATCTATTTATTTGCTTATTGCAATTTGTGATGACCGTTATCCAGTAGTTAAACGCAGCCGTCACACAATATTGATAACAACATTAGTCGTCGGTAGTGGTAGTGGAAAACGAATATATAAGTTATGTTAGGTTGAATCAATTTTCTCACACTGTCCTATTTTCAAGTTCAAGTGGGTATAGGTATATTTTAATATCAAAATTATTGCTTGCTATTTTAATTATTTTTTCAGTTTCTGTTGATTTACTATATTGTAATAATACTTAGCAAATCTAGTAAACAACAAAAGTTGGTTATAACTTTTCTGTTATTACCTATTTATTTTAAATTTTATAATAGAAGTTATCATTAATAATTATAATGTAGCAAAAAAATAATATTTAAAAATTGTAAAATTTATCAGCTATGTCAATAATTTACTTATTAAATAAATCATAAATGTTAATGTTTTGATAAGATTAAAATAATTATTGATATAAATACATTTTTACTTTTCCTTATCTAATCTTAAAGATTAAAAAGTCGGGTTTGACTATTACTTGTATAAAATTAAAAATATCAATGAAATATTAGATAATATTTTGATGGATATTTATAATGAAATTTGTTTAAAATTTTTGGAAATTATTTTAGGTAAATCTCAAAGGAAATATTTTAAAACCAGTAAATAATTTTATTTTAGTAGGAGAAAATAATTTAAACATTTTTAAAAATGCAAATAAATTAGTATACGAGTATAAATACAGTATATATCGTAACCATCATCAAAATCCATCCAAGGAATTAAAAATAATCATACAAAAAAAAATGTACAAACCTTTCCGTTTTCATAAAAAATGTATTTATTCATTCGTTCTGTATTATCGTTATAACATTTGCTACACTTTAAATATATATATATTTAAAAATCTGCAATGATGGCTAACAAATAAAAATAAATTGTTATTTATTTTTTATGCATATTAGTCTAGTCGATAGTTTGTGTGTACATCAAATTTCAAATATATATTTTCCATAATGTTTTGTAGTAGGGAAAACATAAATATTGGTATTAGATTATTATAGAACTAAGTATTATATATATATATAACTCGATTCGTGAATTAAATTGCTTGAAATTTTACTAGGTGCGTTATAAGTTAGCCATTCTTGCTATCTATTGCAAAGGTACAGTTGATAATACGAGTAACAGTAAGTTACTCGTATTAGGTTATTTGCGAATATAGTATTTATCTATATTATTATCTTTTAATAGTTGAGTTTATATTTAGAGAGCAAGGAGACGCTTAGAAGAAATCAATCAATTCTGCCTAGTTTATATTATAATTATTAAACCGTTTTAATTTTCATAAACTTTGTAGGTTTAAGACGAAAAGTTATTGTATGAAGTCAAATTTCCCTTCCAGATTCCCTCTTTACATATCTAAAAAATTGAGTTGTTCTCATTGGTAGCAATCAACATCATATTCAATCAACCCCCCCCACCATCATACTTCTATTTCTTCTTATCTTCTATGCGTGTATTTTGGAAAGACAATCCAGGTTATAAGAGCCTGATTACAACACTTATTAGCTAACTAAAACACGAATTTCATATTTCAATTTTCACTACGTATACCTTGATTTTTCTTCATCGCTTACTAAGTTCTAGTGTTTATTAATTTTATTTAAACTCACTGCTAAAGGATACTTTGCTAAAAAAATGTAATGTAATAATTCGATTAAATTCAATGACTGTGTGTGTATTATTTAATATTATTTAATAGTCTACTTTAATTAATTACTTTACTTTCATATTGCAATTTAAATTGTTTTAATATAATCTATTTTCAAAAATTGTATAATGTTTTTATTTATTAAAAACAATACAAATTATAATAGTTGTAAAATAAAATATAATAAAGGTTGAAACCATTTTAATAATAAAATAACATATTGTTCGATATTAAGCACTAATAAAGAAACCTAAGCGCCTCCTTTAGTATTTTAAAATATAAAATGTTATCAAATAGACCACATTTTAATATTATAATATTAAAACATTGTCTATTCGTCTATTTTTTTAAAAATAGATATATATTTTTTTAAAAAATAGACGAATAGACAATATTTATAAGTACACACTTTACAGTTTTTATGTTAAAGAAACTTTCAGCTTGCACCAAATTTTAAAATACGTCTTGATTGTGTGTATTTAAACGTGACGTATTGTATTAACTATGAATATGAAGTGTGTTCAGTGATGCCATCATATTTTGTGTATATATTATGGTAATACTTTGTTAAATGTCATCACCAAGTCTATTGTACAATTGAGTTTGTTGATTCACTTGAACATGACTGTATGTTCAATTAGTATTTATTTTCCTCATTTTAGTTTATAAGCGTTTTATTATTATTTTCAAAATTATATTGAAGCGTTTATACAATTATTCAGGTATATTATACATGATTAATAAATACAATAAATAAATCTTCACTTTACCAAGTTGTTCTCGTATAATAGTTTAAAATTAAATATGCAAATCATTAAAACGTTCCTAATTTCATTAAATTGCATTGTTTTTCTGCTACTAATCTAAAGAAAATTTAATGTAACTGATTATACTTTTTTACTTTTTTTCTAAAATGTGTTCCCTTTTACAATAATTAAACTATATATATTATTTAGTTGTATGAATTGATAAAAGCGCTTTTAGTAGTTATTTTATATTCTAAACCACTTAAAACTCAGTTAAATTTCACTTTATAGTATGCATATAATATATAAATAATTATAATATTAATTTTTCTCCATATGTCCTAAAATGTAATAACTATAGGTAATTTGGAAAACTAGATTGTAATTAGTTCTAAATTAGATCCAAAATATTGGTGAAGGTTTGAAGTCAATAGGACAAAGTGGGGAAGCAACTTCACGGACGAAAGAAATTGACAAACTGACTTGATCTGTGCTTAGTGACCGAATGGCCACTCTGCCACGCTATAATTTGGTAAAGCCTTATGATCTATATACGAGACCGAATAAAACAACAAATTAGAAGCAGCGGCGAAAATGTATCCGTGAAAATAAATGTTTATGTTATTTAGCTTTTCGTTATTGGATATTCTACATTGTGCAAGTTTTGCGTTCACTCGGACAACGTATCACATGCTATTGAAAATAACCATGGTTACATATTCAAACAGAAGTTGGCTTATCTTCGGAAACAATGTATTGTATATATTTATTTTGTGTGCGTATATTATTTTCACATGAGTATAGTAAACATTTTTTAAGTTGATTAAGACAGTATAAGTCACATGTTATGTGATTATATAATAATGTAATATTCATCCGAGTATTTATCTAACCTATTATAATACAATTATTATAATGTGTTTTATGTTTAGGACGAGTTAATTTAGGTTTTTCTTGGGAAAACAAAAATAAAATAAAAAAAGACACTGTAGATAAAGGCACGAATATCGTTATTACAATCGATTACGCACATCATTTGTCCTGGTTTAAATTTTTACTCTCAAAAATTTGTACTGAAAAGACAAATCAAAATATTCTGCGTGTTATATTCTGTTGCCATTCACACAAATACATCCATTCGATACGGCCTGCAATATTTTATTCAACAATAGCTATCGACTATTAAAATGTTATAGATTATAAACTACATAGCCATACCCATATTGTATCTATGTATTACTTACTGTGTTTTAATCATATTTCATTCTTGCGATTTTTTCTTCGAGTGCATTATATCATCCATAATAAAATCTAGTTATCTATTTATTAATCTATATTATTTCGTATTGAAATGATTCTTATGGTCCAATCGATTCAATTTAACACGGACTCGATGACAATCGTTCAAAAAACTTGTATTATCCTGGAAATAGTGTAGGTACTTTGTAAGATACTCAAACTGTGTTTATATACAGTATGTATAAATTATATTCTCATGTACATCTACAAATGATAGACTTAATTTATTTTATCTATACGTGTGTTAAGTTAAATATTATGAACATTTAAGTATTTAAATTATTTGTTATAAACTTATAAGTCTGTTTATGTTTTATTTAAACATGAATATTGAAGTCCTTTTATTTTTTCGATTGATAATGATATGTCCATATGTGTAGTCAGACTTCGTGTTCAGGGTATGCAAGAAAGATATATATATGTATGTATACAAAAGTGAACTTATAGGTATAAAGACAAATTGCTGTTTCCTAAAAAATAGAATAAAAATTATAATTTCTATAGGTGTTAAGGGTATGCAGTTCCATACCATGCGGCCCCTCTGGCTACGCCTATGCATATTAATTTAAGACATAGTAAAATGCAGTTTTTTTAGCTATCTATTTTTAGTTTAACCTTCTAAAAATGTTTACTTCTATAACAGAAAATAATTTCACAATTCTAAAATCAACTTAAAATTATGTACTAAAATGTACTTCTACTTATCTGTTTTTAACCTGTTTGTCTTATCTAATGTTAGGTTAGGTTAGGTTAACCTAACCTAACGTTACTTATTTTAATAAACAAGGCTTTTAAATTATATTTATGCGTGTTTATTTATATAATATTTATTATATTATATGTTACTATGTAACTATAACATTGTAACATTAACATTGATATATAATTGAATTTCATGTTGTTATATCCTTTATTTCCCTAGTGCTTTCTTAACAATATAAAACCACGGTTGTAATGGCAGTTCGCCAACTTTTATTCCCTTTGCTATGTTTCTTCGATTACCAAAACATATTAGTTTCTAATGAAATGTTTCGATTGGTTAGATTCCGTCTAAAAATATTTCACTTGAAGATTTTATTACATTAATTGAAATATTGTTAGCAGTATATTTTATATATATATATATATACATGTATCTATAACATTTTTTGGGAAAGTTATTTTTTTTAATTTTAGCAAATCACTTAATGAACTTTTTTTTTCGGAACTTAATTCATATTTATTCGTATGTTATTTAGTCTATTATTATTTTTACTTATTTTTTACTGTTTTTATATGCATTGTTCAATATAATCTGGTTCCTATTTTTTTTTAATTATATTTACTGTAATTAAAGTCATACAAGGTATATCACTGTGTTTTAAAATGAAAAGTAGATAAACGAGTTTGTCACGATAACAATAAATTTTTCATACATGTTTGTATAGTTTTTATAACTTCACCTATTTTATTACGGACAAGCTGGTCACGTTTGTCGTTCAAAAACTTTATTCTGTGAATATCGATGAGTTTCGCGGAAATGCCAAAGCATTTCAATTTGGCGTATCAGACGTTTTTATCGAGACCAGCAGGCATTTGGTGAGAACCGAAGCGGGTCGAACACTAGTGCTCTAAAATGACCTTGTACTGTTATATGATATTCAGTGAATCCAGCTAATCTTGCTATCTGCAATTTTTCTTTGAAATATAAATGCCTTTTGTTGACTAGATGCTTTTTTCCACAATTACTGAGAGAATCAAAGACAGAGTAACTTATATTCATTGCATTTTGTTTTTATAAAAAATTTCCTATTTATAACTGGAATTATGGATAGTAAGTTCGAAATTAAGTTTAGTCAATCTAGTCATTTTATGTAATTATATTTATTAACGATTAAGAATTATGATTATCTGCCATAGTATGCAGTATAAAACTAGCAAATAAGCTAGAATAAAACAAAAAATATTGGTAACATAATGTTTAAGACAATTCGTAAAAATAAAAAAAGTTAATGCTTAAGTTAGAAATAATATACTATAAAATTAATTAATTTTATTGTAAATTATTTGTGTACTTATGTAGCAAAAGTTTTAAATTACACATTTTAAATTGTGTATTTAATAATAAACAGTAAAATTAGTTGTACGTGTATAGAATTTGGTAATATATGTTTAAATTGAAAACGAACGAATCACAACTTTCATTTCAATTGTTTTTACGATTTTCTTTATTATATCTCGTGGTTAAATTTATTCAACTCAATAGATATGTGTTGTTCGTCTGTATCCGCGCCTTTTTTCAAGTAATCCAATGTTACTAACGTACGGTTGTGTCGGTGCATCATTCAATTATTGGTAATATAATCCAACATAATATGATGATTTTTATACCTTTTGTTACACGATACACTCATCTTATCATTATATCGACCAGTTGAACTACATGTTTTCTAGTACATCACGCGAGTAAAATAAGACGATTAATTAAAGCACGACGAGGTATGGCGTGGATAAAGTTATTTTATCTTTCTATATAATATTAAAAACAACACATATGGCGTGCGTAAGTTAAAAACCTTTAGGTAGTATTGTATTCACAATGCCACATTTATCTGTGTTAACTGCAGAAGTGACTGTTTGGTGGAGAAAATACGAAAATTTCATTGATATTTAGCATGTGGTTGAGTGGGAACAAACCAAAAATAAATAAATAAAAGTCCAATGACTTGGTGGAATAAAGAAACGTCTGAATGGTTTTTGGCTTTTGTTGCACGGATGTCAGTATTAATATATAAGAATAAGACTTCTTTGTCGTATTTTCTTTTACTTGTATCTACAATGAAGATTCCTTAATCCAGCGGTTTCCAAACTTTCTCAGCCTCGAAGCCTTTTTTTAAGTAGAAGTTTTTCATGGAGCCCCCAAGAAATATTTAGCGTTAATTTTTATCTACTTATGTTCTATCTTCTATGAAGTATAATAAACATGAATTGTATACATACGGGAGTCAAAATAAAATTATATTTATTAATAAAAGTGGAACAATAGTATTAAAATAACTGGAAAAAAATATTATTTATTATTTAAATCTACAAAACGATAATATTTAAAAGTAATACATTGTTACATATACAAGTCTTGATGTGTTTCTTAATGTAAGAATCTTAATGCTTTTTACAACTGAGTTTGTCGATGTCTGATGTCACAGAAGTCTGTTGAAGACGCATATCGTTTACTGCATCCAAACATACTCGACATTTTGTTTTTGTAGCTGTATACAAAAAACCGTTTCACGAAGATATGTAGTACCAAAAGGCAGTAAAAGCCGTTTAACTTTTGAACTTAATATTGAATAATCTTCCCGTTACTGAGCCCAAAATTCAGATATTGGTTTGCTTTTTAATAATGCCTGATAGCAGCTATCCGAAATCATATCAATGAGAACATCGTATTCTGCATTGAAAATTGCTGGTTTTGACGTCACTAAAAATGGATTTATGGTCCACTCATAGTTTTTTTGAATTAATTCTTGAGCATCTTTTGGAAAGTATAAATTCAAATTTTAAAGCAAATAATTTCGGTGTTTTTTAATTATTACTAATAATGATTTATTATTTGTTAAATTGTTTTCTTGTAAAAAGTTTGAAGTCGTTGAAAAACATATCATGACTTTATCGTCGACATTTCGCCGTTTTTTCGTCTGCCATGCACTTCACTACATTCACTATTAGTGGTTTTATAAGAGTCTTAGAGAGGGTGTGTGGTTTGCCACCAAGAGCCAGTTCATAACTTATTAAGTACGATGTTTTCAGTACTTTTTCGGAATGTGTCTTTACATAAGATACAAACGGTTACTGAGTTGCATGGAGCTCATTACTTTTTTTTTTTAAATAGTTTGCAGTTTTATTTATAAAATCAGGATGTGTTTCAAAATATCGTTTATGCTTAGCAGAAAATATTGAGCTATTAGGCAAAACTTTGCTATATATCACACACTGAGGATGTTCATCGGCAAATTCAGTGAATCCCATATCTAAATATCAATCGCAATATTTTCGTTTTTTGCTTCCTTTTCGAATATCAAAATCAGCTATAGTAGATTTTTAAGTAAAATCATGTACAATATGTTTCGAATGTAATTCTAAGGAATAATTTTTACTACAAGTACAGCTATTGTTATCTTTCTTTGACTAAGCAATAGTTGTTGGCTGACGATTTTCAGGTCTTATGGAGTCCGTTTTAAACCACCGTTCCATTTCAGTAAAAATACACTTGGTCATTTACATACGCATATAAACAACGGACCGAATCGTCAGGGTCGTTTCGAAATATCGTTATTTCGTATTATCAAAAATTCTAAAACTAGATAATTATATACAATTTTCTAATCGGGATTTTACGAAATATACATGTCGTCGAATTATGGCATTCAAGTCTTCATGAAATATGTAATAATTTTAAATAACGAAAATTTTTTTAAATTTGTTGTAGTGTTACAAACGGAGCCCTTGGTAAGCCATTGCAGAGCACAGTTTGAGAATCGCTGCCCTAATCCTATTAATATATACCTATATTTTAATAATTTTGAGCATTTTTACTTTTCATTTCTAATTAACAGATTAGTTTTAATCTAACTTAAAACATAAAGTTTTAGTTATGTTTAGTAGCTTTAATTTATGTTTATTGCGGAATTGGTTTATGAAATTAATTATACAATGTATTAATATATTATCAGCTCCTAACCTAACTAACCTATCCACAAATTTAATGACTTTATTTTTGCTTCTGATTTTTTTTGAGTAGTTACTTGTTATTTGTTATTGATAACATACCAAAGCAATTTCAACATTTTTTCAGGAATTTCTTATCGTATTATAGTTAATAAAATAGTTTAAATTTACTGAAAATATTGTTATAATAATTTTGTTGTGCTATGTGTGTGTGTTGTGCCGTGTTTATTTCAAACCTTCTATAGCGGTAGTGATATTGTAATTGTTCGTGTGATAGGTGGTGTGCCATAATATTAAATAATTAGTAAACAAATACATTTTTTTAAAAGGGGGGATAAATTTTCTTCAGTGTTATTATCCTCCGGTCGTTCTATAAAAAAAAAAAACATGTGTTTTGTCATCGGTTAAATCTTAATAGCTTATTATAATGATTCCTCTTGAAGTGTACAAGAGATGATTATGGAATTTTCTGAGAATATTTGCATTTCTCGTTATCTCAGTGATTAATTTAAAATAAGTCTCATGTTAAAACGTTTCTCGCTTCAATCCATGTTTGTGCTTTCTTAATTAAAAATCTTCGATCTTATTAATATAATTTAAAATGTAAACCAAACCGTGATTAAAAATCATTTTTATAGGTATGTTATTGATATAATACATTTATAAGTCATATATGTATGTTTTTGTATATATATATATACACATATTATGTGTGTGTTATGTATATTCTTACCAACTCTTTAAAAAATATTAAAAATTATTGTTATTCATTATGAATAATAATAATTTTAGAATTAAATATTATTTTACGAATCTGTAAATTATAAAATTATAAATTCTTTATAAATTGTTGAAATTATAGTTTTTTGCAATATTGTGTATATATTTTACCTGTAATGTTCTTAAATTCCCTCTTGGTTTAACGGGACGCAATTCGTGTAATCCGGGAGGGAGATCAAGTGAGTTTTACGCCGTACCTGAAGTGTTAGAATTATTTCTCATCATTGATACCCAAAAGTACCGTCGCCCAGTACATCGCATGATGCACTGCAATAGCCACCACAACGACCTAAAAAAGTCGGTGTAGTCTGGTCCTCCAGGTTGGGGGTTTGGCGACGAGCTAACAATCCGTCCCAATAAAAAAACTATTGTTAAGAAACCACAATAAAACAGTGGCAGCTAAAACTCGTAGAGTTGTGAAGGGCACATAAGAAGAAGAAGAAAAATGTATATATACTTTTAAATATTTTGATTCTAAAATTAATTTTATTTAATTTCAGTATTTTAAAATTAAATTTAACCGCAAGTTCCTTATTTTTATTAATATAATCCTTGTTATATCTTAGAGAAATATCACGGGCTTATGCAAATAAAATTTAAATTAATTTAAATTTTTTAGATATTATTCAAAATAATAATACTTACGAATTTAAAATTGAAGATAAATAAAAGACTCTTTGAGTTACCTTTTGAAGTTATTATCAAACAAAATAGAAATGAAGCACTGTAAATACAAGTTCCGACCTAAGAGATAAATGCATTATACATCTGTTTTGAATAACCTTAATATTTCCAACAAAGTCAAAATACTCTAACTTAAATATGTTTTAATATCAAAGTACAATGATTATTGATTCATTTATTTTCAATTACGTAGTAAATAATCTAGATGATTATAATTTTACATCAAAATTATTTTAAAATTTGAACAGATGTCGATCGTTTTTCTATAATATATTATTTACAATTTCAAAGTTTGTACATCTGTTGTTTATTCGAATAATACATTATATACCTTATGTTATGGTCGGTCAACGTCATTCCGTTATTGAACGCGATCCTAAAATGAAACAATCACCAAGGAATATGTTAACATACACGATTTACTCAATTTTTGCGGTAAGCTTATATCACGGAAAATGTATTACTAATATCATACTTTTTATACTTATCATACAAATTTTTAAAATATATAATCCAAAAAATATTAAATTGCCATTTATTGTGTTGATAGTTTATCAAAAATAAATCGAGTTAGAGAGTTAGCAATATTAAATCAAAAATTAAATTATAATTAAATGTTAACATTTAACTTAAATTTTATTTTTTGAAATCGAATTATTTTTAAATATATGACTGCTACTTAAACATCGTTAAGCGTTTTACATTTCGATATTGCAAAATTTTATTTATAATAAAGTATCCTTTATTGAAATTATATTTTATATTTTTGACTAAATGGTTAGTTGCAAATTTTAAATATATATAATAGGGTTAGTTTAGATAACTAATTTGTGTTTTTAATGAAATAATTTTAAAATTATATACTTAAATTTTAAATGGCCATCATACCAGAACTTATTCGTTAAACATTTAAATTGAATAAGATTTTCAGTCCCGTTTTTTAAATGAACATATATTTAATTTTTTTTTATAATTTATAATTTATAATTTAAAATATAAAATTAATGTTAACATAAATTTTAACAAATTATACTATTATGACGTGGTTTAAGGTTTATTAGTATTTCATATATTATTTTTATTTTAAGTATTATAAATATATATATATATATATATATATATATATATATATATATATATATTTTATTATCAAATATTTTTATCCTGGAAATTTTGGATTTTATTTTATGAAACTAAAATAGTTAGACTTAAATGTATTAACATTAAAACTCAAGAAAAATATTTATCCGTTTTTTTTGAAAAATAAAATCTTTAGTTTTATTTCTCTATAATACACTGCGTAAAGATGATAAACGTTCATGGTTATCATATTCATAATAAATTATTTGCAAAAATGTCATAAAATTGTTATATTGATGATGAATTAGAAATACGTGACATTATTCTTTAATATTCTTGTCATTACAATTAATTTCTTGTCTTTTTTTAATAAAAGTTTTCATTACTTTATTTTACTACGGCCTTATGTTTTGTCTGTGAATAACCCATGTTTTTGCATTTCTTTTTTATCTTTGATTATTGGAATATATATACATTATATCTCGCCTTTTTATGTTTTTTTTTCTACCGTCTTGTAATAAACTTTTTGAGTTTAAATTTTATTTCTCTTTTTCTCATTACGTGAATTTTATTTATGATTTTGTTGTCATTAATATAAATAATTATACTTCTGTTACTCCAAGTATCCTACTTATA
Organism: Sipha flava; assembly: GCF_003268045.1. NCBI lineage: Eukaryota > Metazoa > Arthropoda > Insecta > Hemiptera > Aphididae > Sipha > Sipha flava. Next base: position 3,261,133 of record NW_020273613.1, on the reverse strand, counting down.
TAATGTTAAAATAATATACAGTGTAACATACATGAATAAATAGTTTTTTCGTTGTAAATATATTAATATATTTTAAGAATATAAACTCTAATAAAAATATTGATTTTATTATACAAATCAAATAAATAAAATAATACTAACTTAAATTAGTATTTCTTCTCAAATTTGTTATACCATCCTACTAATGTCAAAATACAAATTTGAGAATGGATACATAATTATAATATGTTAGTAGATAATCTCGGAATTTAATGAAAAACATTTTGTGTGTCGCACTGGTGTAATTTTATTGTTGTAGACGATGTTAATCTGCTGGTGGGCAATGGTATCGGCTATAGAGCAACCGGACCTAATCGGTCCCGAAGGGGTTTTCGAAAAATCCGTGTTGGATAAGATGAACTCAGAAAAGGGCATGACTAGGGACGTTGCAGAAATGATGGTTGCGGCTGAGTCATTATCTGCGAACGATCCTGGGACGAAAAATCTCAACAAGGCACTAAACATCTTGGATGAGCTTCAAAGGTGTTCGGCAGATTTGTTTGACAAGATGTATGATGACTTCTTGGATATGTATCCATGTTGGCGAATGTACCTATTATCTAATGATGAGGCACAGAAAAATGCCTTATTGAAAGAATACAAAACCCTATTGAGGAGATTCAACAAAAGTCAAGAGAATCTGATCCAAGAATTAGGAGCGCTCGTTGGAATGGAAAAAGCCCTATTGCCGTCAAATGTGTACGTCGATCCCAAAAATAAAGTCCTGCCTACGACAGATGTAGGAGAGATACTCAAAAATTTATGATGATCGCCATTGATATCATGTGTTAATATGGTCAATATGTTAATATTTAATACTTAGGAAATTATTGTCGTAATTATCTGAATTTTACTGTAAAAAAAAATAATAATAATCATAATAAACCATTGATACATTTTTTTTTATTTACAGCGTAAATAATATTTTATATAAGTAAATTATATTCTTGTAAATTGTTAACTATTCTGGGCTCCAATAACTATAAATTGTATTTAATTTCTACTCGGTATTTCCTGAATTATACATTAGAACAATTGTTTGTGTTTATCAACAATTTTGGTTAAACATCAAGTTTCATAAAATAACTTCTCGTATTTCACGGGTTGATGAATAAACATCATTTCTATTTCATCGTAATTTATTATTTGATGCACACCAAAAAAAAAAAATTACAAATTTTTTTTTGCCTACTAAATAATTTGTGTATCATATCTGGTGTATAACTATTTATGCTTACTATTTAATCGAATTCGTTGAATTTTTCGGCAGATATTCAGAAACTACAATATTACTGGTGTTACTTGTTTTAAAAAACTTTTCGTTGTCTATGTAAAAGAAAGGGAGGTGTGATTCAATTCACTGGCGTGTTTCGAACGGAGAAGATTTATGAGACTGGCTGCAGCGAGAGAATAAAAAAATACTTTGTACGATATTGTAATCGGTGTAAAATATATATGTATATGTTATGCTGAACAGTCGAAAAACCAGTAACGCCTCAACCCGACAATCACACCATGGCGCTTATTTTCTCGTATTTATTCTGCGCCCACATAATATTACCTCTCAAATGACTTCTTGGAACCGTCGATCATTTTAGTATCATTATTGTTCTTCCCTTCATCTTATCGATAAAAAACAATAAAAAAAACAAAATAGGTAATATGTTAAATCCGCGTTCTCTCGTGTGAGCACGTAACTTATTAAACTGATAGTGTGCACTGTGTATACAGCATACGCGTCAGTTCTGCATATTTATAACATACAAATGCTTTAGTGTTTTTCCGCCAATTTACCTAATTGTTACGCGTATTAAACACACACTTTACACGCCCGTCCGGATTTGCCGTACCGTAAATAATAACATACGATCCGTGTGAACTGACGAAGCTTCGCGACTAGATGCATATTGTAAAAAGGATAAACAAGCGAACAAACGAACGTACCGGGAACGTGTCGATTTTACAAAGGAAGAGGGCAAGGAAAACGAAAATTTCCCATCGCTTTTCTACTCTGAGCAAACGACGGACGTGTATACAGAGAGCGTTGGTATTCACACGTTTTGTATTTCAATACTTGACACTCGTTAAACCTATTACACACACGTCTCTATGTAGGCAATAAACGTACGAATGCCGTTTAGTTATATATTTATTTATTGTCATAATTATTATTGCATAAAATATAATATTCGAAAATCGTCAACGTCTTTTTTTCTCGTTTGTTATTGCATACTATTCGAGTACAGCACTTCTATATGATTATTATAATTGTATGTCAACATTTGCGTTTTCTTCCCTCCCATAGTTCTTAGTTAATTATACATCTCTTGTGTCGTTATTTTTTTCAGCTCTTGTTTTATTTTATTTTAAATAATGCTTCGTAGTCTCATCTTAGTACATTTTTGTATTGTCTTCAACATTCAACACTGACAATATTGCATAATTCCATAGCTTTATTGCCACTTTTGTTTGTGACTCGGTGCTTGTAAAATGTATGAATGACCTATGTGTATATATTCTTCAATGGTTACCAATCTATTTTGTTTTTCACGTTAACAATTCTTCTAACTAGTCAGCGATGTGACTAAATCCTAATTGTTTGAAACATTAACGAAATCGAATAGAATTTTATTTGTGATTTTAGCTGCCGTGTATTTTGTAGTCATTATAACCATTCCGTTCATATAAAAATCTTATTGAAATAAAGTGATTTTATATATTCAAATCGACCATCAGAAACAAGACATGCATGGCTTTTTTTCTATTAGGTTGTATCAGTTTTTATAAAAAAATTATAATTTTACTACTTACTACAATTACTTTGAATACTGTGTGTTGTATTCTTATACATTTAACAAATTGTATTATGATAAGGTATCAGTGCAGTAAAATATAATTAACAATTTACAAAAACTATAAATAATATTTTAAAAAAATATTAAATATTTTATTTTAATGCTATACAAGATTCAAATTTCAGTAAAGTATATAATACCTGTATTTTTTACACGTTTATTTAACTAAAATTTAAAAAGAATGTGTACAACATTTAATTAATTAAGTAATCACTTAATATTATCTATGATATTTGATTATTTGTAATAAAAATTTTTTAATTATCTAGATATTTCAAAACTTACATGTTCAGTTGTCCATCAATACATAATTATAATTTATTGTTACTTGGTATAATTACTATTAGTCAATGACTAAAATATAAGTAATCGTCTATAATTCTCGATCACGAGGGTTACGCATAACATTAATGTTCATAACAATAAATAATTTCTATAAATACAATTTCTGTTAATGGGAATACGTCAATATTGTCGTATAATAGTTACGTACCTTTTGACTAAAACAAAAAGCAATTATTAGTATAGTGGACTTATCCGCTTTCGTTATGCTACCGCATGTTAAATTATTACGCACCACTGGGAACAGTGATAGGAAGTCTGCCGTGAACACCACTTGGTGCCCAACTGTATAATATACTCTCTGTTCAAAAGCGTTAAAAAGTTATATATATGTATAATTGATGGGTCGAGCCTGATTTTTCGGTGTCGATCCTTACTCGAACTGAATATTGTGTCAAAGTATATTACGAACCCAAACCGAACCAAACTTATAATTTTATTCAAACAAACCTGAGCCGAACTATTAAAATGTTTTATTGAACTAAAATTCAAACTCTTTTTTTTTTTCTTTTATAAATAGATTGAAATTATGAAAATGTACTTAAAAATTAATTTGTAATATTTTTAATGTTGAGGGGCCCTCGTTTACAACTTGTGCTCCGAGATGACGTCTGATGGTGGTGCAGAAGTATTTTGTTTATTTCGTTTTCTATATAAATGCAAACAGTTTCCATGCATCCTTAATCCATTTTCTCACGTTTAGAAATGGTTCGTGCTAAAATAAAAAAGCAGCACCATGTCGTGTCACCCAGAGCCCTCATACTATTTTCTTGTGACAATTTGGCGCTGTTTATGGTTCTTATTTTATCTAGTATACCATTTTTATTTCCCCAACTTGATCGCTGAAGTATGATTTAACTATTTCATAGTCTCGACAACAGTGGTACACAGTGGTTACACGTTTAAACGAACATAACCGAAAACTTTTCTATCTTCGACATAAACTAAAATTTTCGTAAAAAAAATATAAAATATATCTTTTAATTATTTGATGATAAATATTTTATGCGTCTTTATGTCTGGAAGTAAATATATATATATACGTGAGAGATAATTAAATATACGTAAATCGGTCTTGCATGCACACAATTATCATAATAAATTGAATGTAAGAAAATTGTTGAATTCAGTTTATTTCTGTACGAAAAATAACATATGCAATAAAATGCTTTTTGTTAAAATATAATTTTGATAACATTTTTCCGAAAAAAAATAATATTTAAGCAAATTTAGATCTTGAAGATAAGTTATTTATCATCAAGTTGTTGAGTTTATGCGTATACATAAATGCAAGTAGAACATAAATAGTGGACGGTCACTGTGTATTTTAAGCTGTCTATAATTTTATTTAATTTAATATAAGCTTATAAGGCTTAAGGACCTAAAGAGGGTGATCGGATATGGTTAGGTGGTTGGGTCTAATATTTGGAAAAGGGACACAATGACACCGATGGTATATTGTGTTATGAGTTTAGTAAGTAGTGAAAACGTACTTTTGCTTGCGCATCAACGATTAATCATAAACGATAGTGATCGTTATATCGGAATTATAGGATCTCGTTATCTCTTTGAATTGTGTTGATTGTTTCAAAATATATTAAAAGTATTCCTATTATAAGATATCAACGCTTTTATTTGAAAATATTCTACTTGTGATCCATATAAATGTGTTCAAATAATGAATAAAAGTATTATTTTCGTAACATATTTATGTTACACGTTATATTTTAAATATTAATATATCAAATTGTATTTTTTTTTTCATTTAGTTCCGTCCAATAATATGAGGAGAGACACAAAACTGAGACATCAAAGGCATTTGGGACAACCACTACCACACCCAGAAGCATACATATCCTATGATTACAATATGAATCCAGTAAGTGTACGAAATTATGGTTTTTATTATCGAATAATTTAATATAATTATAATTTTAAGAGGGAGTTAGAGAATACGAGAAAGAGTACTGAAAATTAATAATATAACCATACATATACGGAAATTTAATCTTACAGTTGTCTGCAAAGACTCATATTAATATTATAACAGTTTTGCTCATCTACTTATATACTTAGTATATATACAGTATTTATATACGTATATTGTAATTTATTCGCCTAAGTACGTATGTAATTTATTAATTATTTTGAGGTAGGTTTTCGTATTCAATTTTTGATGGATACTATAGTGTTTTGTCATTATTTTATTTATTGGGATTGTTCTATGAATAAATTTCTATACATTTTAAATAAAACAATATTAAGAGATTAAAAGAAAGCTTTTCAATTTTTTATTTGATACTAACAATAGAATTTTTCCATTATTGCATATGTGCTTGTGTCTGTATATTTAAATAAAACTTGACAGCGCATAAACGTATATTGTATACTAACCTTTTAGAAACCACGATTATATATTTTTATTTCAAAATTAACTTAACATATATTTTATTTTTCTTCTTCTTTTTTTTATTTAAAGTAAAGGTTTCAACATATTGTAGTCAGTCTGCAATTAGAACAAGATTAAAAGAAACAAGAATGAAATATTTACAGATATTTACAATTTATGGCTAATACATGAAATGGAAAAAATTATAAATTATTTCGGTATTTTCTTCGCTGAGAACAAGTCGGATGGAAGTTAAGTTGATTGTTGAAGATTTTTTCATACAAAAATAGCATAAGTTTCCGCTGTGTAGGTGTTAGTCTTGGAAGGAAATGAGAATTGATGATTTTCGTGTTCTATGATTACCGCAAAACCCACTCCATTGGAATTTTTGAATGCGTCTGTTTATACGTATTATTATTACTATACGTATTAGTGCACTGCTGGATTCAGTGGCGTACATTCAATCTTGTTCGGGGGGGGGGGGGGGGGGATTAACAAAAATAATCGTTATCTTTTTTTTTTTTTCGTTGCATAGATTAATTAAATAAATAACTGCTATAAATAGATATTATTTTATACAACTATTTTACCAATTTACAGTTTACTTTTACATTACAATAAATTAATAGCTATTGGAATATAAAAACAGCATAGTTAACAAAACTTTTCAAACATCTATAAATTTAAATATTTAACTATCATAATATTTGTATTGTTGTATATTTTAAGTTCAAAGCGTAATAATGAAACTACGAATATATTACTCGTCATCAATAGTAAAACAATTTTTTTTTTTCTGGCCCTGGAGGGGGTTTGAACACAGAACCCCCCCCCATCCCCGTATGTACACCACTGGCTGGAGTATTGTTAGGACATTATCGCAGATAAGAAATTACGAAGAACGATGTTATCAGTGGAATGTTAAGTGTTAGTTGTGTATTGATATAAGGAGACCACAATGAAGGGGGAGATAAACGCTGTATTTTGGTCAAAAAACCTATATTTTATTTTTTCTTATTTGTAAATTTGAATTTATTCAAACTGATCGTGTTCAATTAAGTAAGCACGTGTTGAAAAAATTTACTTTTTAAGTGCAAATTAAAATTATATATTATACCATATAATAAACTATTTAAATTTCAAAATAATTCGCAATGTTATAGTATTAAAGTGCAATAAAGCATGCTACTAATTAATATATTCGTGTTCTAATGACCGTAATATTGTCAATAAATACAAATTATAACATTCAAAGAGCTATAAGCTATATTGTGCTAAAGTGTATATTTATAAACTTTAATATTAAACCACTGCAATAATCCAATACAATGAATACCTATATAATAAAATCATTGCTTTAAAATATTACTATGTATCACCTTACAAGGCTTCCTGTAAATACTATTTTGAATTGCATATAATTCCGTTCGAAAACAAAAGACGTTGGATTTTGATTATGTACGAAAACAACAGACTTTGTTAAATTTTATTATTATATAAAATTATATAGCTTCGTTTCCATTGTAATATGATAATACTTCCACTCGCCACCCATGTATAAATAATACTTAACACAAAATCATAAGAGGAAATATTAAATATGAGAAATACATGCCTACTAATTGTATACGAGAAGGGGTAATAAATATATTCGTGTTAACATCAAATTAATTTTTTCTAAGAACTCGATTGAAAAAGTTTCCAGTTAATTATATTACAGTGAAACCTTTCTTAACGAACACCTCCAAATATCGGACGTTTTTCGGGAACAGGGACATTTTCACTAATTTTCTGTAAGAAAACCTCTAAATAACGGACTCAATTTCTGAAGTTGATAATTTTTATCGTAAGTTAAAAATAATTGTGGAATACTTAAATAAAAGTCTACGCTAGTAAGTTATATTTTATTACATACATTATTATAAAGTAGATATACGAGTACTATACAGAAAATAGTATAACTTATCTTATACATCCAGTCATTGAAATATTACAGCTTCGACCGTCGAAGTTCGACGAAATGTTGTCATATTAGTATTTAGTTATGTTTATAATGCCAATACAAACGTATTTTTTTCCCCATAAATGTTAATTTTTATGATGTTTGTATTTAATTAATGTAAAAATTAAACTTTTCTAAATTATTTTTGAATTTAATTTATAATTCTTATTTAATAAAAATAATATATCACCCTCTAAAAAGCGAACAAAATTTCAACGATTTGACAGTGTCCGGATTTAAAGGTTTTACTGCAGTCGACATTTGTATAATTTATAATGCGTGTAAAGATATGGCCTAAATTTATTTTGCTAGTAATTTTAACTTCTTACGTTACATTATACATATAATTATATTAGGTAATTATATTACCTAATATAATTCAAAATGTTTATGCTACCCATATTTGTATAAAAATTGTTGTGACCTATGTATTATAAATCGGTCCTAAAAATCTTGTCTTAAAATATATCAGAAATATAATTTTTAATGATATTAAAGAATGACTCCGTGTAATCAAATAACAAATATCGATCATCAGAGATGTGCATAATTCTGAAAATCAATTAAAAATATGTGTAATAGAATAATAATGTTGTATCTTGGCTTTCTCAAATTTAAAAACATTAGCCAAAACGGAAAAACTACTTCTTTTATTCCCTTTTCCACTGATTTAACATATTCTCATTTTTATGATATGTGAAAATAGTGCAATGCATTTTGAAAAGTAGAACCAATTATAAGCATATCATTTTTTGTACTCCCGATAAACTGGAGTTTATGTATATATTATTCGTTTGAATTTGTGAGAATGTGTATATATTATGATATGACGCTGTAATACGATAATATATAAACACATATTATATAGATGAACTATAGCGGCCTGTCCGTACAAGTTGTTTTTTATAATCTTCTTATTCGATTTACTGTGCATGATGCTGCGCAGCAGTAGGTTCCGCGTTCTTTAGATATAATTTTACATTTTTTAATAGGATTTTACAGTGAGCAAAATAGACCGAAAAGAATCAAACTTTAATGTGTATTTTACGATTATGAAATTAAAATTAAAAATCAGAAATTGATAACTGTGTTCTGGAAATGAAAGGAGATATACCACCGCATACGCATGTATATAGTTTTCTTTTTTCCCTTGACCAAGTAAAGCTATTTTTTTTTATGTATAAACTTACACACTGACAGCTTCTGTACGTATATGTAGTATTTTTTATTTTATCATTTTTTTACCCCGTATACCTATTCTGTTGGCGTGAAACGACCGTATTAATTACGAAAATTATCCAGAGGATAGCGTGTCACTGTTGTATAGCTATTCCGCTGCGGTTATGTACGCTATGTGCACGCAAAATCAAAATAATAACACATAACAACTGCATCATCACCATACACAATATACATACATTATGTGTGTGTGTGTGTATTCTGCGACAAATATATTATGTTATGTACCCAAGAGTCGGCCTAAATTATTCTACAGATGTAATATTTACCCTGTCTTTTCGTGCATCTATCACACTATATAATTATAGGTATGACAATATAAGTATTTTTATTAATATAATTTTATTATGTTATATATTAGCGCAATAAATTTTATTCTATATACCCAACACATTTCAATAAATTTCCGTTGATTAACAAAAGTAAAATTACAGACCAAATATTGATTGAATGTTAAGCAGATACAATTGCGTTCAATCATTCTTTGTTACAAGCCATTGATGAGTTATTATTGTTTTTTATACGAAAGTAAAATCGGTTCTATCAGAAAACGGTTATGAGTAAATCTTTAATAGGTTTATTGTATGTGGGTCTTGTATGCTCGACCTTTAGTGTAAATCTATGTACATTTTTTTTCATTATGAATGGGTTATTGTCTGTGTTAAAATATCAATTTTTATTATGCCCAAAATTTCATAATCTTCTTCCCCTTCGCTTTTCTCCCGATTATTTGAGATTGGCCACCTTTGTCCTTAACCTCCACTGGTATCGATTTTCTACATCCCCTATAATATGATTAAAAAAATAAGAACATTTGTGTTTTTATCGACAAGGCTAAATTTTCATTTAGTTTTACTGAATTTGTTGAAAAGATTACATATTTATGTATTGTCTGGCTAACCCGATATATAACTACAATACATACGAAACCGAAAAAACATGTTTTAAACAAATAAGGTTTCCACTCAGCTCAGATTTAAAAATGATATAACACATTAGTATTACCTGCATAGAGAGTAATAAGGTGTATTGCTTTCTTACAAATAATTGTATTTAACAATGGACAAAAATAATAAACAAATAAATAAATGAAGACGAAGAAGCCCATGGGGTAGAAAGTATCTATTTAATTCGTTCCGTGTCTGTGGTGCTCGAAGGGCATTTTTCTTGGACTTTTAGTTTATTTACGAATTAACACGCGTAACCGACACAGCGTAACAACGCACGTTGAACGATCGAATGTGTGTGCATGCACTTATATATATATATTGTACGTGTATGTTCATGCCTACAGGAGGACCTCTTTTTCTCGTTTTATTATATATTATATACTGAAAATGATTCGGAATCAATCGAATGCTGCCATCGTTACAGTTGTGTAGAGCTCGTTCCAGTTCGTTACGTTCGACGTACGACTCGCAGGTTCAAGGATTACTCGTTTAATCTGCTTTAGTCTGTCAAAATGTGTCTTAATCTATATACATCGTTACATGAACACTGTTTGCGATGTTTTTATCTTAATCCTTCTCACATCAACAGGATATTTTTTAAGAACGATCATCATAGAAAACGAAACAAAACTATACAATAATTACAATAATATGCTTTCATCTCGAAACTAACTTTTAACTTTGTTATATAATCGAATATAGTTTATTTTTATAAAACAATGTCTCTACGCGTACGTAATATCGATAACAATTGTCATATGTCTAATGTACAGTTATTATTAACCATTATTAACACATATCTAGTGATTTATAATTAATTGAATTATGTATAATTGTTGGTCCATTGTATTAATTGTTTAGGACAGGTCAACCATTAAAATTCCATTTAGGAGTTAAAATCCCTTTTAAGCTCAAGTCGTACATTTTAAAAGTACTTGATGATATAAAAAAAAACACTCATTAAAAATCGTTTAAAATCAGTAGACAGTCGCTTTAATATTCTTTCCACTAACTTTTCCGCCAGATGACTAATTGCTTTAAAAACATTTTTTTTTTCACACAACTACTGGACGCTTATTATTTTTAATCTCTTTCTTTCTCCAAATTACAGTATTCAACTAAGAATCAATACCGTTGTGGATTTAATTTCAATGATTTTTGTCAAATTACTTTTTAAACATTTGAAATTTTCCCTTTCCCAAAACGGGAATTATTTAGTTTTAATCGATTTAAACATTTTTAACCACTACTTACACTGCGGTATAGTATTTTCTACTTCTATTCTTCTCGTTCCATTAATAATTCTCCATCAGCCCAGATACAGGTACAGAGTATACAGATTATGAACCTGTGCTGTGAATTGAGTATCACACGGCCAAAAAGTCTTCGTATATATATATATTTCTACCAGCTTGTCCACGTAATTTAATATCGCAAAATATTCGATAATATCACTTATTGTGTGTAAGTTTGTCTGTGTTCCGAGGCCGGTACATAATATGTAGTAGCGAGGGAGAAACTAGAGTAGGTTAGGTAGATCTCAATTTTCTACATTAATAATATTTCCTGTGTTGTATTTAGTACCAAGGAAACAAAGGATTTGGGCCGAAAACCGGATTGCCAGTACAAGATAACCACAAACCAATATTTACGAACTGTATGGACTACCACCCCAGCGTTAAGGAAGAACAACCGACCAATACTTATGTGTTCACTGTAAGTAAATTTTAATAATAAAAATAATATGATATAAAGAAATTGAAAGAGATAGGTACTAAGTAATAAGTGTATGAGTGTGATTTTATAATACCCAAGTAACGATAGATAGTAATTTTTTGAATTGTATGCAAATTATGAGGCTGAAACAATTTTTTAAATAATAGGTACGAATATATTAAACCCGATAATTTCTACGTAATTAAACTTAAAATAACTTAAAATTAATTTAAATACAAATATATTAATTACATATTACATTTTATGTTCTTAAAAAAGTAATAGAAACATTTTTTCTTATATATTTATATAATTCACAGAATAAAGAATACGTTAATAATAAACAATTAGTCAGTTTATTAAGACGTCTTTTACTTTTCATGAAGTATTCAACTATATAGTGTCGATTAAAAATAACTAAAATATAAATTAATAGCGCATACTTGTACTAGTATAATACCATTCTATGTTTTGTTAATTTCGACAATTAGTTTTCATGGCCATTAAAGTTTCGATCTTAAACAAAACAAAGAATAAATTGGTCTTACAATATTTATATTATTTATCTACTTACTAACCTATTTTCAAAATTTCATGCTGCCCTATCAATTGGTTGAAAATTTAACACAGTGGTTTTCTGGATGGATTTTTTTTTCGTATTTATTTTTATGATTATTGTAAAAAAACTTTCGAAGTTGGAGTAATATTTACAAGACTCTAGTTTTCTACATATTTGATTCTTTAATAATTTTATTGGTTTCTACAATATTCAATTTTAATTTTCTATACCTGAAATATCGAAAATTCTTAAAGATTAATAAATGCCAGAAGAAACCTTTTTTTAAGTCAGAGGTTCCCAACCAGGGTGCCGCGGCACACTAGGGTATCACGAGATTAAATTTAGAGTGCCGCAAAAATATTTGAAATATAAATTTATTTTTTAAACGCCTTCATGAAAAATATAGTACTGTGAGTGATCAAACAGACTATACTCTATGTCCATAGTATATAACCTATTGTGTATAATTAATTAGGTATATACAATATAATTTAATGAATTAATTATAAACACATATAATTTTTACATAGTCATACTGAGATGTTCAATCAATTTTAATTTTCATACTGGCTCGATTGTTATCGATTTGATGTGAACTGTTTTAAAGTTATTTACGGTGAAATAGATGTAACTTTATCTTATCTTGATTGTTTATTATTGCTAAATAAAATCGAAGTTACAAAATATAAATTTAAATATACGATATATTAGTATTGCATATTCAGTATAAACTATAGAGTATAGGGCAGGGGTGGCGAACCCATGGCACGCGTGCTAAAAATGGCATGTTGACCAAATTTTAATGGCACGCGCAAAAAATTGAAATTGTACAAAAAAATTTTTTTTGCTATTTATAAAATGTTGGTTATAAGAAATTCAAATAAACAAATTATATATGTTTTAAAAATGACAATATTCTTTATGCTTTCATATTTTTCGTCAACCTATGTTTGTGAAAGCTTATTCGCCATAAAAAATGTAATTAAATCGAAGAGAAAAAAGGTTTTGACCAACAAATGATTGCTGTTTGTGTTTCACTAAGAATAACTATAATTTAATAAATATAATGTAATAAATCTGTAATTTTGTTAATAGTCTTAAAAAATATAATTTTCTTTGGGTACGTAAACGGTTTTCAAAACCTGAAAAGGAAAAATTTGGCACTTGAACCTAAAAAGGTTCGCCACCCCTGGTATAGGGCATAGGCTATAGGGTGCCTCCAAATTTTTAGAAAATAATAAAGGATGCCGTGAGCCAAAAAAAGTTGGGAACCTCTGTTTTAAGTATTAATAATGAAATTGATATTGTAGATAATTCAAACTAATTTTTAAAAGCGTTATATTTAAATTGCAGCATAATTCACTGTTTTAAATAACCGAATTTTTGTTTCGTATCTAATATTATTTTAAATTATTTTTCAACCCTTATTCTCTACACAATTATTGTTTCTCTCTTTATCAATTACTTTTAAATTCACCTTTGGTTGTGTTTATTCATAACTTAAATAATCATGAATAAAAAAAAATAAATAAAAAAAATGGAAATATTTTTCAATGACTTAACTCTAAAATATTTAAAGTGATATTTACTCGGCATTGCCAATTTGTGCTAACTGTACGTTTGCTTCCATAAAATGTTAATTACATCTTATAAAAACTACCGCTTTTTAAACCGTGTATATTATACTTAGTCTTTTATTAAATCATAATATATTTTTCATTTTATGTTATAACGATTTAATTCTTTTAACTTTTTTCGTCGTAATTATTTTATTGAAAATAGCTACTTGATCGTTGAAAACATTTATTACTAAAAAATAAAAATAAAACTTGTGGCCGTATTGAAACAAGAGATACAACTTAGGTTTTAGTAAAATTATGTTTCAGCTATTGTATAAAAATCTGGTTAGTTCGTTAATAAATCACATTTTTTAATGTACACTAAAAAATATGCAATATTATTTTGTTATGCTCTATAAATAATCTCTCAGAATAGACCACATATGAAACAGCATTAGTTGTTTTCTTTTATAAAACATCATATGCTATTCTTTTATTTTATTTAAATTATTAATTATTCCTCAACTATGTGTAGGTTATTAATTATATAAATAAATGTCATCAACTTCCTAGAAGTCTCGATTTGTCAGTTAATATTGTATACCCGTTGGGCGTTGGCATTCCATTTTTGAATAGAAACATAATTTAAAGAAAAAATATTTAACAACAAAATAACCTAAATTAATTTATAACTTAATGATAAACAAATAAATCATATTCAATTCCAAGGCATTACAATATACCTATATTAAAAATTAAATTCTGTTAATTATTTGTATTTTGTTTTCAAAAAATTTAACCAAAATCCTCAACGTGATCCAAAAATGTACACATTTTATAATTAAAATTTGTTTTAAATTGTACTATACAAGAATAATAAAATAATAAATGCTCGTATTAAAAAATTACTATTGATGCCAATAATAGAAACAATCCAATACCAATAATTAAACAGACGTGTCTACCATTTATATATTTAACAAATGGGTATAGACTATTTTACAACAACGTTGATAGTATACTATGTATTATACTATTATGAATGTTACGTGGGAAAACAAATGTGTTAAAAATTAAATACGAGTCGGCATAGTAAATATAGTTGTTAAATTGATGATACCTTTGCAATTATAACGACTACTCGTATGTTGAATCAGTTCTTTAATAAATATGTGTTTGTGTGTGTGTACATAAATACAGTGGACCTCAATTATCCGTGTTCGTGATTAGCCGTGCTCACTTTTCCAAAATTATCGTCGTTCAAAATGTTTCGTCTAAAAAGTTTTATTAGGTGGGACGAACGTATTTTTATATTATGTACATAATACACATTATCAAAAAACATAAACAACTTTTTCAATTATATGAATATGGTCATATATGTCACAGGTAGATAAGAGTTATTTAAGATTAATAGAGACTATTAATAGAGGTTCTTCAACGATCATATTTATCTAATCACGTTATAACTAATACCATTGATTACAAATACTATCTATAATCAATGCTAATACATATGAGAAATTTTCAATTCTGTCGAATTTGCTCCATACTATGTAGTGTGTTTTTACCATTTGCTATAGCCAAAAATAGTCATTGAAATAATAACATTGTACACACTTAATGCATTCAACATTGTTATTAGGTCAAAGCGTTTGACAAGGACCCGCCGGAGAATGGGGGCACGATCAGCAACTACACATTCGTCGCACCGCCCGGCGAACGTCCAAAGTTCTCCATCGACCGGTTGACCGGTGTGATCACCACCCGATACGTAAGTATTTCTTATCGTTTATACGAGGTAGTTTTATATCTCCTCCTACACAGAAAGACTTACATGAACACTTTTTTTGGTATTCGTAGATGTTCGATCGAGACGAGCCGACTCGCGAAAAAGAAGTGTATCTGACGGTCAGGGCCACGGACAACGGAAAACCAACCCTGGACGATGTGTGCACCATTAAGGTGACTATCGAGGATGAGAACGACAACTCACCGGTTTTCGACAAAGTGGTAAGTTAAGTTCCTGCCATTGTTAGACATAAACACGTTATTCGTTTACGTTATAATGTAATGCACTCGTGCCTGCCATACCTACCCGTAACAATATAATACGTTATGCTAATAATATTGTGTACTAACAGTATTTATTTAACTCTCCAAAAATACAGGCCTACCGTGGATTCAACTACAAGGTATCTACATTTTCTGCATGCACCGTCGAGTATATTATACATTTTTTCGTTTCATTTTTATTCATCGTTGTTCGTCGCTCTGTTATATTTTTTTCATTTTTTATTCTCTGCATGCATTTTGTTCGAACGCCGTCATTAGCTAACCGTCGAGCTGATATTTGATTCAATGGCAACTTGATAAAATCAGTTTTGTTTTGATTTTTCTACACATACATGACTGGTTATGTTTATTCTCAATGTTTGTAGTCAGTTATGTTTTAAATGTTAGCACAGTACTCCATACATTTTTATGATTCTAAACTACAGCATAAATTTATTACAATTCATCTCATGCGTGTCGTATTTTGATTTAATTATTTTTCATTAACTGTTTTTAAACGATATTTTAAATCTGGTGAATGATTGTTTATATTTTTTTTTCACCGTATAGTTTTACGCTGAATCTGTTCCTCAAGATTTAGGAGTGGGAAGTGAAGTGATGAGGATATCAGCCACCGATATCGACGACGGTTTGAACAGTGCCATAATATACGAACTGTCAGCCAGAGTGCCCGTAGACACTAATTATTTCCGTATCAACTCAAACACTGGTGTTATTCACTTAGACCGCACGATTGATGTAAGTATTATGTACATACTGTACATACTAGTACACTCGATCGGGCAAACTATAATTAATATAAACACAACCATAAATAATATTAAATTATATTAAT
Source organism: Sipha flava (assembly GCF_003268045.1). NCBI lineage: Eukaryota > Metazoa > Arthropoda > Insecta > Hemiptera > Aphididae > Sipha > Sipha flava. The sequence continues at coordinate 3,244,572 of NW_020273613.1, read as the reverse complement.
AAATTATGTTTGTAATTTGTTCCTTTTTAAGAGAGAACCTGGCTACAAGTTCAAGATGCGTGCCACTGCTACCGATAAAGGTTCAGTTCCTAGGTCGTCTACAATGGATCTAGAAATCATGGTAGTTGAATCCCATAAAAAAGCACCGACGTTTATATCCGTTATCCCAGAAGGGATTATTTATCTACCAGAAAACTTGGCTAATTTTAGTTACGACATAGCCACCATCATAGCAGCGTAAGTGCCCTCCCTAATCCCGTGTTGAGATTAATAAGCAATTTAAACCAGACGAGATGTTAATTTATTAATGTTTCGCGTTTTAGATCAAATACGGATGAAAAATCCCCAGTTTTCGAATTAGTAATCGGTCGGACAGAACAATCAAACAAATTGAACACATTCCGATTAGAATCTGAAGGAAACACTGCTCATATCAGATTGTCGAGAACAATGGACTATGAATCTGTATCTGAGTACAATCTCAACATTCGAATCCAGGTAAAATATATGTTCCTGGTTGCAAATAGATGTGTTCACAAATATCAGTGCTTTGTTTATAAATAATGCAATATTATGATTTGTTTTATTGTGTTATGCATTATACCACGGTCTTCAAACTATGTTGAACTTGGCATGAGTTATTTTTTTTAGTTAATTTTTATTGATTCTGAACCATAAATGTGTGTACAAATCCGTAATTTAAACCATAGACCATTTTTATTATTAAAAAAACTGTCAATACTTTTTCAAATATAACCAATCTAATCAAATTTATTTTATTAAACATTTTATTTAAACCTTTATAATAACATTTATCCAACAACATTATTGTCAGTCAATAACCTTCAATCAGGCCCGGCTTAAGCTTTTTCAGCGCTCAGTGCAAGAATTATTTTTGCAATCCTCCATCTTAAACGACTTAAACATACTACTTAAACAGGCAGAATTTTTGGAGCTGGAGGGGTCTCATTATGCATATTTGCCACATATTTGTAAATCGTACATAGAACAAATATAATAATACTTGTAACAATATAGTGATGGTTTATAAAACTGTAATTATACCTACAAGTGCAGCCAATCCTTGCATGTCAATAGAATAATAAATAATAATCACATTTTTATTAAATCACATCGTGAATTTTTTTTTTCTATCTATAATAGATAATGTGAGTCGCCAACGATTGATCAAATTTAATTCTAATTTTGACGCCTCTCACGGGTCCTTCTGATTTTGGCGCCCTGTGACGTCGCACGCGTTGATTATATCTAAAGTCGGTCCTACCTTCAACTAATTTATTGTTAATAATTATTAGCTATCTGTATTTTTAAATTTTGCTACATATTTTTATATATTATATAAATTATATATGTGCCTAATAAAATATTTAATCGAACCCGGGGTTTGAAATTAATTTGATATTATTATTTTGAAAAGCATATTTTAAATATATCTCTGGTTTTATTCATGTATCACATTACAATTAATGTATAAATCTATGTTTTCAGAACAAACACAATTTAGCAGCGGAACATCAGTTAACCATTGAACTGAAAGATGTCAATGATAATATACCAGTGTTTCCTGAAGGTGTGATTGGCTCTGTATTGGAAAATGAACCAAGTGGAACGGCTGTGATGCAGGTCCGAGCAATTGACGCTGATTTGACTTCTGCCTTCAATCAAGTTACTTACATGCTTGCAGACAACAAGGAATTTTTCACAATCGACCCAATTACCGGGAATATTACGACTTTGGTGACATTTGACCGTGAAACTCAAGATGTATATAACGTCAAAGTAATAGCTACAGATAATGCACCATCAGCTATAATGCCAACGGGTGAACATAACAAGGGTAAGTGAAATTTTCTTTATAGTCTGTAGGTGATAATATTTTTGGTGATGAATGATGAAGTTATTGTTTAGATTATTTGGTTAACTATAAATGTCATAGTTATATAGTTGTAAAATTGGATAACCCTTTCATATATTTTATCCGTACTACTTTCCATTTATATCCTGCCCAATTAAAATACTTATTTAAAACAATTATTAGTGCATTTTTAAGGTATTCATTCTATGTGTAGGTGAACGAGTATTCCATATTGAAATTGCGGATAAAAATGACCATCCACCTCAATTCACTCATGCTGTGTATGAAGCAGAAGAAATACCAGAAAATACTAACCTTAATACTTTGGTTACCGAAGTGAAAGCTGTGGACAAAGACACAGCTTCTTCTGTTACATATAGTATCATAGAAGGTAATATTAACAATGCATTTTGGATTGAAAATACCACCGGAAAAATTAAAGTTAATAGTCAGTTGGACTATGAAAACATTACTAATGTAAGTCAATTTCACTTTATGTTATTTAATTAGTTAACTATATTTAAACTCGTATGTAATCAATCCACAGTACGAGTTGAAAATAAGAGCATTTGATGGAGCCTTTGAGGATAGTTGTACTGTAAAAATAAAAATATCAAATGTTAATGACAACCCACCAGTGTTTTATCCTTATGATGGTAATATAACTATCACAGAAGAAACACTTATAGAAGGATGTATTGCTATGGTAGGTGGTTTTAAATTATTAAAACTGTTTATTTATTTTAATATTTATTTTCTCAACAATTATAATATTTGTTTATTTGTAGCTACAAGCATACGATCCAGATATTCAAGATGAGAAATTAGATCAACACATTGTCTATGCTGTAGTTAAGGAAGAACAAAAAAAGTTAATGAAAATCGATAAAAACGGATGTCTATCTCTTATCAAACCTCTTGATCGTGATCCACCTAATGGTTATGCTACATGGCAACCAATAATTCAAGCCAGTGATGAAGATGGCAAACCCAATTGCTTGTCAACAACTACAAATTTCTTTATTACTCTTCTAGATATTAATGACAATGCACCATATTTGGACATGGTAAGTTAATTGTAATTTTCAAAAAGGATATAGTAAATTGAACAATATATAATATATATAGAAAAAATTAAAAAAATTAAAAAAATGTATTAGTTTTTAATATTAATAAATTAATATTAACTGTTTATATTGTTTTAAACTGTGGTTAAAATTGTTTGGTTTTGTCAATAATTTTTCAGTTATTGTATTTATTATAAACTGATCAATTAATTTAATCTTCAATAGAATAACATTAATTTGAAGAATCAATAAATGCAACCTTTTTACTTTTCTCTCTTATACAAATTCCCCATAGTTTAAAAATAAATTTAAATTTAAAATTTTCATAAAAAATAACTTATTTTATATAAAACATTTGATTTTATTATAGCCTCAACCTATAGTTTGGCGAGAGAATCAATCACCTGGAACTATCACACAGTTAACTGCCAAGGATAATGATGGACCTGAAAATGGTGCACCATTTATTTTTTCAATTTCTTCTGATGCTTCATTTGAAATCCAAACTAAATTTGGAATCAATGGTTAGTATTTTTATTATAAAACTCACATGAATTAATATCCAATGAATATTTGTTTAATATTATTTATATAGGTGTTGAGCTAAATGCTTTGACTTCATTTGACCGAGAAGAGAAAAAAATGTATAATATACCAATTACGATATCTGATAGTGGCATACCTAGTATGACAGGAACTAGCACACTCCAAGTTGTGATTGGTGATGAAAATGATAATGAAATGTTACCAGGTAGAAGCTCCATATTTGTATATACTTATAAAGGTGAATCTCCAGACATGGAAATTGGACGTGTGTACGTTGAAGACAAAGACGACTGGGATTTGCCTGACAAAACATTCAAGTGGCTGCATTTGCCACATGAACGTTTTGACCTGAAATCAGAAACTGGCATGATTACTATGCTGCAGAACACTAAAGAACAAACTTATGTTTTGGAATTTGAAGTCACAGAAGAAGGACAAAAGATCAACAGACATACAGTGAATTCTGTTGTTGTTATTACTGTAAAAGAAATACCTGAAGAAGCTGTTGATAAATCTGGATCAGTTAGATTGGGTGGGATTTCGGCTGAAGAATTTATCACTCCTGGCGCTGTACGTCTTATTAATCTAACACATTGTTTTTTGTATTAATAATTTATAGTAATATAATTTTTCGTGTTTTTAGAATAACATAAGTAAAGCCACTATTTTAAGACATCGATTAGCTACTATTTTAAATGCTAGTGTTGAAAACGTTGATGTATTTACAATTTTGCATTCCCCTCACAATGCCAACACCACTCAACTCGATGTACGATTTTCTGCTCATGGTTCGCCATATTATGAGCCTGAAAGAATTAACGCTGCTATTGATAAACATCAAGCTGAGGTAAAAAAAAAATTAATAGTTTATATATTATACTAATAATTAATTTGACTTACTCTTTGATTCAAAAAATAATAACAATTTTAATTAAATTTGTGTTTTTTGTTGAATAGCTTGAAAAAGATTTGGGTGTTGTTTTCCTCATGGTCAATATTGATGAATGTCTTGTGGAAAAACTTTATTGTGACACATCTTGTAGTAATTTCCTGAATAAAAGCAATAAACCAGCTGCTGTTTATACCAATACTACGTCTTTTGTTGGTATACGAGCTGTTATTGATCCTTTTTGTTCAGATAGCCAATGTGGGCAAAAAGAACCAACCATTATTCCCTGTCATAATGGTGGCACTCCAAGATCAGATGGGCAAGTGGTTTACATAAATTATTTTATTATTATGGTTAATGTGCAGGGCTAATGCTGTCTTTTATACATTTAGAAATGGATGCGAATGCCCAGCTGGATTTGATGGACCTCGATGTGAAATTCTTAACATTGGTTTCTATGGTGAGGGTTATGCCTTGTATCCATCTCTACAGTCTTGCATGGAGTCTCAAATGTCTTTGGAAGTACGCACCACTGTTGATAATGGTCTATTATTTTACATTGGACCTAGTAATGTTAAACCTAATCCATTGTCTGTACAAGGTAAACTATATAAACTAGGTTTATGCCAAATTAGATATATTGGTTATTAATAATATGTTTATTTCTTGTAGATTTTATGTCATTGGAACTTAAGAATGGTTATCTAGTACTTTTGATTGACTATGGCACCGGAACACGTAAAATTGAACAAAAACAAATAAGAATATCTGATGGTGAACCACATCGTATTGAAATCATATGGACAAAAACTGTATGAACACAAATACAATTTATACATTTTACAATGCATTTTCAACACTCATCGTTTGAATATATTTTCAGAATATCGAAATTAAAGTAGATAATTGCAATCTCCCATCGTGTTTAAGTGTTCATACTCCAATTGGACCTAATGAATTCTTAAATGTCAATGGACCTCTGCAACTTGGTGGTACATTCATCAATCTGAGTGCAGTAGCAGCCACAAGAAATTGGACTTACAAACCATTCAATAATGGATTTAATGGCTGTATTCGAAATTTAACATTTAATAGCCGTCTGTACAATTTGGGTGCGCCCAGTTTATCTCATAATGTAGACTTTTCGTGTACACATGGTACAGCAGTAGCTGTGTCATTTGGTATCGACGCTAGTTTCTTGATAGCCATATTTGTTTGCCTTGCTGTTTTATTAAGTAAGTTATTTGACATATACATTTTTATCAACAAGATTTAATAAATGTTTTAATTATTTAGTACTGTTGCTTGCGGTTGTGGTGCATAGAAGAAAGTCTGATGATTTATATAAAGATACAGATGATATAAGAGAAAATATAATCAACTATGAAGATGAAGGTGGCGGTGAAGGAGACATGACTGGCTATGACTTGAATGTTTTACGGCTTATGTATGATGGCACAGAACCAGTACAAGGATTTGATGATGCAAATCTATTACAAAAACGAGGTATGTTTATTTAAATTTATAACTTGTAATGTATTCTATAGTAATTTTAGTTTAAAAGTTTAAAATTATATTTTGATAGAAACTCAATTGTAATGATTTCTCCTTTCTTATTTTTACTGAATAATATTTTATTCTCTTTATTTTTAGCACCAGATGAGGTTCCTGATATTTGTGGCTTCCTTGGCGACAAACTCAACTCAGTAGATAATGATCCTGATTTAGGTCCATATGATGACGTACGTAATTATATGTACGAAGGTGAAGGCAATTCTGTTGGATCATTATCATCATTGGCTTCAGGTTAGTTTTTGTCTTTAATAATCATAATTTATAGTATAATTTTTTAATTATTTTATTTATTTATAGGTACAGATGATGGTGACTTGAACTTTGACTATCTATCTAACTTTGGACCGCGATTCCGTAAATTGGCTGATATGTATGGTGAAGAACCAAGTGACGAAGAAAGTGAAACATACCGCAATACTCATCCCGAGTCGTGGTGCTAACAGTCATTTGAAAGTCGCTCCAAATAATCAGTTACCGGTGCATGTTATCTGTAACGTTATAGTGACTACAATATTTAAGTTTAAATACAGACTATGTAAAACAATTAAAACAAATAATTTGTACAGAGAGTTGATGGTGCTCTAATGACAATTATTGAAAAACAATATTTACTATAAATATTTTTAATTTTAATTTTATTTATTATTATTATTTCATATTTGTTTTGTGTATTATTGACAGTAACGAAGACAAATTTTTGTGTATAAATTCAAAAAATTGATTCGTGATCTCAACAACAGACTGTTTTAGTCTAATTATATTTTGTATTTGTATTTTTCCTTTTTTTTTTTTTTGTAAAAAGAGTCACCAATTTGTAGGTGTAAATTATTTATATTTGTTCTGCTTTTGCAATAGTGAATATTTTAAAATAAATACTTCCATTGCTTCCCAAAAATAACTTATCATGATTCATATTTTTGTATAGAATTTTATGTAATTCTAAGGAAAGGTGATATCAGAAAATAATTATAATATTTCGTTATACAGCATTGTTGACGATTAATGTCTTTTTTTTTGTAGATAATATTATAATAATATTTATATACTGCCATTGGATCATTTTGAACAACTTTTTACACGCATTATACTCATTTGTAAATATATGAATAATCAATCAGGGTTAACTATTATGCACAGATCAGCATACAAATTTGATTGCCTTGAAGTAACAATAAACTGATGTTTAAAATCAAAATAATTTTTCCTACTTTTCATGTGTTAATTATCATTTATATTTTTCTATATAGTTTTTATAATTTGCTTGTAAACTGAATTACTTGTACTTTGTTCTAACTAACAACTATTGATGAATACACAGCTTAGAAGATGCCCACATGTTATTACCTACAATTGCATTTTTTTTATGTTTATTATTACTTTATTAAATTTAAGATTTTGTTAAATTTTTTTTTTCTCAATAACTTTTTCAACAAAGAACTAATTATTATTTTATAGTTTTAATATCAAATCATCATTTAGTATCATGAATTGGTCTTTAACTTGAAAAAGTATATAGTAATTTCAAACTTAATTTTCCCACTCCTTAGAATATTTGTTAGTTTTATTATTTATTATTTTGTATTGTTGCCATTTGTGATATGTAATAAGATCATTTATATTTTAAAAACTGTAAAAAAATAGACAAACATTATGTTTATATTCAAAGAAAAAATAAAACATTCCATTTTGAAAATAATGTTGTCGATGCGCATATCTGTGCAAATAAACGACTGAAAATTTAAAGGTAATGTTAATTTTAAGTTAAAAATTTTTTTATTAAATTTATGTCATATATATGATTTATATATTATATAACGTATTGATTAAGTTAAAATAATTAACGTGTATATTAAGGTAAATAAATATTGCACATGATTTAATCATCTTTTTTTGTACCTATTATCATGTATTGTTTATTTACCTATACATTTATAAATTAAATTGATGAAGAATTATGCATTTTAATACCATCTGTATTATTTATTTAATAAATGTATTTACCTAAATTTATTTTATATCTATTTTGTATATTTTCCATAATCATTATGACAAAATTTTTATAATTATACAGCAGAAAATCGTGAATATTTTTACAATCATTTAAAGTAATTTCATAATTGTATATTATCATTTGTTTCAGTTAATTATTATCTGATATTCATTACAATTAGTAGTTGAATGAAAATCCAAAATAGTTGTCTTACTGCTTGAACTCATACTTTAATCATAAAGTCAGTAGTTTATAATAAGTTATTTGGAGATAAAAAAGTAAAGTATTATTTTTATTTACAACTGAAAGGTTAATTATACATTTATAAAAGAGTTCTAAATTTAATGTAAATCAGCTGCACAAAAATTATATTTCTTTTGTAAGTAGTTAAAGTACTGGTTAATACTTTTTAATTATAAATGTTGTATTATTTGTTTATATGTAAATGTGATTTATTAAGTAGTAAATAATAAAATGCCAAAAATAAATTACTCTGACCAAGGTGAAAAAAGTGACAGACTTATAAATCACTCATGTATAATTAAACCAGTTGATTGGAGCATACCAGGTAGGGTTAAGAGAGGTGTTATAGATTTTACAAATTGAATACTGTTTATAATTAGACGCATTCCTTTTTTATCAATACTGTCATTTTAAAAAATGTGTTATTACTAAGGTGTGGATTTCAATGCAAATTACTTTTATTTCCGTATTTTCTGTAACAATGCATTCCAATTACAAAGTTTGTTTTATATATCAAGAAACTAAGAATGTGAGACATATTTTGCACTTTTCTAATTTTTTTTTTTTTTTAGCGCATTTTTTAAGTTTTTAATAAGTTTGGTAAAATTTATTTTGAATTTCTCATTAAATTGCTGAACATATGATTCATATGAAATTTGTACTTGTAACTTCAGATGATGTGAAACGAAGTTCTTCTTCATACAAAACAATACTGTCCAATAACAATGAAGATTTTTATTTTAAATATTTAACATAATTATTCAGTGCTGCAATGAAACACAAGGTATAAATATAACGAATATACCTATCTAAATTGTATGTACATTTTTTGGAAATAATTTTTAATGTAAAAAGAAGATCGATAATCATTTATAGTTTAAATAATAAAAAAAGTGTTTTAAAAACATTTTTCTTTAGTTTTAGAGCATTTAAGTACTTAAGTAATTTTCAAAACGTTGTTTAACACTTAAGGCGGTTGAAAGTGGGTCGTTTTTTCGTGTATTTAGACCAATAAGAAAAAAAAAATACGCTTCCAGAAGTCCAATTTTCGTTTTGAAAAAATGGTTGGATTTGTTTACTGGTTGTCTGTGTTATGTAGGAAGTGAATTTTGGAAAAAAAGAAATTTAATTTGGTACTGTAATAATTAAACAATAGAAAAAATCGAATTTCCTACATAACCTAGTAAACAGAATAATGAATTTAAATATGTTTTCAAAATTAAAATCGGGCTTTTGGTACTGAGTGAATTTTTCTTCCGCTTTTTGGGACTTTCATAGCCGCATTGGAGTTGAAACATTTTGAATCGCAAAATAGAGTGACGTTTGACTGCGCGTAGGTACGCTATACAGATTTCCGAGAATCTTAGCCGTGACTATTATACGAGCGATAAGAAATCAATTACATACCCATATTATAGCAGTAGAATAATAATAATGATACACAGCTGCTAATAAAATATTCAGTAAATGTGTATTTTTTTTTTTTGTGTGTGTCTGTCATGTTTCGGGGCAGTAAAAGTGCTTCAATTTTAAAAACCCAGGGTGGTTTCTGGTAGCAAAGTGAATCTAGTTAGAGTTTTGGGTGATCAAAAGTATAAATCGGGAACTCGCTCTGCTGTACAGACGTAAAGTAGGGGTGGGTGGACATCGGTCATAGAGTGTAATGCGAATGTAAATTTAGACTCGTAAAATTTTTTTAATCGACTTACGCTTAATTTTTTTTTATAATCATTGTAAGCAAAACTTATGGACAACAATATGGATCAACTAATATTGATTAAATTTTAATGAAAAGTGGTATTAACTTACATTAATATGGAACTATTTTAAAATTATTAGATTTTCAGTTTTCTTAAAATAATTCCAATACAGAAACTATATAAAATGTAATGTGGTATTTAGTGTGGTAACATTGTTATTACCTACTTTTATTATACAAAAACAATATTAATTTTCAATGAAAACAATATTATTGTTTGTTTATGTCAATTTTTTTTGAAAAATAATAAATTAAAATTAATAAAACGGATTTTATGGTATTTTAATACAAGTATTTAAATTTTGGTAAAAATACAATTAAAAATTATTCAAAATACTTAAAAAATACATAAAAAAAATGGTATTTAGAATACCTTATAAATACTTCGAAAAGTATTCAAATACTTGTATTCGAATACTTTACAAGATTACATATCATATAATATACTTATCTAATTTCTTTTCACTAGGTTCATTTATTGCGGTAGTCTAGTATAGCGCCAGTGGCGCCCAGACAGGTTATTAAGGGGTGCATTGCAATTGCAATTGCTCTCGTCGGGGGTGGGTGTATAGGTGGGTTGGTGGGTATACAATTGGACAACTTGGTAACAAACATTATGGAGTATGGTAAGCAAATAACATTATTATTAGAACACAAACATTATACCTATACGGCACTGGATGTAGACATCTTAATTTTAATTAATTATAATAAATCTTAATTTCTTAAATTTATAGTTGTTTTAATAGTTAATTACATTTACCGACAACAATTTAAACGAACGTTTCTTTTTTAAAAAAAAAAAATTGGTGGGTGGGTGGGTGAGTAATTTTTTTTAGTAGCATCTGCTCTCTAAATACTTCTGTGCACTACTAGCGGTGGACGTATTGTTAATATAAATCATTTATTTGATTCCATTCGGAAAATCAACCACCCAATTTTTGGATACCCATAGATCTTACTTTAATAAATGAAAAAAAATGATTTTTATTCCGAATTTATTTTTAAGTGTATGATGTGCAACAAATTAGAAGTCATAACAACTAAATGTAATAATTCATCGTCGGTGTGCATAAATACAGAAGTGGTAATAGCAGTTGTAAATACTGGACAAGGATACACTACAATGCGCACTGTGACGGTAATAAAATTATTGTTGAACTGTTTACTGATAAAACAATAATTACGCGTTCGGGGAACTCACGTACACTAATGATCAGTTACTACACACACACTCACACAACAATTCCTAATGATATAACATATTGCCTATACTCAACCCCTTAAAAACGGTCCACTCTCAATCGCCTTAAGCATATAGTATTGATGAACACGATCTAAACTAAAATCACCTTTGTAACGTATTTTATTTATTTACAATATTTGAAGTCTGGACGGTATATGTTTATTATATTACTTAAACATTGATCTTGATGATTCCAATAGCTAGTAAATATAATAGTAGTTAAATTAGCTAGTAGATCGTTGCGTTTACAGGAATATGGAAAATGTTTTGACGTTTGCACGCGATAATTTGGTCTGTTTGCTTTGCATATCGATTTATATTGAAGTATAATATTAATTTCTCGTTTAATTAGGTTCTTTGAAGTACACACACTCGATACATTTGAGTACTTGGACCTGATCTACGAGGATTGAAAGTTAAATTTACGAATTGAATGACCTATACAAAAAATAAATACATCTCTATAATAATAATTTCTTTACAAAAGTGTTGGTGGGGTGCTCTCCGCTCAAGCACTCCACTGGCCTGATATACTCATTCGGATTCAAATTATCTAGTTGTGTTCAAGCTACCTACTGATCTAGGTACTATAGCAGTGATGCCCACCAACCTTTTTTCCTCGTTGGACCTTCTTCCTCGTAAGTAATTATCATCGAATGTGCAACCAAATATAAAATGAGGAATAATTTCATTATTAATCTAATAATATAATTTTGTTACACGAAGTAGGTATATGATCAACATGTAAGTTACGTATTGAACTTGTTTTCATATATGTTATTGACTGTTGAAAACGTTACAGATCGAGGTACATGCTGTAAGTTCACATTAATTTGATCAGTACGTTCTTCCAAGTACACGGGTCATATCGACATTAAATCAGAACATTTCTATTTAAAAATGCCCGAAAATAAAATAAACAAAAAAAATAAAATTTTATAATAATTTTATTTATTTTTTTTTAAATATTTTGTTTTCTTTTAAAAATGCATAACTGTCCACATGAAATAAACCGAATACCTTCATGAGCGTATCGTGAACCACTGGTCTTTAGTAACAAAAAAAGTGTACATATTTTTAGTTAAAACTTATAAAACAGGAATGGACAGCTGGCGAGCTGCTTACTTCTTTATCCGGACTATACTATATTTTCAAATTATTTCATACAATTACGGTGTTTGTCGATATTTCATTTTATTGCGTTTATTGTAAAATGTAGTTATAATATTCTAGTATTGAACTGCAACTAAATTTTTAAATTATTAAATGCCTAAATATAATATATATTAGCATAGTATTTATTTTATTGTATTGGTTCAGTCGTAAATTTAATGTATATAAGGCTAATTGTCAATTTTAATGATTTTTTTCCCAGTTTTAAAATTTGGTTTTCACTAGTTTCATTTAGTTACCCATCCCTGTTATTATGTATTTAATGAAAATAAATAAAATATTTACTTCTATAATAGTTTTTATAAAAAGTTATAAGAGTTCTAAACATTAATTTCAAACCAATATGATATTATAACAGAAAATAATAAAAAAAAAAAAATCAATGGGAGAACTATCTCCAATACCCTTCTCACCACATAAATACACCACCAAACACAGGTGATATTTAGCTACGTAAGTTAATCGCAAACAACGATGTTAATGGTAATATATATATATATATAAATAATAATAATTTCATTGTATTTTATTTTTTTAATATTATGTTATCATCTCCCGGAGAATCCTCATAAGTTTTAGTACTAAAATTAATTATACCGTCACAAGACCAACTACTCTTACCAGTAGCAATGGCGCCAAATTTTATTTCGAGTGTTGCTGTTATATATATGTAATAGCTATACAGACGACACTTATCACCATTTTGTTTTTCGGAATAATTTCAAAACCCACAACAAAAAAATGTAATAAAATGATAGCTATTCAAATCGCATGTACCCTTTTTAAGAAAGAAAAAATTTTTTTTTTAATAAAAATAATAGGTGAGTAATAAATATTATTGTATAAAATTATTATTGCAATACGTTTTAATATATTATTTCAACATAATATTTTACATAATCCTACTTATCATGAGATGACAAGTTTCCGTGGCACTTGTGAGAACATAGTCTATTAACAGCGTGACAGGCACATTTATTATTTGGACAGTAATGACAATGACATTGTTGATAACATTGTGTTCCCCTTGCACTTCTACTATAATTTGTTTTTATATTTTAACAATAAGTTAATATATATTTTCCGAATAAGGAGACTTTTTTTCCTGCATGAGGCCACTTGAGTTCTTATGTATTTGTTCTTAAGATAACCATTTCCAGTCCCTAAAGTGTTGATTTAATAAATATTTTTTATGAATGAAAATGTTCAATGAAGTTTGCTTAGTACTGAAATAGTTTTCTAACCTTGGAAATTTTAGCCCGTACATTTCGATATGAGCCTTAGTCGACCGAAGGTGACTTTTGCAATGCTAAAGTTTACAATCGCCCAGTAGCGTATCCATTGGGGTGGGTCGGGTCAGAACCCCCCCCCCCCCCTGAACCTAAGATGGTAAACTAACTTTTACATGAAACACGGTTTTTTCTTTAAAATTTTTATATTTTAGAATTTTGACTTGGAAATCATATTAATAGTTTGTATAAACACTATAAACGTATTATACACACGCTGCACACACACAGACAGGTTATAATATTATGATCATATTTAGATACTTTGATACTACTACTTTAATAATTTATAATTTTTGCTTGGGAACATATTATTTAGGTTTTTTACAATGGTTGATTCTGAATCGGTCGTCTTGTCGCGAAAACTGAGATAAAATCGATATCATTGTCTGTATTCAAAGTTTATTTTAGGTATACCCAGGGCTGTCCTGAAAGAGGGTATTGGGAATGTGTCTCACCCCCCCCCCCCAACGAAAACACCAGTCGGCAGTCGGACTTCTTTCATTATAGCCTAGAAGGATCTAATTTTACTTACGGTAAACAAATATTACATATTTCGTAATACAGTGTATACACGAATAAAATTTATATTACTACTTATTACAGAATATAAAATATTATTAAATATATATATATATATATAATTAAATTGTCAATTTTAAGAACGTGCGACACTAACACATATATACATGTAAAAAGTAAAATTATGACTACATAGAGTTAATTATCCTACTTACATTGAGTAAAAAATTGTAGTCGGCATTTTTCATATTATTCAACCCCCCCCCTTGGTTTTTATCTTCGGGACGGCCCTGGGTATACCTATTGCGTTTGCGGCTCACCGATCATTTAACACAAGCATCTTATTGTGTACAACTAATAGTTATTAGTAGGGAACGGATTTATATGTAATAAAAATACATAAATATGTACATATGTATGTAAGTATAATTTATAAAATATGTACTAAAACCATCCAAATAGGTAGGAAAAAAATTTAAAAAAAAAAAAATTATAATTATTAAACTATCAAAATGATTTGTTGCATTGAATTATTACAATATATTTTAAATTATCAAATATTAAATGTCGCCTATTAAATCTGAAAATATTTTCAAAACGGCTAAATGATCGTTCCACATCAACCTACATCGGTTGATTTAAGCATATTTGAAGGGCATAATATTAGAAGGCGATAATTCCAAATTTTTGGAAGGGTGTCTGCCACTTATTATGTCATTAATTGATTTAAAATCAATATGGCCTGAAATTTTTTCTGTAAAAACATGAATTTTCTTTTTTACTACTTCTCCTATTGGTCTGTTTACGAGTTTTCATTTTGCAATCGTTGATTCGAAAATTTGCATACTTTCATTCAAGGACATATTTTTGTTTCTAATTTTGTTATTGTATGTGCAATAAAACTAAAATTCACTAAGATGAAAATTAAATTTGTTTTCAATGTTTCATTTTGCATAATATTTTGAGCTTTTCTAATAGCGATAAAAGTTCTGGATCTAAATTTGAAATAATTTTTTGTATTTTTGTACGAAGAAGACGTATGAATGATGAAATAATAAAATATGTTTAAAAATATTTACAAATTAGTGAAATATGTAAAAATATGTAATTATACCAAAATATGTAAAAATATGTAAAATTAAAGTAGCATCATATTAATAGGAATGATTTAAATCATGAACATTTCTTATCAAATTTTAAATATCTCGTTTTAATAAAAATATGTATTTACATATAAATCCGTTCCCTAGTTATTAGTAAATAGTTGGTTGTTGCCTGTTGGTGTATCACTGTTTTACTTACTACTCGTTTATTCGTTTATATTTGACATTTGTATTTCATTATGTTTGTTTTATTTTAATTTGACATCATTCTAAGACGTCTAAAAATGTCATTATGGTAAGATATCTTTAAAATTTAATCTTTAGCATACCTAAGTGATTGAACAGAAAATATTCTAGTATCTAATATTTATGTTCCTATATTAGTTCCTAGTTTTTAAATTGTTATAATTATTATTATTATTATTATTTATTATTATAGACAAATTCTCTAACAAATAAGCAGACCTGAATTTTTTTTTACCCGAGTCAAAAAAACTAATGTCAACCAGACAAAATACCGAGATCAATACAAATAGTAGTGAAAATGATTGTGATAAGATTAAATATATATAAATTAGCTGAACCCCACCCCCATAAAAATTTCCTGGTTACGCCACTGAAGTCGTCTATAACTGCAGCTTTTTTTTTATTTATGAAAAAATTGTATTTATTATGTTTATTTTTTAGGTATTTCACTGATTATTGTAACCGATCGTGCATTACATTATTTCTTCGTTTGCAACTTTAAAATGAAGAAAAAAAGAATATAGAAAATAGACAAATTAATTAATAAAAATTGTATAAGTATTGTTAGTTATATACAAAAATATCAAACATAAATTTTCTTTGTTCTTGTAAAATATGAATTTAAATATGGATTTAATTATTATAATATTTTAATGTATCCAATAAATAAGCAATTGGACTAATTTATTTGTAACTAAGTTAATCTTTTGATAAATATTTATTTTTTGGTCATAAACGATTATTAGTAATTTAGTTGTTTTCGATAATCGTTAGTTGTTTGTTGATAGTCATTAGTCGTTAGTCGTTTATGAATAGTCATCAGTCGTTTAGCTGTTTATTGTTAGTTGGTCATGGAAATTATAACCAATTATTAGTCGGTTTTTTAGAGTAAAATACAACTATTAGTTGGTTACTCCAATTATTCGGTTGTGCCCATCACTACCTGGGGTGCTACTTGGTATATACCACCCTGGATCAGTCCGTCTTTGAATACGTGAGTAACTCTAAAATACGTGAATACGGATTGAAAATTCACTTATATTAATTAAGTATACGTGAATACAAATGTTTCATTTAAGTGTACGTGGACTTCGTATTCACGTACGTATTAATTCACGTTTTCAATCGATACCTCAAGTTTTGTGTGTGATTCAAATTTTTTGGTAAGATATATAAGATTATATTTTGAGCCCTTGTCTGTCTATCAGCTAATTAATTTAATATATTTAACTCTGATATTTGAGAATTAATTTAATGACTTTACTATAGAATACATTTGTTCTTGCATTCATGGAGACATAAAAAATTTATAAAAATAGCGGAATAACACAATATCACTGATAAGGTAAATATTTTACGCACTGCACAACATAGTCGTATGTTATATGTAAAGACCAGATTTTGCATAAAATGCATGTTTTTGTTTTTAACATCATATACATGCAATCAATGAGTGTCCACAAATCATTACATGATTGATTAAATATCAAAATTTTATACTGCATATTTTTGCATATTCTGACGTCAGTGTATGTTCAGCATATTTTTGTATATTTTAACAAAAAACCTTACGAATACACACACAACGATCCAAAAAGGTGTTGAGCAAAAAAAAAAAAAACCTAAAAGATCGTCGTTATAATTCTATAGAAATAAACGTAGAACATACTTTAATAATTTATTGTTTTTACAATTAACATACTACATGAAATTTTACGAACTTTTTTCCTATTTATATTACCGATGTATCTACTATTTAATTTTAATAAAAATGTTTTCACATTCCTCTTCACGCAACACAAAATACACTGGTTTTCCTGACATCGATTTTTTTGTCATGGTAAATTTGTTGTCGAATCGTAGTCAAAATAATGAGGTATCATCCGATTCCGCTCTTATTAAAAAGTGTACACAACATTTACCTACTACGATTTCGACCAAGGTTTTACTATGAATTTATTATGACATCCAAATCGTTGTGAGGGGATCTGTGCATTTTACTCGTCTGTACTTTTCACTGGACCGGTGCGACATTCGACGTAAACGTTTCGAACGAAGTTTTTGCATTTTAACACCCGGCGATAGAACATAGTCCATGTTATGTCCATATTTGATGAATATAGTCATGTGACGATTTTGTGGTCCGTGTTTTCGTAAATGTACAACAAAATCAGATCCGTAGGACACTGTTAAAACGTTTTATATGTACACTTATTAAACCGTATTAATTACCCTTCGATACGAATGTTGAATACAATGTAAAACGCGTGTCGTTCGCACATGGGAAAAGAGGGTGGGTACAATACACTATAACTATTTGTTCCTTAAAAATAGTTGTTTTTCCCCCGGGTGAAACCTTGTAAGCGATACACATTGTATTTATGTTCATATGTAGTCCATTTCTGTTGTCAATTTGTCAACAGATTGTAATTTAAATTACACTCCATGGACATTTTTTAAGTTTTCTTCGTTTTTGTAATCATTATATTATTATCATTGTGTTAGAAACGTTATTTTCTTCCCCTTCCCCTCTCCCACCAATGCAATCAACATCAGTACAGCTATATACATTATACTAATATTTTCTAATTAGTTGATAGCGTACAGTATTCGATTGCAAATCAAAATCCTCAAGTTCTAAAAAAAAACCAATCAAAACATTTCGAGGCCATTGTTAATTTTTTTTTTTTTTTTGCAATAATGCTTCTGTGGCAATAAATTAGCGTAAAAATGTGTACAACGATTGATGACGGAAGGAGATGGGGTGTTGGTGAATATTTTATCATTGACTTCTCAAATATATTAGCTTGTTGGTTGATGTATACGAAAACCTATATTAAATTATATAATGTGTTACGTACAACGTGTATAAACTACGGATGTATTTCTATCATTAAGTATTCGTACTCGAAATAATATTGGTTATTAATTGAACTATTGTCAAAAAACATGGACAGAATCGTACACCTACGGATTTACTTTTAATATTTGCGCTTGTCCCGTATTAATTAAAACTTTATGACGTTCAAAGGCAATGATTATAGTTATTTGATGTTGTTTTAACCATGAGTAGCGTACATACTTCTATTTATACTGCGATACGTGGGTCTCACCAACCGAACATTTTAAATCACAAATCAATTGACCAGCTATCTCCGGAACATTTAAGGCAATATATGTGTATATATTTATGTATCTTTATATTAATATACATGTTTGTGTGTGTTTATATAATATATGTTTATTTACTTATTTCTGTAATGACCTCACGTCCAATGTAAATTATCTTTATTTGTTCAATCATTAGTACACACTATAATAATAAATATTAAACATAATGCGTTTTAAGTTGGGTTTAAATAATTTAAATTTTTTTATTTTTATATAATTATTTTATATTACCGATAAAGAGTGATCTTTATTTGCCAGTTTCATCATAAATAAAAATAATTGGTTGAGCGGAAATGAATGCGGAACTGAATGTTTAAATAGCCAACAGAGCATAAAGGGACTTTGAAATATATGAGAAAAATAAGAGCAGGATAACCAATAACACACAGGTAGCGCGGAAAAACTGCAGTTAAGAAGGCGATTGAAGTATACACAATCAAATCAAATTTTGTAATAAAAACCTTAATCACCGTTGAGATTTTTGATTTGGATAAGATTCAAACCGTGATAGCTGCAGGGATCGTCATCAAATAACAAGTCCACAAAGCGTATCGATTCATGTACTAACAGCGAAGGATGCATTAAACGTCCAGGTATACAAGAATAATTTCAAAATATTATTTTTTGGTCCCTTCCATTGTGCGGATATAAATTGAACTTAAAGCGTATGATATGGTTACACTTAAAATGTCATGATCCGTAATTATGTAAATATTTTTATAGTTCGTTACAACGAAAAATTTACGAGGACCAACGTAAACTTACTGCACCTGTTGTACTTTTGATAAATATCTACTATTCGTTGGTGCGTGCATACTTTTACCTCAGGTGCAGCCTAATTATATACATATATGTATGTGTGGTTGTAAGCCTCAAGTCAGGTTGTCCTCATCTGCATGCATTAATCACATTCCATAATTTGACTACTCGGGTAGAGATGGATAATTTCACTGGGATGGATATCTTAGTTTGGTAGAAAAAACTAGAAGAACTCCCCCCCTACCGCTGCGCTTAAGCTCGAAACAAATTTTGAATATGGTAACGTATAAAATGTGATCCTAGCTCATGGGTACATCATACAGTGTGATAATTTCACAGTAAACTTTCACGTGTGTGAATGTAAATTTAGAGGCTCACAACAAAATGTTCTGGTATATTATCAACTCCTTTTAAGACTTTTGTGAACTGTGGTATTTTATGAGTAGGTATGTACAATTAAAGAAGTAAAAGGAAGCATTCCTTACAAATTATCCCTAGTCAGCTAAAACATTCCCAAAACCTAGATTTTAATAATTAGCATACTAATTTGTACTGAAAAGTGAAAATATGCATATTACACGTAATGTCATCGGGCCCAAATAAATTTTTACAATATAATTCACATTTAGTATTGGTAATTGTTTCGTAGAAAATACCAGGAAATTATTGTTCGAATAATTGCACAAAAAATCGTAAAATTTTAGGTGTATTGGAGAGTTATAAAAACCCGTGAGCACGCATTTCCTATGTAAGCAACAGTTTCACTTGAACAATCGGTTTTAAATTTATACTCCCATGATTTTTTTTTTTTATAGTATGTAGAATACATGTCCCATAATACATTTTTTTTTTTTTTTTTTATACACTACACTTGTGATTTATTCATTAATCATTAAGCCATATTATTTGCAATGCGTCCAATTTAAATTTAAATTCGTACAATAGATATTACATTATTAATTATTAGTATTATTAATGGATGGTGAAAAAACGTGATTCAGACCACATATTGATTACAGTTATTACATTTTTAACATAAGTTTTGTCAATGTGTACAATCTTGTGACAAAAAATATTTTTTCATCAATTGTACGTAAAAATAAATTAAATGTTGAGTAACAAACATTTTAATTTCCTCGACCCGGAACCTATAAATATTATTTCAGTTAAAGCTGTAGCCGTAATTTTTTCTTAAAGTTTAATTGAATGATTTTAAATGCCTATATATCATATGAAATATTAAAATTTATTTGTCAAAAAACATATTTATATTTTAAAACCGACCTGAAATCTTTTTCTGGCTATGGTCTTGATTCTAATGTTCGGCGATTACTATATTATAAGTTTGTATACAATATTTTTTGCAGTATCTTTTTTCAATATCTTTTGCAGTTCCAAAACAAAGTGGCAGCGCGTACAGTATTAAAGCAAGTGTAAATAACGTCAGATAACAGAATATTTTAAGAACAAAAAATAACTTCACGGGTCTCGTAATACGTTTAATTTAGTTTTTTTTCAGTATGAAGAACT
Organism: Sipha flava; assembly: GCF_003268045.1. NCBI lineage: Eukaryota > Metazoa > Arthropoda > Insecta > Hemiptera > Aphididae > Sipha > Sipha flava. The sequence goes on along the minus strand of NW_020273613.1, from coordinate 3,223,588 downwards.
GAACTTTTTCGCGGTTCAATTTTCCCATATCTTCCTCACGATACCATTGAGTCACGAGCGAAAAATAATCAACGACGTTGCTCCGTGTAAGTGAAACAAATTGAGTTCTTTAATTTTTATTTCATACATTAGAAACACCGTGGGCGTGTACCCACATTTCTATGGTTAATATATGTTTCGTGTAGGGGAGGCTCTGCTTGCTTTCCATTACTAGCACCATTTCATCGCTTGAATATTTTTATAATTATCATATTTTGACACTATATGTTAGTAATAATATAACCTGTTTTACATGAGGCTACAGCAGAAGATAGTACAAATTGTATTCTTATAATTAAATTATATTATAAACGCCCGTCGTCTTTTACTGTAACTAATGTGTCAAAAATGAAATTAAATAAATAAAAATAAATATATAGAGTATAGAAGACGTATTAACAATTTAATAAAAAAAAAAATTCACTTACGTTTAGACATATAAGGACTAGAAATGTTCCGAACGGTCTTAGGATTAATTTCGGAGGGTAGTTATAGATTGCTTAGCTTCCCTACGTTTACGGATGTAATAAATTACAGTTGAAAATCAGAGGGATCACGTGAGAGTAGTGTTTTTATGAAGTGGTTACACACAATGTTTTCTGTACCTACCGTACCACGGATATCGTTAACATACTTTTTTTTGGTACAATAACCTATTCATAAATCGTTACTTGATGGAGAACCTTATTTAATTTTTCATTGTTCACTGTTATTTCTCCTTGGTACAGTTCACCTGGAGACCGTACAAGCTTAAATATCAATTTATCGTTTACATATCACGGTGTACGGTTGTTATTGTGTCACATAACAATGTGTGAAAATATTAAATAATAGCAAACAAAACGTATGTTTTCAACTAACCAACACATAATTTTGAACGAATCAATGTGTTCAAAATTATTTTTAAAACAATAATTGAATAGTTCGTTACGTTTTGTGTATATCTTTACATTGTAATCCATGTATTAATAAATATAATTTAAATACCATTCACTCAGTGTCACTCGGTGTATAGCAAAAAACTACTATACTGATTAATTTAAAATTTCGAGGAAATATTAAAGGAATAGAAAGTATTTTATTCTGTTAAATATGTTGATTTTAGTAACTACTTATTAAGATTTTTGTAAATCAATAAGGTAAAAATAAATATAAGTATATACTATCAGAATATAGATTAGAGCTTTTTTAAACCTAAATTTTTTTCACATCGAAGTATTATTTGTTCTTATCCAAAAAATACACTGTCAAATATTTCCCGATAAATGTCGGGTACTGCAGCTGGTATATTGTGTATATTTTCAAAAACAAAAATCCTGGGTTCGACCCCTCCAGAAGAAAAAAAAAGGTTCAAAAGTTATAAACGATTTGATACGAAAGTATAGGATAAGAGAACATAATCAATACCATGTGGTTGTAAAATTTGTATAAAAATATAATTATTAATTCATATCTTATATGTTATATTTATAATATTATAAAATCACTTTTTTTAGAAACATTTTACCCCCTCCCCTCATAATTTATTAAAATGTTTCTTGAACACCGAAAAAATCAGTTTAATTTTCACTTTAAGATGTATGTAAACGTTGGTCAGAATTCGAAATTGCTTTCTGTTATTTATTTTGGCTACGATTTGTGTTTATAAAACTTCAGTTCATTTCTAAACCGAAATTACCAATTTAAAACGTAAAACTTATACTCTTTATGTACCTACAGTATTATTATATGATAATGTTTTCGCTTTTTGTCATACTATGCACTTGATTAGGATTCTTAAGGGAGGGTGTGCTTATAATAATTCACTAGATTAGGGAATTAGGTAAGGATATATGCAGAAATATTGAGAAACATTCAACATAATGTTTCACTTTTTTACCTCCCTCCGTGTGCACCGTTGCAAATGTTTTTGTTAACTACGATCTTAATTTATACTAAAACCGTCGAGGTGCAGTAACTAAAGCCAATAACCGTTAAAACCTATTGAATACATTGTATTTTCACATGTTATATTTTATAATATCTATTATTCCATTACAATACGTAAAATATCGCGTTCATGCCATGGGCGAATTTTAGGGGGGGAGAGCGAAGGGGATATCGCCCCCCTGAATCCGTATTTAAAGAATTGAATACATGTGAGATACGCGATTCAAATTTTTTTAATGTGGATCATTTTATAACGATATCAAATTACGCGTGGCTGTGAATAGTGAATTGAGCTTTTTTTCTGGTCCATATTTAGTGAAAAATCAAATAAAACACAAGCGTCACTTTCAAAACACAGACAGGTGTTAAAAAAGAACTATACAGAAGTCGATTCTAAGCGTAATCGCCATTAGATTAAAAAAAAAAAAAAGGACCACAAACATTAAGGATTCACCTTATTTAAATATTATCAACAATTTTACTTGTAAATGTTGTGCCTGAATTAAATAAAAAATTTGAGACCCCCCCTGCCATAAAAATAAGTCGGTCTAAATACGCCCCTGGTTCACGCGTCTGAAAGGAAATCGTGCCGAGTATTGTCCGGTATGTTTCGTTGGCTCGACCGATTCGTTTTGGACGACGGAAAAAATTCTTTCCGGAATTTTTTCTTTTCTTTGCACGCGCAAACAATTCGTTTGCAAAAAGAACCTGCGCGCGCGTGTGACGCGCGTTTTGCGAACGGAACGAGAAAAGAACATCTTCGCACGGCCATGCCCATACGTGCGTGCGTGTATGACGTACGTTGCGCGGCGTCGTCGTCGGGTTTCTTCGGAGGCGTAGGCGTCGGGGGGGGGGGGGCGGGGGGGGGGGGGGGAGGGGGCGGGGGGGTTGCGGAGGCGTAGGCGTGGGGGGGGACTGGCGGGGGGGGGGCTATAAAAGCTGAGCGCTTTGCCACCGTCGGCCATCACTTGTCTGACTCGAATCTTTTCGCGGTCACCGATCACTTTACGCCACCGCCGACCAACCTGCGGACCGCTATCGCCGCGCACTCATTTAAATCGCACCGGCGAACGTCCCCGGTCACGCCGCAGCAACTCTCCGAGCTCCACGTTACACGGTACGCCCGGACGAACGTATATAGCGGTAAATTCACATCTAAAAATGGTTTTATTTCAACTGTTTTTCTCTTCCCCCTCCCTCTCAGTTCGTCCTATCCGCCGTCCTTGGCCTCGATCATCGCGCGCACGGAAACAAGAGATTAATAATTTCAAATGTTGCGCACATGTTTTTGTGTGCACACAGGTCAGGTCCGCGAACGCGGTGCATCGCTGTTAACGGACCGGTCCACCACTGTCCGGCGGAAGTCGCGCGGTTTCTAACCAGGAAACGACCAGAGGACCCGTTCGCTCGACATGCGTACCCTGTTGCTGTTGGCCGTGTTCATGTTGTGCGCGTGCATCGTCACCGCTCAGGTGAACTTTACGCCGACGTGGGGCCAGGGCAAGAGGAACGCGCCGGCATCCGTGCAGGCCACGGACGAGTGCAAGTCAATGGATACGCTCATTTACATCTACAAGCTGGTCCAGGTGAACTATTTCGTTGTTTCGCGTAAACGCACGCGCACGCGAACACCTCGCAGGTCGATGTCGTACAGCGATCAGGACTAGAACGGCAGTAGAGGGCCGGGGCCACGAGGGTCAACTTCCCAGGGATCGGTTAAGAGAACGTCACACCCGCATGTGTTGTCTCCGTCTGCAATACGTACAACATAGCTGATTTGAGTTCAGTGATTCAAATGTAACAATTTTTAAGCGTGTTATGAGTAATGTAACATTTAAAGAAACATCATAACTCGCTAAAAAAATTAAAATATCGGAAAAAACCGACCAACAAAACACAGGCCCGTGTCTTCCCTTAAAGTTTGATTATAAATAAGTTTACTCTAATATTAAAGCTAACATCACTACATTTGAATCACTGAACGCAAATTTGCTATGTTGTACATATGTCAGACGGAAACAACTCACAACGTCCTCTTAAGCAACCGTTATAACTCGTACAGAATCGATCGATTCCAGATAAGTGCTCGGTACACGTGCAACATCTTGGTCGCGGTGTAAATTCAAAATATTACGTTTATCGAACTGGGGTAGTATCGCGTACCGAAATGTTTCGTCCGCTTACACGTTTTGTTTACGTGTTTTTGCCTGTGCATCTGCGTACATCTTATGCGTTTATAGCAAACACGATTTCTTTCTTGTCCCTCGTCTCTCGGTTCATCTCATTACCACCCCGTCGACCGTGTACATTCCGGCTATAATTGTGTCTACAGCGTGCGCGTCTTCCGAGGAGAACACTTCTCCGTGATCTGATTTCTCTCTGTTCGAGGTGTTTAGGTGTTTATGCGCGTCCTCGACTTCTTATAGGCGCTTAATCCCTTATCGTTCCAACCGTCATTCAAAATTTTGCTTACAACAGTCAAACAATGATATATTTACTATACACTAGGCGTGTGCGTCATTTAAAAATATGTACGCAACAGCGTATATCGCATTTAACGAGTTGTTTCCCGAAGAAATGCTGGTACACGAGTTGTGTCCCTAAAAGTGAGGTAAATTTAAATTGATATTTTACACAGGGATATAATATGTTTTTTCGTAGATTGAAATAAAAATGTTTTTATAAATTCAAATCCAGAAATGTGTAGTGATAAGGTGTGCGTAGAGCTACAAAGATTGTCATTGTACATCTACAATCGTTATTATTTACTTACTCATACTTTTTTAGATATTATTATTTTTTCAAATACTATCAATTATTATTATAAATTAACAAAACAACTTTTATTCTTGTGTAAAATGTTGTATACATAATATATGGGTAATATTTTAATTGAAAAATGTATCAATTTGTGATTTTTCGGAATATAATTCGTGTAACCCGAAAAAATACACCGGGCACAATTCCGTATTTAGGGCACAATTCGTTTGTATATATATGGATGTGTCGTTCTATTCGAAGCGATTCAAAAAGTCATTCAAAAACAACACTTTGATTAATTATATTTTTAAGGAAGATCTTGTAATTATTTTCTAGAACATTATGTTTGTGTTATTTGTTCTTTTTACTTTTCTGACTACAGCTTAATATTTTTGAATTTTCGATTTCAATATGCGCACTTAATTTATTTTTTAGAAAAAAAGTGTATAAATATTCAGTAATTATTTTTTTTTAAAGTTTTAATAATTTTACATCAAACGCGCCCACAGATATTTTTATCTACTTTTCTTTTTCTGTGCTTTTTAAAATTCTCTAGTTTCTTGTAATTTAACTATGTCAGTATCATTCGTATTCGTGATATCGATTAAACCATCTAGAAAATATTTCATTTACACAGTCTGTTTCTATCGGTGATCAGTTGTATCGGTTGTGGGCCAATTATTATCGGGTATAAAAAATTTGAATCGCGAAAATATGCTACTTATTCATACGTAAAAAGGCAATAAAATTCATAGAACATAAAGCGAATTAGTTTTATAAGGTAAGATATTAGAAAAAAAATTATTTAAAGCCCCGTAATTGGGTACTCTTAAATACAAAGACTGTTATCGAATCCATACCGGTCGTCACAAGTATAACAGTAAGCATCACGAAATATTTTTAAAATATAATTAATTTTTAACCCCCGTCCAAATTATAATAATCCGACACGTGAAATGGACGAACTTCGAAAAAAAAATTTAATTATATTTTTACATAATTATGCATATTATACTGCTTATCGCGTTTATCAACTGGTATTTATATCGTTACGGTTTGACTAAAACAAACAAGCGATTGTAAAACCGTCGCCTCGCACACGTTGAGATATTATATTATATTATATGTTGATATTTTTTCATTTTAATCTGCTGCTTGAAATATTTTTGGTAAACACTAAATCGTTTTAATTAAGTTATTTTATTTCTGCAGTTGCCATTATGCGATTTAAGCAAATTATTCGCGAATAATCCAAACTAAAATAATTATTTCTGAAAAAAGTCGTGAAAGAAAAAAATATAACATTATTATGATCGAATACAATTTTCCTTGATATCGCTATTCTAGCATTTAAGCATTCGGTTAGTTTTCACAAGTTTTAACTGTCAAGCTTTGTTTAACATTATACACGCTGAACGTATAACTAGAGTATATCGTCAATCCACTAGATATTTTACGCTTAGGTAAACGTTTGTTGCTATTTTTCTTGTATTATTTATTTTTGTAGATGCTGAAGTATAACATGATAAGATTTCGATAAAAAGTTTAAATATTTTTGATTTTTATTCAAGTTATGATTTATAATTTAAATTAACTTTAAATAAAATAAAATAAATATTTTTAATAAGCTTAACATAATAATGCACAAAAAATCCCATTATATGAGAGCCCTAATTTTTTTTAAGATTAACCTCCTAACCCTCTTCCTCAATCTAAAAAAAAAAATCCGGCTTCAAGAATACGCAGTACAACTAAACAATAAAATAATAATCATTTATATTCGTGGAGGTTTTGTACTTCTGTTATTGAACGTGAAATAACAGTAATTTAAGCGTAGAAATATGTTTCACACGGAACAAAACCATTCATGCGTCAATTCGTAGTAAAGTGTCCGTTTTTATTTGGTTTTAAAGAGAATAACATTACCTGCGACGTGGCGTTTTATTTTTTCAGTTGATAAAAATGAACTCAAGATTATTCGTACGTTAATTTTTATAAAATTTGAAGTTTTTTTGTTTAGTTTTATAAAAATATTGAAAACTAGATTTGATTAATTATATATTATTTGTTGTCGTTATGAGTACTTAATAATTTATTGCATATTGTTATAAAAATTAAAAATAGTTAATGTATATTTCTTCACCTCCATCCTGGAAGATACCAGGTTTTGTGCCGACTTTTACACCCATCACTCTATTCCGCATCCGAAAAGAAGTCACTGCGACGGTTTCCAGCATCACCCAATAGCCATCCACAGCTTTCACGCTCGATTTACACTTTTGTTTGTTTTATCGTTTCCACAGAACGAAGCCCAACGGATCGCGATGTGCGAACGGATGTCCACGTCTTGAACATATGCGACGGATGGAGATCGACGACCATATTAACATGATGGGCCGACCGTCGATCGCCCAACATGCACAACTATGACGAGATCCACGTATAATATATCTATATTCTATTCGTGTTACATTTTATTTATTTAATTATTATTTTTTTTTTCGATAATAGTCGCAATTAAATTATATCAATTACACACGTACACGTTCTACTTTAAAATTATGTACACACCGAACATCCACGGTTGAGTGTTTGATTTCCATATTCGTTTTATTTAGATAATATTTAGTTGTATTCATTAACATTATTATTATTATACGCATTTGCTTTCTCGATTCAAACCATCTCGTTTATAATTACACATCGCTATAGTACGTTTTATTGACTTTAATAAAATATAATGCAAGCAACACCGGTGTACTCGTAAACAATACATTGGTACGAATTATATTTAATAACCATTTAAATTATCCATTTATCTATCGCGGTCGGTCGTTAGGACAAGTCCTAGCTAAACGTACGTATGGTATAATGCACATCGGCTGATACGCGTGACATGCACGTATTTTAGTAGTACGGTGATAATTATTACGATATTCCACCGATAGCATCAAACACCATATAACATATGCATCGATTACCGCACGGTTGCAGCAGGGCTGGTCTTGACCGATATAACGATATTTTTTAAATTCAAAGGGTCAGTTACTTCCGGTTTAAATTCAAAAGGTACATTACCTTCAGCCTTAGGCGTACGCACGGGAGATGCCGGGTGTGCCCGGGCACCTTCCAAAACGTTCTAAACGGGGCCCTACAATTTAAGTCTCGGACTACAAAGGGCCCGTATTTTAACTGATTTGGCTCAAATTAAATATAATTTATTCTAAATCATTTGGTAAAAAGTAAGCGATGTTTCACAATAGGAACAATAAAACAAAATGTCCTACATTTTCGTGCAAAGATTTTTTATGATAATATAACATCTACAATTGACTGTAAAATTACAACATGATTTAAGCTATCCGAGAAAAAATGTTCTTTGGGATTAATATACCACAATATTCAATATAAAATTAAAGTTATGTTTATTTCATTATTTATACATTATGATTTATTAAATATATCTACGCGTTTTGTTAAGATAGGGCCCAAAAGTATTGTCAGCAACCCTTGACATACAAGTCTGTGCATGCCTATGCCCCCAGCTTAAGTTCATGGCTTACTATATATTTTAAGCGGTGGCAGGGGACATGTATCAATGGCGCCGGAAATCGTAGGTGAAGAAAGATAAATTTTGGTGTAGGAAAAAGGTGTACATCAACTGTGCCAATAAGTGTTATTCGAATGTAATATAATGTTGTATGTGAATTGCGCCAATCTATTCCTACATACATATATATATATAAACGCGTATAATACTATTACCACTGATTTTAGAACTTACAGATCAGCAGTGTTGTACCTTTGGTAATAAATGTGTTTATGTTGTTGTGCTCGTAGATACGTTTGAAAACAATTATTTTTATCATAATATTATTTTATTATATGAAGATAGAATAAAACGTGGATAAATATTATATGTTTGTAAGATAAATTTACAGTATTGTTCAGTACAATTCCAAGTGTTGTACGTGTAGTCGTGGCTCGTGCTTAAATTTATGACGGAAATAGTTTTAAGTGAACATGGTAAAGAAATGGTCATTTACCAAAATTATAAATTATCTTTTAAATAACTAACCTACCTATATACCTTTTCAGTATGGTTAAAGATTCTCCGACGCCTTTTTATGTATACCTATTTTATATCGGCGCAATAGATGTATATTATACAGATAGTGTCCCAAATCTGGCGTATTATATGAACACCAATAGCAGTGATGTCTAAAACGCATCGAATCCTGAGGGATTTTTTTGAGAACGAGGGAGTGTGATAGAATTCTGTATCCATTCCTTCAGTGTATTATACTGGTGTAATATCTTATACTGTAGTAAAATGAGTTTGATCACATGCAGCAATTTGTTGAATTTATTGACTGAAAAATTTATAATACTCGAACGATGTATAATTTAACTAATTTATATGTTATCATTTATATGTATCACATTGGTTTATAAATACCTAAATCAGTAATTATTCAATTCAACATATTAAAAAAAATAAATTACTTTCTAGGGGTAAATGTAAACATTCATACATCTAACCCAGAACCCAAAACTGTTTGAACTCTGATGCGATTATCGAAAAATTATTTTCTTGGTGAGCCTAAAAAAATAAGTATTAGGTACGATATGATATTGGCTGTAAGAAAATCATTGAGCAAATGAATGAGTATATGAGTGAATGATATGTAAATATTATTTAGTTAATAATAAGAATAATGAGTGCGGATTACGTATTGGATTAAAAAACGTGCATTAAATATAGAAAATAATATTACAACATTAATATTATACTACTCATATTCATTTAAGGAGCGTAAAATTTTCATATGATTTCGTTCATGCAAAAATTGGGTTGTGAAATTTAATATATTATAAAATCTATTGTAACTTATCCTAATGAGCCGTATGCAATGATTGCAGTCGACGTACACTTACCAGACAGTCTAACAAATTAGGTTAACCTAATTATACCGCACAATTCGGATAATCAAAAGCAATGATATAATAATTAAATTTTGGTTTTACCATTAACTAGGATTTTCAAGAAAAAGCAGACATCAATTTTTATAGAACTTGTTTCGGAACCTTAAAAAAAGACGAGACTACATTGCCTTGAAGCATTGGTTCTCAACCGGGGTGACATGTCACCCAAGGGTGACATGGACACAGTGTAGGGGTGATACGAAATCTCCACAGGAAAAGGAAAAAAATTAGAAAAAAATTAATTTTAATAAAACCATATTATTACCACAACAGTCATGTAAATATCATACCTTTAAGTTTACATCTTTATATTATTTAGATCCAATGAATATGTGCAGTATTGTAATTAACGCAAAATCGATGTATTATCGATTTTTTTATCGACTTAACCGGGGTCGTTAGTTATTTTACAGTCGTTAGATATGTAGTATTATTATTATATACAAATAAAACAAATAAGTATAAAAATTTTTAAAAAATTTTCTCTTTTTTTTTTTTTTTAATTTTAAGTATAAACTTTATAATATCAATGTTTATTGAACAATGCATCTCAATAAATTGAAGGTGTTCTACTGTTTTCTTCTGTTATTATTCTTCTGTTTTTATTGTTTTTGTTATTTCAAGAATTATTCTAAAATACACAGTTAAGATTATTTATTATTTTGATGTTAGGGTGACGCGGTGTTTAATTCTAGTGGCTAAAGGTGACATGAATGAAAAAAGGATAAGAATCACTGCCTTGAAGTGTTTGCCTAATTTATAACTCGACATTGCGTATATCATCTTCAAGTGTACAAGTTTTTAATTACAAATGAATCGTTTTATGATTTCTAAAATACACATATTACGTGTATGCTGTACGACATGTGCATTGGACAAGATTAAAGAAAATACGAATAATATGATATCACTTCGATTTATTTTCTTATACTAATAAAAAAAAGTATTACAATAATAATGCTGTTTGAGCGATTATTAAATTATAAACCAAATAAATATGGAGTGATTAATGATTTATTGTTGTTGTAATAAAATGAATAATTTTTAGCCGAAATATTCATTATGTATCATAACAAGTGTAGTATAGAAGATAATATTACAATATTTTACTCGATAGCGAATAAATAATATTATTTCCAATATGAAATCTGAACACTGCAATTTATTTTGAGACATTTCGGAAGTTGTGCGTGCATGATTTTACCCATTCATTTAATACCTACAGTGGTACGTAAATAATGTCTGCCGAACACGACTATTGGACATACCCACATTTTACGCGGACAGCATTTATGGATACTTGTTTGGAACAACGCAAACAAACGTTGTGTACAACGGAAATTCTACAGCGCATTAGTTTCTCATTTATTTATTCTGCACAGGGAAGATGGACCGAATGCTTTTGGTTTAGGCAGCTTTTATTCTCAGAGACAGCTCAGGGAGGATTCGAACCTAACCGGGGTGGCACACGCGTCAGTACTATCACGGTTATTCCGCTTGGCCATCCCGTATCCTTGACAATATTATAATAATGTAGTTAACATTTTTAATTTTAAAACTATTTGCGTTTCATTGCCGAAATAGTTCACACTAAAGAGACAACTCGTTTTATTTTACATAATTATTACAAGTTACACGATTAAGTATTAAATGTATAACTCCTGCCTCGCACAGCAGAATTCGGATGTGCCCCTTTATATATTAATACACTGGCACCTGGTACACGACGTAGCTTGATTTTGTAATACACCGTATATTATATGTACGTTCAGTGCGCAAACAAGGGGGTGTTTTAGGTGTCTGGACACCCTCCTTGAATTTCATGAACAAATTCTGAAATGTATCATCAATTATCGTGAAAATAAACATGTTATTACAACCAGAGGCTGATTTACGCATAGGCAACCTAGGCACGTGCCTAGGGCGCAACATGTTTCGGGGGCGCCGCAGATTTTTAATATATTGTATTTCTAATTTTATTAATAATTTATAATATATAATAATAAATTATAGTTTAACAATCTATGTTTTATATGAGCTTAGCCATAGATAAAACCGTTCAAACGACAAAAAAAACCCAGTGTGGCAAGGACGCAAGGTATGCACATCAAATATAAGAATATAATTCTAGAAATCAAATGTTACGTTTTTGACAATAATAAGAATAATAAATAATAATAGCCACCGCTACGATCGCGACGCCGTCGACGCCGCGCCGTGACATTTACTCAGATAAGAGAAAACCGATTACTATAAAATACTAATATACCTATTACCTACGTACTTAAATGAGTTGTACATTATTACATTACCGATTATTTTTGAAATTGTGAATTTTGTGGCAATTGATGTTTATCAACCATCGTGCGTACATTTTAAACATCAAAGATGTCAAGTAAAAAAAGTGGTCATTAATTTAAAAAAATACGATAAGCAAAGTTTGCCAAACATCAAGATATGATAAATAAAACTAGAAAACTTAATGGGATTTTATGCAACGTATGTATAAATTACAAAAACCCTCTTCTCTTAATTTGTATACTTAATAATAAGTGATCTTTAATTATTAGTTATTTCTTATTAATTATTACTATTAATTTTTTTCACTCTTCTCTATTATAAACATTGTAACTTATAATTTTATTAGAATATAGTTCACAAAAGTATTGAGCAGTCTAAAACTGAAAACGAAGATGAAAAAAATTTGGTTGAAGACAGTTCTAACTCGATTACTATGACATCAGTATCCAAGGATTCCAAGTTATGTGCAAAAAAATTAATATTAATGCGATCCGATCTAGGTTATCTGGTTATGAAACTTATAATTTAATGAAAATATTTATATGTTTAAAAAAAAAACAAAAATCACACCAAACAAAAACTACAGGAAATTGTGTAGGTACGTTCGTTGTTCATACACGCGTGCCGTAGATCACATAAAGTTATACTTTTATGCGTAAAATTTTATATACTTTATATTATTCTACGCACCCTCGTCTAATAATCATAAAAATAGAAATATTGTTTTATATTAATGTTAATATTTATGTAAATAATAATAAAATATTATATTTTATTTTGTACATTATAATATAGAAATAAGAATATGTGTTTTGCTTATACATTTTTTTATAAATCTACACTAGTAACAAAATAGGGTAATAATATGTACGTATAGTTAAATGGATCTGTCGTGGTTAAAATGGGGGTAATTGGGGCGATGCCACCGCGGGTAACCAAATTTTGAATGAAAAACTATTATTTAATGTATAAACCCACCCAAAAAATTTATATCCTGGCTACGTGCCTGATCGGCGTTCATAATAATTTCGAGACGGCAGTGGATACTATAATAATGACTTTCAGAATGAATTAATTTAGGTACATTATTTAACAAAGGCTATGTGTAAATTAAATATTAATAATAATGTGAGTAGGTCATATGATCCAAAAATAACTTATTTTAAACAAATAAAGGAGCTTCCACCTTTACCCGTGACGGTTTTTATTACTAAATTTATTACAACAAAAATATAAAATGTTTAGGTTGATTCATGTGATGTACGAGTAAATGCCAATGAAATAAATAAATATAATTGTAACAGTTTGATGAAAGTACAAGATGAGAATTTAATAGAAGAAGTTATGCATTTTCCAACAGATCTAGCAGATTGGTCACGTACTGCGAGTTTTATACAATTTTGCGCAGTACATGGGATAGATCAAAATAACAACGACGATTTTATTGAATCAAAAAATCAATATTCATTAGATAATGTAAGATATTGTAATAAATCCATGTTTTTTTCAAAATTACCAAATGGTGATCAAACTCCACGTTCATGGCTTGTTTACTCTCGTAAATTAGGAAAAGTTTTCTGCGCACCGTGTTGGCTATTTAAAAATGAATTTTCCAATTTAGCTAATTGTGGATTTAATGATTGGAAAAATGCGCATATACGTTTTAAAGAACATGAAGGGTCGTTAAATCACAAAACATGTTTACTAAAATTGAAACATTTAGGACAAGAAAAAGGAAGAATAGACTCTAAGTTATTTATTCAAATTGACCATGAAAAAATGTATTGGAGAAAAGTTTTAGAGAGAGTAGTATCTGTAATTAAAACGTTAGCTTCACGTGGACTACCATTCAGAGGACAAGAAGAAATTTTTGGATCACCTAAAAATGGAAATTACATGATGCTTCTTGAATTGTTATCCGAATTTGACCCTTTCTTAGCTCAACACATTTCGAAATATGGTCATTCTGGTAGTGGTTCTACTTCATATCTATCATCAACAATTTGTGAAGAAATTATTAATTTAATGGTCAAAAAAGTTAAAGAAGTAATCATAAATGATATTAAAAAACGTAAATATTACTCAATATTTATTGACTCTACGCCTGATATAACACATTCTGACCAACTTGCTTTTATACTTCGCTATGTCAGCAATGAAGGTGTACCGATCGAACGATTTTTAGAATTCATACCAAAAGTTGGACATAAATCTTTGGAAATAGCCGAAACAGTCATTAAGACAATCGAAAATTTAAAATTAAATGTATCAGATTGTCGTGGACAATCATACGACACAGCAAAAAATATGACAGGTTGTTATAATGGCCTTCAAGCAGGATAAAAAATATAAATTCTTTGGCATTTTATATTCCATGCGCAGCTCATTCACTTAATCTTGTTGGTACGGATGGAGTTGAATGTTGTAATGAAGCAGCTACATTTTTTGGACTAATGCAAAACATCTATGTATTTTTTTCAAGCAGTAGTCATAGATGGGATATCCTCAATAATATGGGGTCGAAATCACATACATTAAAAGCACTTTCGAATACGAGATGGTCATCAAGAGATTCTGCTTGCCTGAGTTTAAATGAAAATTGGTCTGCTGTTGTAGCTACATTAACTTATATAATGGATGATCACACTGAAAATAATATAACTAGAAATGAAGCAAAAGGACTAATAAATAAAATGAGTTCATTAGAAACTACAACTACGTCAGTTTTTTACTTAGTCGATTAAACACTACGAGTAAGAAGTTACAAAATGTTAATATTGATTATTTGGACGTTCTTCAATTATATGATAGTTTAATTAAATTAATAGAGCACACTCGTAAAAATTTTGATGATTTTGAAACAGAAGCATTAGCAAAAGCAGTTAATAAAGATTACAAAATAAATACTACAAGAAAAAAAAAAAAAAGAACGATTTTTCACGATGAATCTGAATCTGAAGAATAGATTTATCGGCACGAGACAATTTTAAAATACATACATTTTTTCCTATCATAAATAAATTGCTTCGAGAATTAGAAACTAGACGACATGCATATGATATTTTCTATAAACCATTTATATTTTTAACACGACTTAAGGAATTAGACAATCAAGAAATCAGAAAATCAGTTAAATTCCTGCAAAACATTTATATAAATGATGTAGAATTTAACGACTTTATAAATGAAGTTTTACATTTAAAAGCTCACATCAATTTAAGTTCTATCGGAGAAAAACACAATCTGCTTAGACTTCAAAAATTTCTATATGAAAAAGACCTAACAAATATTTATCCAAACATAGAAATAGTACTACGTATTTTTACATCCACAGCTGTTACAAATTGCTCAGCAGAAAGATCGTTTTCATGCTTAAAAAGAGTAAAAAATTACTTACGTTCCACCCTGACCCAACAAAAGTTCAATTCACTTGCAATTCTCAATATTGAAAATCAAATAACTCGTCAGTTATCATATGATGAAATCATAGATAATTTTGCTAAAGATAAATCAAGACGCAAAATGATTTAATTATACACCAATTTAATTATATTATTACTTACTGACTTATTATTTTATAATTGTTTTAATTGGTATGTGTATCAATATACAAAATACAATTGTTATAAAGTTACAGTTTTTATTTTATTGGTTATTAAAATATTTTGTGAAAAATAAAAGATAAGTGTTTGAATGTGATTATATCAATGTATTTTTATTTTTTGTGGGTTACGAGGCGCCAGTCTTAGAATCCGTCTAGGGGCGGAAAAATAGTAAGTCCGCCCCTGATTACAACCGTGAAAACTAATACAATGAAACCTCTATTAATGGACACCTCTCAATAGTGGATCCTTCCCAATAGTGGAAACTTCTAAATTCCCCGGCAAAAACGTATGCACATAATAGGAGTTATACCTCTTAATAGTGGACAATCCTGATAGTGGACGTGGATACAATAAACGGGTACTAAATTAAAAATTACCTCTCATAAATGGACACAATACATGAACATATCGAAAACGATTTTTAAGTAATAAAAATACTATATTTATCTGTTATACATTCGTCCATAAATTATCTTATCTTAATGGTTTTCCTATTCGAAAAATTGGAAAAATTGGAAAGCTTACCGTAAAGCATGAATAAATTGAGATTTAATGACAGACTGGCTAATGTGTTTTAACAGAAAAATGGAGATAGAAAATAGAAAAATTATTTTATTTCTAGATAATGCTGCCTCACATCCTGATACATTAAACTTAAAAATTATAAAACTAATATTTCTCCCTCTAAATACAACTTTGATTTACCAACCACTGGATCGAAGAATAATTCAAAATTTTAGAGTTCATTATTGCCAATGATTACTTTGTCATATTTTATCTAGAATTGATCAGAATGTAGAAAACAAATATATAAACGTTTTAAAAGCAATTTTTTTGGATAAAGTCCGCATTAAAGAATATAAAACCAGAGACTGCCAAAAATTATTTTAAAAAGTCAGGATTTTTTTCATCTGATACAGCAGAATATGTAATGGAACATGACAATGTTGCAAATTTGAACATACTCTCAGAACTTGTGCCGAGTATTGTTAAAATTGAGAACTATATTTAAATAGTTGATAATATCCTTACAGAAGACAATACATTAATAATATCAGATATAGTCAATTGTAATCTAGAATATTTGAGTGAAAAAGTAACCGAGCAGCCCGAAAAAGGAAAAGAATAAGAAGAAGAAGAATACGAGTCGATATGCAATCCAACGTTTAAAGAAGTTTGGAAAACAATAAATAATTTAAAAACACATTTTAAAAATAAAGAAGATAATTATCAATGGTAAATATTGGAAAATATTCGCATTATCAATGGTAGCCAATTTACATATTCGTAGTAAAGAACAGAAAAAATTTACAGAAATAAGATTACAGATTTTTTTAATTGTACATAATCATTGAAAATTTTTATAAGCATTTTTATACTCATTTTTTAGTACAATTTATACTCTGTAGTGTTTCCTTATAGTGGACATTTAGTAAATTCTCGCTAATGTCCATTATATAGAGATTTTCTCAATAGTGGACAACTCCCTATAGTGTACCTTTTTTAATTCCCCGTGGCTGTCCACTATGTAGAGTTTTCACTGTATTATTTGATGATAATGATAATCACTGGTGTGTATTTATTTTTATTTTTATCAACAAATCGGCAATACATCCGCCTCCTGGAAATGCCACATAAGTGGGTCCCTAATAGCTAATATTTTCGATTTATTGTTGTCAACAGCTGGATGATAAAATATTTGTTTAACTGTTTGTGCATAGATGTTATATCAGTTCAGTTGTACGAATATTATTATCACCACCAAAAAATGAGTAAACGTCCTAATAAAATTATAACAGAATTTTTTATTTAAAAAACTTTAAAAATACTGAAAACATACCTCAGAAACTCAATATCAGTGAGTAGATTAAATGGATTAGCAGCGTTGACTATTCACCGTATAATTTCAGTTATTACAGATTACGTTATTATAGAGTTAACTCTGAAAAAACAAAATTAGTAAAATTGTAATATGTATAATAACTTTCTAAAATGTCTTTATGTTAGACGTGACTGTAAAAATTATATGTGATTTATATCTAAAAATAAATGTTGGTAATAATTTTCAGTTTATCGAATGAATGCTAAACACAGAAACATTTACAGTGGTAGGTTTGAATAAGGTAATACAATAAATATTAAATAGTAGTGATTCGAAATCCTATAACTATTAACTTTTAAAAAATAACTATATATTATACATTATACCACTGGCGGATACCCCTCGAAAAATCCTGGTACATGCCACTGTGTACGTTTATACAATTGGCGATTTACATTAACAGCTATATACAGCAGAAATTCTACAACAAAGTGTAGTGCAATATCTCGTCGAACTACGGAGGTTTTAACTCACCCACTAGCAAGTTTATCGTTAGCTATTTATTTCAGACATAGACCACCTCTGGCCCTGAAAATACCTATGATCCGCAATTGGATTCATGGACCACGAGACTGTTCACAGAGTTTTCACAAGATACGTTTGTTTTTCGAACAATTAGCGTAAGTGTGGGTACGTTTTGAATGGGTCATCCGATGTACGGTTATAAAAAAAATTAAATCCGTTTTACTAATATATGTGTAGGTATGTACGAGCACCCCGTTGTTCACCTCTTTATGCACGACTTTTTAGATTTTCAAAAAAAAAAAACCTCCTATATAGAATTTGGGCTATAAATAATGAGAAAAATAGTTAAAAAAATCTAGGACCAACCCTTATGTCGTGAAGATAGTTTACAACCCCGTTATCATATGATACCTCTGTGCATATTTGGAACAACTTTTTTTTTTAAATGCATTTTTATAATTAATACATTTTAAATTTTGACAAATTAAAATTATTAAATACACATTAACTATATACTTAAGGTAAATATATTGGGTAGGAGGAGGACATGCCCCCTGGAATATCTAGGATATCTACAACTTGATTAACTATAAAGATGTTTGTATATTTAATGTAATCCAAACATAAAATAATAACACTTTGTATGAAATAAAAACAATATTTTCACAGCTTGTGAATATACCCTGTATAAAATAAAAATTAAATCTTTCACAGCTTGTGATTATAAATAGATTAAGAATAATAGTAATACAATTAATATATGCATAAAATAAAAAATATGTTACTAACAAAATAAAACTAAATGAAAAACTTCTTTCATACTCTGTATAAAATTAAAATAATAACTTGTAATATTTCTTATGAAGATAATATAATAATAAAAATAGTAAACAATAACTAAATTACACAAAATAAACATAAAAACAATACTAAATGTTACCCAACAAATATGAAAACAAAGTAAAAAAAAAAAAATATTATAGTTCATTCTTTATTTTCTATGGAAGTCTTCCATGCACTCTGGACAAACTGGAGTATCATTATATCGATTATTACAACGCCATCAGGCTCATTAGATGGATTATTATTTTCAAACCTGATATCATTGTTCATATCCCCTAAGAAGTTACTAATATATTGAGGCAATAAATTAAATTTTTCAATATTATCTTCCTGGTCATCATTTTTGTTTTTATTATTCTCAGCATTACTATCATCGTCTTCACTATCACAAAAGCTGACTTCTGAATCACTTGGTATTTCAAAGTCCAAGAACAACTCAATTTCATCGTCTTTCAACTTCTCCATTTATTATTACTAAATTATAACAAATGTAATATTACCTAGGTAATAGTTTTTATTAATATAGTCGTAGGTACCTTTTATGCACAGTTGTATCAAATGATACCGAGTATACTACCTAACAATAATAGATGTCAAAGATCAAAATTAACTCTTACATGTACTCTTACGTGTACCTTATACAAAAACAAACCTAAAAAATATTTTTTGATGTAGCTTAAATATTTTAACGATGAGATATAACAACAGTTTTGTCGGTATATTTTTGCGTATTATCAATACAGGAGGTTATCACACATGTGACTACAAATTCTTATATAGTATGAATATAGGAACGAATATTATGTTACGGTTGTTATCAAGTGTATCATATGATATCTTTGTGCACAAATGGATCAAAAATATTTAACAGCGGCTTTATAAGCGGCTTAAATTAGTTGCGGTATCATATGATACCTACATGCACGAAGAGGTTAAGTTAGGACATAAGTGAGGTTGATATTTAATTAACATAATAACGACTGGTTAAAATACTAATATGGTTGATTAACCTCTGAGGTTCTGTTTTTATCAGAGTCCGCGCTCTGGACTCCCGAACCGCGAGAACCGTTCGCCACTTAACCGTGGAAATGCTGACCAAAGTACATCCTGTAGTTCTGTACGCCATTTCGCCGAGCAATGAATAAATATAAATATATATATATATATATATATTAGCATGTACCTGTAACACACAGGATACACAACATTACACAACTACTGCCGCCGCCGACCGATGAACGGACGAAAACTCCGCCAATAATCTGTTGTCCGCCGCGAGGCGAAAGTGAATAATATTGTAAAACTACATTTTCGGGTCCGTCGGATACTGTTCAGTGCGTTGTTTGCCCGCCGGTCACTAGCAGGATTTTACATATTATACGCGGTTCATCCCGTGGATAGGCGCTGTGTGCGCAACACAAACAATATGTTTTTCGAACGGCTACAACGACTACGATAATATAATGTACAATATTACACGACCGTTGTACTGCCTCTATAATAATGTTCATCGCAATGAACGAGAACCTACGCGTTGCGAACACTCGCTGTCGTAGTAGCAGATATAAATAAATTATTACGATCGTACGTGTCGTAACAGTCGGAGTCAATGTATAGGTCAATATGTGTATTTTGTATATATTTGGTTCTAAATTCCCAAAAAAATCAATATTATTTTAATTTATTAAAACCGAAACATAGAAAATATTTTCTTTTGAAAAAACAGGTTATCTATCACCGATCTGTTGGTGTACCTACTATATATCATTGGAAAAAAGATTCCGAATGCACCAGCTGATGTATTTCTGCAGTAGATAAATGTATGAAAATAAAAACTTTAAATTAGATTAGTTACTCGACAGTATTTGTGAAAATAATAAAATAATTAAATATTTCAGTTTTGTTATTATTAAATCATCAACTAATTAAAGACGTTATGTTAGTTTTTTAGGTTTTATATCAATCGCGCCGCAAATCGCAGGTAAAGAAAGAAAAATTATGAGATGGAAAAAGGTATACATCTATTGCGCCGATCAATATTCGAGTTAATACTTTTTGCGATCACCTAATTGATACATATATTGATGAAAATACAACTTTTCCTTCGTATCTTTGATCATCATGTATCATATCAGGCGAAAGAACAACAAATGTCTGTGAGGCATTTCACTCAGCGTTTGGGAAATATTTTTATTCACCCCATTCAAATATTTTTGTTTTTTATTAGGTTTTAAAAATAATGTAATGCAACAATCATAATACGTGTTCTCTTTGTTATCACAAATAGACCCAACTCTACATTTATGATAAAAAAATAAATAGTAAAATAGACATAACTAATTTTAATATTAGACCTAAGAACTTTTATAAATTTGTAAGATTAGTGTGTATATAATCTACAATTAGTGTAAATACCAAGTATGTAGGATGATGAGTTTGATTTTAGTTTTAATTTTTATTTTTAGCCATTATTATTTTTTACTTGTACTGTATAGTTGTTATACCGGCGCAATAGATTTTTACCTTTTTAATATACCCTTTTAAAAAAATGAATGTGTTCATTTGGCCATCCATTTAAATATTTTTATTTTATATTTCGAATCCCCTACCAGTATTCTATATAAATGGGGACTTTACAACGGAGGCATCGGGAATTTATTCAGAGTGGGCCAAAGAGTGGTAGGCACAATAGAAATTAAAAAAGTAAAAATGAAGGGGATGACAGAGGCCGGAACACCCTTAGTATAAATTCCCTAATTTTGACCCTCCGTATATAAATAAAGTATCTTTGTAATAAAAATTGTTTATTTAATCTCTTAAGGTCATTGACCTTTCCCCCTTGAAAAATAATGTTTGTGTAATAATCTAAGTGAACAAGAGTCTTTGAAATCTAAATTGTAAATGTTAAGCTGTGGTGGAAAACATATATTCCAGGTGGTTCAATTTAACTGCCTAAAATATTAGAATGTTAAAAAATAAAAATTTAAATTCATTTTTTTATATATTACTTAACAAGTATTTTCTATTTAAAATAGTATATTTAATTATTAAATATTATATAACATTTTTAATTATTAAAGATGTATAAAAAAATGTTTTGGTATTTGAATGGGTGGTAAATTGGATTTATGTGGGTAAATGGATGAGTCTAATTATTTGAATTAGCAGTTTCAATTTCATTCGGCGTCACTGGTGTTAAGTACATCATGTCTTAGACATTTTAGTATTGTACAAACAAATATGAAATAATTAGCTACCTACTTGATATCGAACTGAAACATCAAATTTTAATTACTGATAATTCAGGAGAATTTTTATTTTTTTATTTGCTACGTTATAGTTAGATTAGGTATATTGAGTAATTACTAATAACTTATATTTGTATTACAAATATAAAATATCTTCACAAAATTAAGATAACTAAATATATATATATATATATATATACAGATACACGAAGAGTTTTGAAATGTTGTCTTGATATAATATGCATATTATACGATTACGATTGTTAATTATATTTTAACGTTCAAAATCAATTTTGAATTTCATTAATATTATTAGTAAATAGTTTTAATTCTTAAATTTGTATCCAAATGCTTACGACTACTAGTGCTGTTGTTCTGATATACTATAATATATATTACTTTGATAAATAATGATATAATCGTATCACAACTATTTAGAAAATTTCATGGAAATTGAAATTTTTATTCTTCTTCTTTATTATAATATTAATAATTTGAGACCATAATATAAGCAATGTCTGAAATACCATGGACAGATTTAATTTTATTGTTATGTCATATAATTTGCACCACCGTCAATTGAGATCCGGCCTTTTCCTTTGCTGTTTTATATTTATATATGAGAGTATCATTCTTATTGTCGACTAAAAGCATCACTGCATTAACTTTTATTTTTACTTAACTTTATTTTAATGAGGAGGAATTGAAATAACAATTGTAAAGAAAAATTTGAAAAAAGTATTTGATTTTAAATACAGATACTCTTATAAAATTTAAATTAAAGTTAACAAAAATTTTATATCGATTTAAAAGTAAAATATTTAACATTATCCACTACTGACTAATGTAAAACGATTCGGGTAATGTTGTGATTTGATTTTCATATAGAAAAATACACTTGTCAAAACCATGACTTATATTGAATTTATCCGGCAAATGTTGAATAAATTGAAGTCCTATTATTATTTTTAACATTACAAATCGTACGTAATTCGCTTTTATTGAACTAGTTGGCCAAAACAAATAAAATTAAACAACTATATAGTTCGTTGATTAATCTGTTAATACATCGAATGTTTGATTTTTGTTGATTTAAAGACTTTAGAATTATATAATTCTACGACTTGTACGGATACTATATAAAACTCTACAAAGATTTTTACAATATTCTTAATTGTTCAACAGTTATATTCTGTTTCTATAATACACCGGATATTAATTTAACGGAATGGATTCCAGTAGCATGATTTGTGAAGAATCTACCGCCGCAAAGACAATGAAGACAAAGATGGTCATGTACTGTATGAACATGATGAGGAAACGCACGGTCGATGAACAGCTCAGTGATTTATCGACAATCATGAATTGTTCGTTGGATCTGATAATTCTGTACCATAGAAACGAATTGGAAGTCAGCTACCGTATTGGATCGCAAATAGCTTCGGTGAACGGTTTAGACGAATCGGTGCGTATAAATTATATATAACTATTGTATAACGCAGGGATGGGTAACTCAAAGTAGGTAGAGGGTAAATGTATAGAATTTTAAAATCTGGCGGACGAGAGTAATGAAAGTAAATAATAGTCATTCAAATTGACAATCAACATTTACTTCATATAATTTAATTTTACCCAAAACCTATAGCTATGTAAGCTATAAAAAAAAAAGTACGCCAGTCACCAATTTCTCATAACTTGTATAACGAATACCGAAACGGATTTATATCGGCTGCATGTATTTTTCAATCTTATCAAATGTTTAACTAGACGTGCGTGCGCCAGTGCAAGCGATACATTTTGGACGAGCTTCAGGTGTTTTGTGGTTACACCAAAAATCCGGTACGGACATCGTCGTCAGCCTGGCAAGTCCGAAGTGACAAGAGTTCCGAATTGAGTCGAAGCGAGTCGCAAGATGTTTACTCCGAGGTGAGTGAAATGATTACGATGCGTTCTAAATGTGTCACATTGTACTCACTATTATAAACTATTCGTTGTTTTGAACACACGCGTGTGCTTCCACAGATCGAATTGTGCAAGAAACGAGCGGATGAAAAAGATGCAAGAAAAGCGTTCGACGAGAAAATCGTAATGGTCGACCCAGAAATGGATATCCCGAGTGAACTATGCGACTATATGACAAGTAATAAATGTCCGTTGATACTTACAATTAGTTATTTTCCAACGGAATGGAAAATGATCTTCGAATGCGGACCGTACAGTGCTTCGACAGATGGTTCCGTATACTCGGTAAGTGTCTGGAGTACATATGTTAATAGTAAACGTACTGGGAGTATAATTAATGTTTTAAAACACTCCGATCACTTGTAGACGTGCATGCAGCAGTGCAAAATACTACTGTTGCACGAATTAAATACGTTCGTCACTAACGAACAAGAAGGTGCTCGAAAAGAGACTATTAATGAAAATCAACGATGTGACCAGCAGAATCGGAATGAGATCAACGAACCTACCGTAAAGTCGGTTGCTCAACCTCCGAAAACTACAAACCACATACCAGTTTTCACGAATTTACCCGTAACCAGGTCCAATGAGGAGCCAAAGAGATCTTGCAATGTCTTTGAACCGCACGAGGTAATTAGAAACCAGCATGAGTGGTATGATGCATTAGATAATAATTATGCCGAATGAATGGAGTTTGTAATGAGCTAAAGCAAAAATAGTACAGTAAATCATTATGGTATCACGAACGTATATAGTTGTAGAAATAGAGTCTCGTCGAGTTGAATACAGTCGAGAAACAACACAACGCTTTTACTTTACTCGCATTGTGTCGGTAGTAATATTCGGAAAACGATTTTTTTACATTTTTGGCAGAAATACGTTAGCAGTGCTTCCACGGTGTTGAAAAATGTTACGTGGGATACGTTTGAGGAAAACGCCCCACGGTTTTTCGATGTAATCGTCCAAGCGGACCGCGAGAATAGATTTTACTTGAAGATGATCACGGATTGTGTTGTATCAAATGTACAGTACCGTCGGAAACATATTCACAGTTTTTTCACGTTTAAATTAAACAATGTTTACGAATAATTATTTATAACGAGCCATTATTTAACGCTCCTTGTGCAGGCGATTGACAAGCCCGAGAAATGCGCCTTATACGCGACACTGTGTTGTCACGTGATCGAAAATACTTGTGTGGACTCGAGAAGAATCATATGTCAAGGGTTGTCGACTACGTTCAAAACCGAGCTGATAAAATCTTGCAGGGTCGTGTTGATCGAAGCCGGCGTATTACTCCGGATGAGAACGTTTCGACAGCCTCATGACCCAAGGCGATCGGAACAGTGGTTCGACGTAAAAGTTCGTGACCGTACGCATGGAACATGTAGGTAAAAATTTTCGGGTTGTAAGTGTTGGGTAACGGATATAAATGTTCGAAAAAATATGAAAAAAATTATTTAAAAGAAAAACCTATCTAAACGTCCAAGATAAATGTTCAATTTTTTTTTTTTTTTTTTTTTTAATACAAAACGAACCTATTGACATTCGGAAAAAAATACTATTTGCATTAGAATCCCTATTATTATAGAAATATATGGATATTTTATAATCGTTGTACGCAATGTGTTTCACAGGCTTATGGGTGAACTGTTCATGAGGGATCAAATATTCAAAACCGTAATGAATACCATCGATACATTTATGCAGATACACGACGCGCGTTCGTTGGAATGTCTCTGCGTTTTACTGACCATAATCGCACCAAAGCTTGAAAAAGTAATATTAATTATATAACATACAATACTACTACTGGTTATTTTCGGTTATTCCTACCATTTTATGCTAAACGTGTGTGGGTTGTTCTTGTATAGGTTATCGATGCCCCAAGACAAGTGTACAATCAACTAAAAAGCTACTCGGTCACCGGTAACGCGGGCAACATTCCTCTGCCTCGGCAAACCATGCACATGATCAATATACTTCTGAACATGCGAAAGTATAATACGAATGGTTCGAATTCGTGGCGAAGCGATTTCACCGGAGGAGAGACCAGGAAAGCCAGAAACAGCCGTCATCAGAAAGTGCAGTCGGTGGATCACCGTAGTAATCGCATCTCCAGCGAGATTTCGCAATCCAGCCAAAACCGGTCATCCTATAATACCACGGAGTCTTTAAGGCACCACGGAAAACACGTCACGTTCAACCCCGTGGAGTCTATACTTTATTATCGTAACAATTAGTAGTAACGTATTAACATTCCCTCTCTTTCCCACCACCCAATTTACCTGAGGGTATCTTTATTTATGTTATAAATATTTACTTATCTCTTATAATCTTTATTTATATATCATTTGAACATAAATGTTTTTGTAAATACATTGGAATAATGTGTCAATATATAATATAATTTTTTTAATTATTAATTATTTTGAGTCACCTTCAAAATTTAAGCACCTTTTCGCAGTTAAATTATTAGTTAGACTTAAAAAAAAGTTTTACGGAAACGCGAAAAAATTTTAAAACTACTTTTGGTGAAGGTATAGAAGACGTTAGAAGACGACGAAAAAGTGTCCGCCTCACAACAGCTGTTACCGACGAAAACGAAGCTCGTGTACGCATGCTGCTTAACCAAGATCGTCACATGTCTCTCAGAATGTTAGCAGATGAATTGAACATTAGTAAGAATAGTGTGACGATAATTTTTTAGGAAAAATGTACCGAAGAAAAGTGAGCTCGCGTTTTTTCCCTCATTTTTTAACGACGGAGCAAAAGGATCGTCGCGTCGATTGTTGTCGAGACTTGTGATGCACATTCGAACATTCCTTTCATCAATTGTTACCGGTGACGAAAGTTCAGTTTTTTTTCTGACGAAACGTCAGTCGTCCGCATGGCTTAATACTGACGAATTTTTCCTCCATTTCGGGATTTGCACCTGCGACACCAATACGCGTTCCTCAAACACAACTTAAATATTGAACGGAAAGCGATACAATTTTGTACACATACTACAGTTAATTGTAGCTACCTAGTACCAGTTTTGTCTGATAGATTGTTTCAATTGTACAGCCGCTGTAGAGAAAGTTCGGGAAATTTTTCGACACACTGTATAATATTCATTGTATGACTCAAAATAATTAATGATTAAAAAAATTAGATTATATATTGGCACATTACGCCAATGAATTTACCAAAACATTGTATTTTATGTTCAAATAATATATAAATAATGATAAAACCTCAATAAAAAAATACACCATGACTATAAAACAATAAAATAAAAAACAATTTGCAAAAAACAATTGTGTACCCAACGTATGGACCAATCGTGCATAAAAACGAGTTTTTGTTTAGGATAATTGTAGCAACTGCTCTTTATATATATTATGGTCAATATACCATTAATACGAGTAATAAAATAATATTATTTTTCTTTAACTGTGGATGTGTCTATTCTGTGATATTGTAAATCCATCTATATATATATATAAAATCCAAATACCAATGCCTCACTAATTGCTGTATCTCAAAAACTACGTAATGTACGGACTTGAAATTTGGAATAGAGGTTCTTCTCATATTTTCACTGTGCAATATGAAAGGATTTTTCGAAAATCGCATATTCGGGTCCGGACCCCCCATTGAAATTTCTACATACTCAATCGTTCAATAGTAAATAGTATATAGTGTACTTTAATTTGCCATTATTTTTAATATACAAAGTTTATAGATGATATAATATATCTATAATGTATAAAAAATGTTTAATTTATACTGCTTTTTTAATATTATTTATTATTGTTAATTAAATAATGTATTTTTTTTATAAAATTTTACTACCAAATAAAAATTGATTTCAAATTATAATACCTACCTACCATAGTAACCTTTTGTGTAGAATATGTGTGTTGTGTGTATAACTATTGTGACTATTACTATAGTTATTAACAGTTATTTGTTGGTATTGAATTAAACTATAATTATAATTAGAGAACAGATAAAAAAAAAAATGTTGAACTCCCCCTCCCCCTTTAAAAATTCCTTGGTACGCCCCTAGTTCAATACCTATAGTTCATGTTTCTGTTGCTCATTTGAGTGAATAAATAAAAATACAAGTACCAAATTTAATTAAATATTTATTTAATGAATATATTTAAAACCTACTACATATAAAATAAGTATTATTAATAACAACACAAATAGTTCTTATATTAAAATTGTACCTTCAGCTTGAATCCTGTATAAAAAAAAAACAACAAATAATCATAGTAGTAATAATACCTATTAATTCTTATATTATTATATTAAAAATTTTAAAAAACAATTAAGATAGATATCTAAGTAGAAAACCTAAGTTTGATAAGTAGTCAAACAACAAATTCCAAATTTCTTTTTTTTTTAATTTGGCAAATTTGTTGATTGTTTCATCAATGGATAAAATATTTTTATGCACATGCAGCAAAGTCAAACCTGTTAGTCTATGCTGGTTTATTCTTGATCTTAACCATGTTTTTAATTTACAAAAATATATTTTTAGCTAATATTTGCAAGTTAAAGAATATGGAATATGGAGCTTCTAGCTCTACAAAATACAAAAATATGCATGCATTTGTGTACAAAATAATGACTAAATACCTGTGCACAACAAAAAATACGAAATATTATATTGTAAAAAAAAAAAAAATAGGAAGTAAAATTATTAAAAACTTATGTATATAGCTCTAGTAAATACAAAAATATACAATATGCATAAATGCACTAACTAGTAAATATATCGTAAAAAATTTCTACTTTAAATTACTTTATATTATCTGATATACATCAGTTATGGTTGTCTATAACCGTAGCAATATCTGTGGAAGATAATACCACTATTCGTTTCAAAACCAAAAATGTTTCGATATATGAAGATAAACAAAAAATGATACCCATGATCAAAATTACATATTATTGAATTTATTTTTTATTAATTATTATTGATAGACTAGTATAATTTATATTATTGATTATTTATACATTACATTTTTTAAATAAATCAATGTATTACATTCAAAAAAAATACGAGCCGTGGGGGTAAAATACCTCATTTGTCTCCTCAAATACGCTTTTGCCACTAAAACGATAGTATAAACTTATATATCAATCCCAACCCAGAATCAATTCTAAATTACGCCACTGAGCTGCTCATAAATTATGTAGGAATACATTTAATTTTTATTAAATAAGATAACTAATAATTCATTTTGAAAAGTTATTGTGAATGTAATTCATTGTATTGATGCATTTAAATGGTTAAGTTTAGAAAACTATATTTATCAACAAATTGCAAACTTGATGTGTTTTTTTTTCATACTCGTGCATTTTTTTGATTATTGAGGGATCATCGAATTAATTTACCTAGACCCTAAAAGTCCTTAAGACTGTACGAGAACCGACTACAACTTGGTGTATATTCGTTTAATTTTGGAAACTGTCATTTTTTGGCAAAACGAAAAAAAATTTTAAGTCGATTTTTTTCTTAAAGTGGCTATCGATAAACACCAATTGATAATATAGAATATTAAGTTAGATTTTTTTTTCTTCTCCGTATTTTTTCCTAAATATTTTTTGTATATCCCCACACACACACATCAACCTTGTCGAATTTTTTAATTTTATGAATTTATGTTTTATTCAAATACAATAAATTAACCATCATTGGATACCTGCCGTGATCGTCTAGTGGTTAGGACCTTGCGTTGTGGCCGCAATAACCCAGGTTCGAATCCTGGTCACGGCACAAAAATTTTTGTCTTCTTTTTCTTCTTCATCAATAATTTTGTACTATTGTGGCAAAAGCTAATAAGTGCTAAAATTAAATTTTACAGGACGGACATTATAACATTTATTCGGATTTCCTTTTAAACGTTTTTTAACATAAATCATTTTTTAATGATATTTTATCAAATAAAGGTTATTTATAAAATGTATTAACTATTTATAGACTATTTAATAGTCTTGATACACTGAAATACTTTTATAATAATTTTATGCTAATTAGAAAGTTATTTTAAGATTTAATAATAAGTGTGTTACTTATAATAACTATGATTGATAAGAATAATAAAATGCACATAACATTTTTTGTCATTTTTTTTCGTCTGCCAAAGTAACACATAACATGTTTTGACTAATAGGTTTTATAAACAGCTAGTATTATTTTTTT
Source organism: Sipha flava (assembly GCF_003268045.1). Taxonomy (NCBI): domain Eukaryota; kingdom Metazoa; phylum Arthropoda; class Insecta; order Hemiptera; family Aphididae; genus Sipha; species Sipha flava. The sequence continues at coordinate 3,193,363 of NW_020273613.1, read as the reverse complement.
TCAAATAACTTTATTCCTTTGATTATTAACATAAAATAAAATTAAAAACAATCAACTTTTTTGTTATAACATTATATTACAAGTATCTATAATTTGTATATTGTATATATATTCGATGATGATATGTAGTATATCATGTATTTTCACAATTTTATTTTCTGCATTTAAACAGTTATCACTTTCGTTTTTTTGCTTATAACAAATATAATAATAGAGATACAAATATCATATTTTGACACAATACAATTTCAACCTCATTCTACATATATCATCTATAATCCCAAAATTGACTTTTTGGCACTTATCAGCTTTTGCCACAATGGTACAGAATTTACTTTTCAATATTTATATATTTTTATTAAGTATAATTATAAAAAAAAAAATACTAACTGAATTGCTCAGCATCGTAAACTTCGCTAACAGTCTTAGGCTGCGGCTACAGTGGCACCGACGTCGGTTGGCCGAGGTCCGTATCACCAGCACGGCTACTTTTGAATAATAGTACCAAACCTTGACAGTATTTTGTACTTTTTTTTGTACAATTTTGTACAATCAAAATAAAATTTTGTACACCCACCAAAACCCGAGAAACCCCGATTTTTATATGGCCGTGCTGGGGATACGTACACAAGCACGGCCATTAACCAATTATTATAAAATTGAAATTTAACTTACACAGTATAATGTACTTTTGTGTACTATTTTTGCACAATTTTATACAACCAAAATAAAATTTTGTACACCCACCCAAACCCGAGAAAACCCGATTTTTCTATGGCCGTGCTGGTGATACGGACCTGGTCGGCCGATAATTTTCGTTCAGACATCGGCCGATAAAATTGACCATCATTTTTTCATTTCAATGCAATGAGTGCGGGTTATAATTTATAAAATGGACGTCCCCTCATTTTTGTGTTTGGAAACAATTCCTGCTATTAAATATTTATAATTAAAAAAGCAAAAGTATCACACGAATGAAATTTTTAAGGATAGGGAAAAATACGGAGAATTCCATACATTGTTTTATCAACTATTAGAACAGCACGAAGATATACTACTGTGGTTCCATAAGCTCATTCTTTCGTGGATCAAGCTTATTAATTTCTCGCAGTCCACGATGAAAATGTAATATTGTAAAATATTATTCGTGTTTGAATTGATTATGTCGACTGAATCGGCCGATAAAAACAAACGAAATTGAATTCTGTCCGATGAATATCCGACGTCTTATTATCGGAGGGGAAGGGGGATGAAATTAATCAAAAATTTACTGATCAATTTAAAAATCTATTTACATACAACTTATGTATATATTATACATTTCACTTAGTACTAACCGAACCACACTCATAATTTAAAATGTTTACCATCCAATAAAATGGTGCCCATCCGTGCGGGATCAGCTAGTCTCTTATATATCATATTCTCCGGTCACAGTGTTTGTTATCGAACTCCTCCGAAATTGCTTGACCGATTTTCATGACATTTATTGTATAAAATTGGTAAGTCTGAGAATAGTTTATAGGCTATTTTTTAAACCTCCAGGTTTTAAGGGGGTCCACTCCAAACGCGTAAATTAAATACCTATAATATAGGCAGAGTCATTGGCTTCAAATAATAATATTCATGATATTATTATTATCATAATTATTATGACATGATCCATAGTATCTACACAATCTTATTGTGATAAGTAATATTATTGTTTGTATTTAAAAAAAAAAAGTTTGTTCTATTTGAACAACCCCAGCTAGACGCAAATTAGTCAATTTGTGTCCTCGAACAATTAAACACACATGAGAAATAAAAGAGAGCAAAGAACAGACGAACAAATCCAATCCGATAATATGAATGTGCTTGTGAGTATGGCGCGATTGCGTGAATCTCAATCACAACAGGCACGAGATGAACGCAATTAACAACGACGATTGGACCGAAGACAAGTCCGTTAGTTCATAATACACGCAGAGTAAATGACCGACAACACCAACAAGTGCATCGAGCTCCTAAGCTGTGCATTTAAGGGTTATCTCAACCTGCACATGAAAATAAAAAATAATAACAATAATTTACTCTGTTAAACTATATTATCCATGAATTTTATCTTTAAAAATAAACCACAGACCCAATCTTCTGCTATCATCATTTTCGGTCAGACAAACTTTAACTTCGATAGATCAATCGGTGAACAAACGGAATTTGCAATAATATGTACTGCTCCGGGCGCGCACTGAACACGACTGATCCGACGAAGTCTTACGGTTGTCAAAACAATGTTACTATGTAGCTCGCCCAAACTCCTTGACCGAAAAATTATAGTAGGTACACAACACCCACAATGTAATAAATATTATAATTCCGTCGACTAATGGTTGTTTGAACTTTTATTGTCGTTCGCGTAAGCCGATCACCAAAACTAAAAAAATAAAAAATAATAATAATTCTCTCTCTAGCGTACGTTTTCAGTGAAAACAAACCTATGAATTGTTTGTGTATTAACAGTAACTAGATTATTGTCTTCAAAAGCATCAATTTTGTAATCCACAATCCGTCCCAATCGGTCTCCTTCCCCAATTAAATATGCTCTACAGCAGAGACGGTTTAGATATAATTACAAAAGGTGCACAGTACTCCCAAAAATATTTGGTGGGTGTATTTTTGTTCATTTTTGGGAAACTGTTATCGTTAATACTTAATACTACTACCATGTTTATGGACTATGATGATATTCAGTGGTATGCGCAAGAATTTGGTATTAAGGTATTAAGGGGGGGGGATGTCATGAATAAAAATGTATTATTTTTAATTCTTTATTATTATATAAAAAAAAAATGCAATCAAGGCGGAAATTCATCCTTCTAACTTTTACACTAAATTGATCAATTATTTGTTCTGTAGATAATGCAATGTCTCGATGTATGTTTATTAACGCCAATCCACCAAGAGTGCCCCGTCGTATTTCTTAAATACGTTTTTAAACGTTTAAGACTAAAAAAAAAAACCCCACGGGGGAAATATCCCCCATCATCACCCCTGCGCACGCCACTGATGCAGTGGCGTATTTACGGGGGGGGGATATGGGGGATAGATCCCCCCCTTGACCTTTTTTTTTTTCCTAGGTAGCTATAAGTTGTCTCATTTTCTCTAATATTCTTAATATGATATTACTTTCAAGCATGTATGTTTTCTGTTTTCTAAATGTTCTAGTCGTGGTAGTTGTACCGCTTTGATAGTCTGATATACTAATCGCCACTAATCGTTTATCGTTGGCGGCATGTACGACTATCAGGCATATACCTATATTATGGTGTACTGTATTTTGTACGTTTTTGCGAATTATTTTTCATGCAAGAGTGTTTATAATAAACCCGATAAGCAATCGGTAAACAAAACAAAATGACCATGAAGATCGTGGATTAACCATAGGGCGGCCGGGTGGGTTTATTTTTAGAAAATTTGTTACTAGTAGATTTATGGCTAATGTATAGCTATATATATATATATATATTTTATCTTATGATATCGTGATTCGTTAAAAGTAGATATGTACGGTCATTGGACGTTGACGGATAGCGACGCCGCGCCATTCCGAGTACTGACTTACTGCCGAATTGACTATTGTTCGACTTTATTTTTTGCGTCTTGTAAGTTGTAACTGTGAAATTTTAAGACAATATGAGTAATATTCAAAAACAAAAAAAAACTTTATTTTCTTATTTTAGTACAAATAAAAAAATTTGTTTGGAAAATGATGAGGTAATTATAAAGATTAATTCTTATTTTGCCTTGATCCACACTAACCTCAATAGGTAACAAGTTAGGGGATTTTAAAGATGTATATTATGTACGAATTAATGGGTGTTAGGATGTATTATTATATATTTCATCCCCCCCTAGAAAAATTCCTAAATACGCCACTGCACTGATGATATTAATATATTATACTTATAGAATCAGATTGATATTGTCCATTGTTATAGCTGATTATATTATTACAGTCTATAAATGGTATTATTAAAATTTAAAAACATGTCAATCGTCACGGAAAAAAATTACTCGAAAATATTAAATACGTGAGACGTGCAACTTTTATAAATAAAATGTTGTTATCATTGTAAATATACAGAGTGATCACGATCACAGGTACTACGAAATATCTTAGGCAATTTTTATATAGAACACAAAAGGCCGATGTACCTACATTTATTTGTTGTATTTTTAGTTTTTAATTTTGCTATTATAGGTAGATAACGGTAACCCACTGTTTGATTGTTAAGTGATATATTTTGTAGGTAGGTATTATTATATAATTTTTATTTCAAAAATTTAAATTTTTGTTTTATATTTATTGTTAATTTTGGAGCTATGCTGACTTATTTTATTAAAATTTAAGTAATTTATAGTATGGGACACAGAAAACTGATGAACATACAAAGTTTAAACTTTAAATAGAATATTATTTATTGATATAGAAATAATTATATAAACTGTTTTATGTGAAAATAAAAATTTTAATTATTAATATATAATATATTCTATTTGATATTAATAAAAAACAAAAATAGTATGTATAGACAAAATATAGGAATTTAGTGGAATTTTCCTATTATAGTATTATCATTGATTATACTATAGTTAATAGTATTATATTAAATAACAGAAATAATTTTATGTAAATTTAATATATGTTATATAAAATAATTAACTTAAAGATTTTAGAAAATAATATAAATCACATTAAATTACCTTTAATCATAAGCTAAATCTAAAAATTTAATATGTTTCTTAAATATAAATAAATTACAAATTAAAAATTATTGAAAAATATGAATACATTTCAAATTTTTCGCATTTAGTTCTTTCATATGGTATTATTTGTAGTGATTCACTTAGGGTATCATATATTTTAACTCTTTGAGTTCTTTCACTTAAAAAATATTTTATAATATTATTCGGCATTCCTCTAATGTCTGCTTTATCCAGTTTATTTAATAATATCATATGATCTACACAATCAAATGCTTTTTAAATATGAAGGAAAATAATTAATACTTTGTTATTTTATCCATATTATTCCTAATAAAGCTATCAATCTCAAAAAGTGTTTCTGTTGTTGATAAACCATATCTAAATCCAAATTGTTTATTTGAAACGATAGATATTTTATTTAAGACATTTACTATTCTGACCTTGATACATTTTTCAAAAATTTTAGATAATGTTAAAAATAAAGTGATTGGTCTGTAATTATCACACAATAATCTATCACCTGTTTTAAACAAAGGTATAACTATACATTTTTTGAAAGTTGAAGAATATTTTCCAGTTAATAATGATTTATTAAAAATTAATGATAATGATAGAGAAATCTATACAGTTATTCGTTTTCATAAAAGGAAGTATGATTTTTAATTTTTTTAGAAGATTTGTAATCTCCCCTGTTTCAATTGGTTTTAAGAATATGGTGTCTTTGGAAATATCATTTTCAGTTTCTGGTACATTTCCATTGACTGATTGAACAATGTCCAAACTTGAAGTAACGTTTATGAAATAATCATTAAATTTATTAAAAATCTCAAAATTACATTAAATTATAATACCATCTTTACTTATATTCTTAATTTATATTTTTATTTGGTTTTCATATGATCTCATTTATAATACTTGTATTTTAAATTTATTTGATAGGTACTGGATTTAAAGATTTGTAATCTGTTTTGATAGTATAGTTGGTTGGATTTTCGCAATAATGAATTTAATATATTACTATAGGAAATATAATATTGTTTGAAATGAGTATCAAAAGGTCTGATCCTTAATTTAGCTGATAACTTTTTCTATCTATAATTTGTATTGGAAGAAGATGAATAGTTAGTAAATTCGTTAATTTTAGAATTAAAAACATCAACCATAGTATCAACATTATCATAGCCCAAATATGAATGCCAATTTTCTGTTTTTATTAGTAAGTGTAAATTAGTAGTGTATATTTTATCTGGTCTTAAATTTTTTTTTTAGTATTTTTATCGTGTGTATATAAATCGAATAACATCAATAATGTTGTTAAAACAGATCTCAAAATATAAGAATTAATTTTATTTGATTCAATATTATTAGTGAAAATATGGTCAATGCATGTTTTAGATTGATTTGTCTCTAGTAAAATGATTGATGCATGGTAAAAAACTATTTTTAGCCATTGTATTTAAATAGTTATTGCAATTATTAGAATTTTTCATTTTGTCAATATTAATGTCACTGCAAAAAATAATAAACATTTTTTTTATTTATTTGAGGTAAAAATAAATCTGAGCTTTGTAAAAAATGTTAAATATCATCATTAGGTGATCTATATTTGCAAATTAATGAAAATATTAGGATTCCAACATTAAATATAATATATACTTAAAATATATATACTAATAAATATATACTTAAAGTATAAAAATAAATAAGAACAAATTTATTTACCTTAATACATTGTTATTTTGTTTCATTTTTCCCATCTGTCGACTAGGACCATAAAATCGAATAAAGAATTTTACACGGCCAGTGGCATAGCCAGGATTTTTAAATGGGAGGGGCTAATCACTTTTTTGGATAAGTAAGGTAAGAGAGGATATGAGAATTTACCTTTAACCCCCCCACCATCGACCACCAAGATTTTAAATGTAATTCAAGCATTTTAGTATAGTTTTAAAAATATTTATTAATATATAATTTATAATAATAATAATAATTTTGGTTTTAGTGTTCAGTCACTTGCTTCACTTTGACAGCTGCATTTTCTTAGGCGAATTTCTGGCAAATTCAGTTATTATTTCACTTTCATCGAATTGCTCTTTTTTATTTATATTAGCCATAGCTAACCCATTCAGTCCATTCAGTCATTTTCCGACATGATACATTTTAAATAATTTTTTAAGCGTTTAAGTGCAGAAAACGATTTTTCCGGAGTGGAAGAGGTAACTGGTAACTGGTAACGTGGTGAATAATTGTAAAAGTATTTTAATGTTAGATTGAAGATTGGTGCAATGAGAGAGTGAATTAACAGCAGAATTCGGTTTTGGAATAGTATTTTGACTCCATTGTTGCCTCCGTATGAACAGTTCAGTTCTGATTGTAGATGAGGTATCATCATGGAGATCTTAGGCATATATTTTAGCAGCTTTAATAATATTTTCATCGTCATACATATTTAAATTGGCCGGAATAAGTCTTTCAAGTGGCATAACATCAATAAGCATTTGATTAAAATGAGCATCCATTGATTCTATTAAATAGTCAAGAAAAGGAATAAAAGTAGAACATTTAAAATATATTTCTGGATTTTCAGAAATAAAATTTTCTCTCTGAGTTTGTCTTTTACATACTCGTGGCATTTTTATTTCAATATTAACACTTTTTCCCATGTTGACAATGTCATTAAATATTTGATAGTGATTCGCCACAACATTGCATGATAACCATCAAAAAGATAATCACTATCTTTTCTAATACTTCTAGTTTTTACCATGATTGTGATAATCATGGTAAAAACTAGAAGTATTAGTAATCTGTAATATCTACGTCAAAGACAAACGCCTGTTATTCGTTAATCGTCAAAATTTAGTTAATACCAAAGATTTAAAATACTTAAATAAAAATAGTAATATACTAGTTTAGTACATAGATACACTATACATATAAACACGGCCCATTGGGGGGCTATAGCACCCTGAGCCCCCCCCCCCCTCTTGGCTACGCCACTGTACACGGCGTATTTCGCCGGTCGTATTACTGTTAATTTTAACTGAAAGAAAATATAGGAAGGATAACAAGACAATGGACTGTAAAGGAATAAGGATGAGATATATATGTATGTAACCTGGTGTGACCAATAACACTATAAACTAAATAAAATAAAATTATTTGACATATATTAACACATATTGAATAATAAATAACTAATGCGATCAAATAACTATATAATAATAATAAAAGGAGGAAAAGACGAACTATACCTAACGCTCCTGGAACGAATGGGATGACGGCGTTGATGGTGAACGTCTGGAACTGGCCGAACGGCAAGTTACAGTATGGTGGTGGCGATAGAACAACCGCGGCCGAAACATAAACAAACAATTATTCTTAAGAACATATACCGGACGGTGATATGCGGAAAACACAGGCGGACACGTGGTCAACGCCTTTGCGCGTATGTGCCCGGCAATCGAGTGGCGGAAAACACACAGATACCGGTTGGCGTGACGGAGGCACAAAAGCTTGGTTCACATTCACGCACAACGGAACAAAAACACTCGGGGAATCGCATGTGAGTGGCTCAGAGGACCGTTGACAGACGCGATGCCAGCCGAATATATCTGGGCTATGTGTGTGTCCCGACGGGGACGCCTACAAAACCACACCAATAGCCATCAGAAAACGTACTGCACTCGAAGACAGGACTCGATGACGCTGGTGATTGTCGACCATTTCCCGTGAAAAACCTGTTGGTTTGCGCAAATACGCGCAAAGGCTTTATTTTAACGGTTCAATCTGTTCTCAACACCATCAATTTTTAGTTGCGTACCTACCTATATTGTACTATTTATGTCAGCCTCAATTTTAATTTATATTACAGAGCAAATGTAAAAATGCACATAATAACCATTCAAAAATATGACTAATATAATATACTGATTATTTGTTTACTTGCCTCCCAAAATGTTTTCTTCTGTAGTGGCCAAAAAATGGGAGGGGTACTCATGGACCCTCTCCCTCTATAAGTGTCCTTGGTGGTAATGGTAGTGTTTAAAATGTAGGTGGGTGGTATGAATTAATATGTGTACCTCCTCATATCAATTGTCTCAATCCGCCACTGAAGTAATGAAAGTAAAGTAAATTATTGTTGATGAACGAGATTTTTAAATAAAAGAAAAACAAAATTAATACAAAAAAAAAATGTATGTGATATTTGAAATACACTTAGATGTAGCCCACATAGTTCGATTATGGGTATAGAATATAACGTATTAATGTATTTTAGAAATGTATGAATCAAAAATCCTACGTAGTTGGCTTATAAAGATAAATATCGTTGTTAAGTAATTGTTTATATTGATTTTATGATACCGGGAAACGGTTTATAATTCGTCAATTCTAATTTGGTATTAAATTATTATTATTATATTATTAATATTATTAATATATTAATTATTTATTAATATTTATTATTATTAATATTATTATATTATTTGGTATTTTGTATATAAGTGAAATACAACGTATCTGTAGCTTTTTAATATAATTTTCTTCTATGCAGAGGGAAAAAAATGAAGATGGACAATAAGAAGCTAAGGCAACCGAATCATCCTAAACGAACGTGTATGATCGACGTCCAATCGCCGATCAAACACAGTAAATAAATGAATAAGGTTTCAGAAAAGTCATATCACACCGATCATGTGCAAACAATTATTTTCACGCCCCACATCGTATTTTGACCAGCTAATGAGTGTTGTTTTTTTAGTAAAATGAAACTCTTGCAATCTGCATTTCAAACGGGTCCGTGCCTGACACGTTGTCTGAATCCATTCGGATGTCCCATGGATACCTCAGAACCGGCTACCGACAATGATTTTAGAATGGAGATCGATTACCCCGATATCCGATTTATAAATTTCGAGTCGGTTTCTAATAATTAGGTATCCATGGTGAATCATCGATCCACAAACAGCTGTTAGTCGAGTTCAGACACCAGGATATAAGCATAATGTTAGCCTATATATAATATAATAGAAGACAAACCATTAAAAAAAAGATGGAAAATACGAAGAAGGAAAAATCGATCAAGAGGTAGGAGATAAATATGGAGAAGAGGACGGAAATTTGAAATAGAATAAAGAGAATGCGACGATAAGAAAGAAATCGAAGAAACAGAGTAGGTAATAAATTTTGATAGTAATTATATTTCTATTAAATAGCTACAGCAGGATGTAACTCATAGTAATATCATAATTTTTTCCAATTCATTAACTTTCAACTATATACACATATATATATATTTATAGTTTAAATAACAATTTTTTTCTACGAACTTTTATTTGTTACCGCCGCAAAGACAATGAAGACAAAGATGGTCATGTACTGTATGAACATGATGAGGAAACGCACGGTCGATGAACAGCTCAGTGATTTATCGACAATCATGAATTGTTCGTTGGATCTGATAATTCTGTACCATAGAAACGAATTGGAAGTCAGCTACCGTATTGGATCGCAAATAGCTTCGGTGAACGGTTTAGACGAATCGGTGCGTATAAATTATATATAACTATTGTATAACGCAGGGATGGGTAACTCAAAGTAGGTAGAGGGTAAATGTATAGAATTTTAAAATCTGGCGGACGAGAGTAATGAAAGTAAATAATAGTCATTCAAATTGACAATCAACATTTACTTCATATAATTTAATTTTACCCAAAACCTATAGCTATGTAAGCTATAAAAAAAAAAGTACGCCAGTCACCAATTTCTCATAACTTGTATAACGAATACCGAAACGGATTTATATCGGCTGCATGTATTTTTCAATCTTATCAAATGTTTAACTAGACGTGCGTGCGCCAGTGCAAGCGATACATTTTGGACGAGCTTCAGGTGTTTTGTGGTTACACCAAAAATCCGGTACGGACATCGTCGTCAGCCTGGCAAGTCCGAAGTGACAAGAGTTCCGAATTGAGTCGAAGCGAGTCGCAAGATGTTTACTCCGAGGTGAGTGAAATGATTACGATGCGTTCTAAATGTGTCACATTGTACTCACTATTATAAACTATTCGTTGTTTTGAACACACGCGTGTGCTTCCACAGATCGAATTGTGCAAGAAACGAGCGGATGAAAAAGATGCAAGAAAAGCGTTCGACGAGAAAATCGTAATGGTCGACCCAGAAATGGATATCCCGAGTGAACTATGCGACTATATGACAAGTAATAAATGTCCGTTGATACTTACAATTAGTTATTTTCCAACGGAATGGAAAATGATCTTCGAATGCGGACCGTACAGTGCTTCGACAGATGGTTCCGTATACTCGGTAAGTGTCTGGAGTACATATGTTAATAGTAAACGTACTGGGAGTATAATTAATGTTTTAAAACACTCCGATCACTTGTAGACGTGCATGCAGCAGTGCAAAATACTACTGTTGCACGAATTAAATACGTTCGTCACTAACGAACAAGAAGGTGCTCGAAAAGAGACTATTAATGAAAATCAACGATGTGACCAGCAGAATCGGAATGAGATCAACGAACCTACCGTAAAGTCGGTTGCTCAACCTCCGAAAACTACAAACCACATACCAGTTTTCACGAATTTACCCGTAACCAGGTCCAATGAGGAGCCAAAGAGATCTTGCAATGTCTTTGAACCGCACGAGGTAATTAGAAACCAGCATGAGTGGTATGATGCATTAGATAATAATTATGCCGAATGAATGGAGTTTGTAATGAGCTAAAGCAAAAATAGTACAGTAAATCATTATGGTATCACGAACGTATATAGTTGTAGAAATAGAGTCTCGTCGAGTTGAATACAGTCGAGAAACAACACAACGCTTTTACTTTACTCGCATTGTGTCGGTAGTAATATTCGGAAAACGATTTTTTTACATTTTTGGCAGAAATACGTTAGCAGTGCTTCCACGGTGTTGAAAAATGTTACGTGGGATACGTTTGAGGAAAACGCCCCACGGTTTTTCGATGTAATCGTCCAAGCGGACCGCGAGAATAGATTTTACTTGAAGATGATCACGGATTGTGTTGTATCAAATGTACAGTACCGTCGGAAACATATTCACAGTTTTTTCACGTTTAAATTAAACAATGTTTACGAATAATTATTTATAACGAGCCATTATTTAACGCTCCTTGTGCAGGCGATTGACAAGCCCGAGAAATGCGCCTTATACGCGACACTGTGTTGTCACGTGATCGAAAATACTTGTGTGGACTCGAGAAGAATCATATGTCAAGGGTTGTCGACTACGTTCAAAACCGAGCTGATAAAATCTTGCAGGGTCGTGTTGATCGAAGCCGGCGTATTACTCCGGATGAGAACGTTTCGACAGCCTCATGACCCAAGGCGATCGGAACAGTGGTTCGACGTAAAAGTTCGTGACCGTACGCATGGAACATGTAGGTAAAAATTTTCGGGTTGTAAGTGTTGGGTAACGGATATAAATGTTCGAAAAAATATGAAAAAAATTATTTAAAAGAAAAACCTATCTAAACGTCCAAGATAAATGTTCAATTTTTTTTTTTTTTTTTTTTTTAATACAAAACGAACCTATTGACATTCGGAAAAAAATACTATTTGCATTAGAATCCCTATTATTATAGAAATATATGGATATTTTATAATCGTTGTACGCAATGTGTTTCACAGGCTTATGGGTGAACTGTTCATGAGGGATCAAATATTCAAAACCGTAATGAATACCATCGATACATTTATGCAGATACACGACGCGCGTTCGTTGGAATGTCTCTGCGTTTTACTGACCATAATCGCACCAAAGCTTGAAAAAGTAATATTAATTATATAACATACAATACTACTACTGGTTATTTTCGGTTATTCCTACCATTTTATGCTAAACGTGTGTGGGTTGTTCTTGTATAGGTTATCGATGCCCCAAGACAAGTGTACAATCAACTAAAAAGCTACTCGGTCACCGGTAACGCGGGCAACATTCCTCTGCCTCGGCAAACCATGCACATGATCAATATACTTCTGAACATGCGAAAGTATAATACGAATGGTTCGAATTCGTGGCGAAGCGATTTCACCGGAGGAGAGACCAGGAAAGCCAGAAACAGCCGTCATCAGAAAGTGCAGTCGGTGGATCACCGTAGTAATCGCATCTCCAGCGAGATTTCGCAATCCAGCCAAAACCGGTCATCCTATAATACCACGGAGTCTTTAAGGCACCACGGAAAACACGTCACGTTCAACCCCGTGGAGTCTATACTTTATTATCGTAACAATTAGTAGTAACGTATTAACATTCCCTCTCTTTCCCACCACCCAATTTACCTGAGGGTATCTTTATTTATGTTATAAATATTTACTTATCTCTTATAATCTTTATTTATATATCATTTGAACATAAATGTTTTTGTAAATACATTGGAATAATGTGTCAATATATAATATAATTTTTTTAATTATTAATTATTTTGAGTCACCTTCAAAATTTAAGCACCTTTTCGCAGTTAAATTATTAGTTAGACTTAAAAAAAAGTTTTACGGAAACGCGAAAAAATTTTAAAACTACTTTTGGTGAAGGTATAGAAGACGTTAGAAGACGACGAAAAAGTGTCCGCCTCACAACAGCTGTTACCGACGAAAACGAAGCTCGTGTACGCATGCTGCTTAACCAAGATCGTCACATGTCTCTCAGAATGTTAGCAGATGAATTGAACATTAGTAAGAATAGTGTGACGATAATTTTTTAGGAAAAATGTACCGAAGAAAAGTGAGCTCGCGTTTTTCCCTCATTTTTTAACGACGGAGCAAAAGGATCGTCGCGTCGATTGTTGTCGAGACTTGTGATGCACATTCGAACATTCCTTTCATCAATTGTTACCGGTGACGAAAGTTCAGTTTTTTTTCTGACGAAACGTCAGTCGTCCGCATGGCTTAATACTGACGAATTTTTCCTCCATTTCGGGATTTGCACCTGCGACACCAATACGCGTTCCTCAAACACAACTTAAATATTGAACGGAAAGCGATACAATTTTGTACACATACTACAGTTAATTGTAGCTACCTAGTACCAGTTTTGTCTGATAGATTGTTTCAATTGTACAGCCGCTGTAGAGAAAGTTCGGGAAATTTTTCGACACACTGTATAATATTCATTGTATGACTCAAAATAATTAATGATTAAAAAAATTAGATTATATATTGGCACATTACGCCAATGAATTTACCAAAACATTGTATTTTATGTTCAAATAATATATAAATAATGATAAAACCTCAATAAAAAAATACACCATGACTATAAAACAATAAAATAAAAAAAAATATAATATAAATTATAATATATAAATAATGATAAGAATTCAATAAAAAAATATACCATGACTATAAAACAATTAAAAACAATTTGCAACAAACAATTGTGTACAGGTTGGGTATGGACCAATCGTGCATAAAAGCGAGTTTTTGTTTAGGATAATTGTAACAACTGCTCTTTATATATTTTACGGTCAATATACTAATAATTGGTTATGAAATTTTTGTGCTATTGAATTTTGACGACTTTCAGATATGAAAATATTGTTAATAAAATTGATTTGATTAATTATTAGAAAATCAGTTTGAATGTGAATTATAATGTAACTGGTATAATTTTAAATTTGAATTTATTGATTAATATTATATTATGTATTTATAATCGCAAAAAAACAATTAGTGTATTATTTATTTTATTATATTTATAATTATATCTTAGTATTGAAAAATTGACGATCAAGAATGAACTTGATTAGTGTGAAGAAAAAAAAATATTAATTTATTTATGTTGTATTAAGTATTTATAATTGAACAAAAATCGGTTAGTGTATTAATTTATTATATATTTATAGCTAACCAAAGAATTTTCCTTGGGTGTGGTAAAATGTTTTGACCGAAATTGGTCAATCAACCCTAAAATTTTTAGAGCGCTATTGGTATATGAAATGTCATTTTAATTGCAATTGGTTAACTCCCCCCAGATTGAGTAAGAAAATATCAAATAAAATAAGGTACAAAAAAGTACAAACAAACTAATCTTAAGGGTAATATTCGTATAATAGCAGTGAATAATACGAACAGAACCATATCGCAATAAACTAAGAATGAACTAAATATGAAATGAAAAGAGATGAATAAGTGAAATCCCACTGAAATTCGTTAAGTATCACAACATGAAATAAGTAACTATATGAACGTAATAAACCAGGAATTCGGACAAATAATCCGATGTGTATTAAAATATTTATTTGTTAAACATATTGCACTATCAGTGCAAGAGGACCATATATCAAAAACATTAAATTGTTCAGGAGAGCATTTCTAATGTTTGATAATTTATAATAGTTTGTAATTTTCTTCTGCTAAATATCAATATGACTAACTAGACCAGACATTTTCTTATAATATTGTTATTAACAAGTATAATTTAAAGGCCACATTTCGTATTACGGCTTTACTGTTTTCAGCTACCTCTTGATCTGTCTTAGTGCAATAATTTTATTTATATAACTGATGAGTTAAAAATATAATTACATAGATTGCACCACTCTAAAAAAGAAAAAGAAAAAAATACGAATTCAGAGATACCAAAAACATAAATTTAAAATTTTTTGATATATGGCCCTCTTGCACTGATAGTGCGATATAATCTTTGTGATAATTATGACTACTACTATTTAATACTATACATTGATTATAAAATGTCATATAGGTAAATTTATTTTTAATCGTAGTTTATTATAATTAACTATAAATAAAAATTGATTTAAAAATAATAAATCATTTTTAACTTAGTGTTGTTACGTTTTACAGACCTGTAAGGACTCGAAGAAAAAAATTGAGTGCCTATAGATAAAAATTATTTATTTATTTTTCTAGAATTATATGTGTTAGATAACGCTTTATTTTATACGTTTTTTTTGAGTGATTTACACTTTAAAAAATATTGATTCCACAACGATCTACACTGTAAATGAATTGAACAACCACAATTATATTTTCAGGCAACGCTGGTTAATGTATTTTGTAATGTATTGTAATGTATTTTCTCAGTAATGTATTTTCAAAGTTTTTGTAGCGATTTAACCGATGAACTACAAAATAACAAAATAATAATTTCATAAAGGTGCGATAAAATGTATAAGATTTTTTTATAAACATAAATATATGTTTATTCATTTATATTTTTATATTGTGATCTTGATTGTCATTTAATTATCAAATCAAACAAGTTAACAGCGCGAAACGTGAGCTCGTTCAATTCATCGAACATAATTTATTCAAAAATAATAAATACTTCCTGATGGATTTGAAAAGTATAACTATACTTTTTTTTTATTACACTAATAACCTATGCAAATAATCGTAAGTACGATTCATTCGTGTTTATAAAGTATTTATTAATGCATTTGTATTATAGTACAATAAGTCACGTTATCAGAATTGTTTGTTATTAAAAAAATTGATTTATAAAAAAAAAAAACTTTAAAAAAAAACATTTTCAATATGAATTTAAAATTATATATTTATATATATAAATAAATTACTTTAATTACACGATTTTCGTTCGCCTTGTCTCGTTCGTAATAACAGTAAAAATAAAATTACCTAATTGACCGAGATAAACATTTTCCTTGAAGGTTAAATTTATTTGAAGCTTAGCAATGATGAAACAAAAAAATATAAATTAAAACCTATGAAACTTTCGTCGTTTTGTAACCGTACTGGAGCACTTGACATTCACTTGAACACAGACTTAGCGTTTATTACAGTGCGATCTGGCGGCTTCTTATAACATCAAACGTGTGTTTGTTCTTTTCTCCGGAAGAATGAAGCATGCGATTTGTTGGATAGAAAATGCCGTCTGCAATAATATTATTGAATATCAGGATTTTACTATGTTCAGCGTTTCCCGCGCTAGAATAGTTGAATTACGGACGCCGTCCACGGTTGCTATAACATACGTGCATTGCCATATTTAGAGGGGTTGTACACATGCCTAAGATTGCATGCCTTAGGGATGACCAAATATTTAAGCAAAATTAAATTAAAACATTTACATACTTCATTTGATGTACCGACACACATTAAAAAAAAAAAGGATAATTATACTACGGGCAAAAATCTCATTGATCAAATCGAGTTCATCGTGCGGCCGTCTCCAATGAGATGCTCGATAGGTAGGCTACATTAACTCTACTAAATAAGAAATTTTCTAAGAAAAAATTTTACTAACGACTTTTTTTTCCATTTGTATAATTTAGTGATGCTAAAGCACCTATACTCGACATCAAATCTACACTTAGTATCGTATTATAATTCTTTCGTTTGCCATTCGATTCGTGTCTCAAGGCCATCGACCTTTGTGAATGATAATTCTCATTTAATGTTCTTCTGGAACAGAGGCTTTCCTGTTCATCCATTATGTTCCATACCTCTTCAATCTTGGAAATTAATTTTTTTTTTCAAAACTATTAGTTTTGTTTATTGTTTCGTTTTTAATTGTACATCTTATTCAGTCGAATACAATTCAATTGTAAACGCGAGGATAAATACTTCCTTAAATGAAACCATAAAAAGTTTTATAAAAATAATTACGTATAGTTAGTTTTGATCTACTTTTTATTGTTATACTGTTAACAAAAAGCAAATTATTTAACTATATTTATATATATATTTTTCTCTTTCGACCATCACAAACAATGATACAATGAAAAAACCTGTAATACATACCTAATTTTCTTACGGATTCAATTTACTAAATGCAGTTTATCACTAGAGTAGTAGTATCGTTGCTTATTAAAATTAAAATTAAAAATTTTTTAACATATTTAATGACATTTACATTTTATGCGATCTCGATGATTACAATTTACTGTACCATAAAATTACCTACTTTAATCATTTTCTTGGATTGGAAAGTTAATTTTGACCATAATTGTTATCTAACTAGCATATATACATTTTTTAGCGTATATAAATAAATCTTGATTTTTGATTCAAATCATTTTCTCAGTATAAGTATCAGTATTTTCTCAGTATTTCAATTTTCGATCAGTTACAAGTCACCACGCAAGGTGAACAGCATCAACGATATGACTATAAATACAAAGGTAAATCTTTTTACTTTGATTTTGATTTCGATTCTTTTTTTTAATTTCTAATTATGATGTACAAACATAGATTCCGCTACCATTGTTTATTTTGCTTTCGTGACGGTCAGATTTAACGGGCGATACTGAAACAGGTAAGTCAATAGGGGTTTGGTTCAAGAATTCGGGCACGATGTATTCGATCAGGCAAAATGTACAGGTTATATCAACCAATATTCCCAAAACAACAGTCTGGCATATCATTTAGGGTGGAATGGGTACCCAGAAGGAAACGTTTTCAATCCATATCAAAATCTGGGATATGTATATCAAAACAAGGATACAATGGAGGTCTAGGATTCGCAGACAGCAGTCAACTGTATAGTGTCCCACAACCAGTAAACTTAATTGGTAATTGTAGAATTAGGATGTAATTATTAACACAAAATCACAGTTGTAAAAATACAGCTTTAATATAATGACTTTAAAAATATATGTATTCTAATAATATAGTTGGTAATAAAAACAAAAATAAATTATATTCTATTATTTAAAGTAATTGCAATCATTTTTTTCTAGTGGTTAAATTTTGATTTTGTATTTCAAGTATGGTAAATGCAAAGAATCAATAGTAAATGTAGTATTTAATTGTATACTTTTGTCTTAAAACCAGTGGCGTACATAAAAACAATTACTCATCCATCGACCGGGTATTGGTTATGACCACTAAATGTATTGTTACATCCTCCTCTTAACTACATTAAACGACCATGAGTATCAAAAATAACATACTACTCTAGATTACATGAATGTTAATGTAATAACTGTTAGTTATTATTTTAGTTAGTTGACGGCACGAGTAATTAATAACCATTGCTTTCTACAGTGATATTATTTATAGGTACTGATTTCTTTTATTGAAAATGTTTACCCTTAAGCATGGTCGTTGACAGATAACAATTACTTTAGAAACGTCTTACTATGGTAAATAGAACAATACATTTATAAGAAACATTAATTAAATTAATTATCTACAGCGAACGCAGAGGTAATATAGTAATGTATTTTACATTATGTAAAACATTAAGTTTAACCGAACATTTTAAAGCGAATATTATACACCCCTCCTCTCCATCTGGTTTTTACACTATTGAAAAAACGTTAAATTATCTGACATTGAGATAATATTATTCAGATAAAAATATTTTATTATAAATTATTCGATTTTATAAGTTTTTCAGTGCCTTCTCTATAGACTTGTTTCCTCATCTTTTGGTTCTTTTGTGCTGTAGACGCCACTTTCGTTTGGAACTGTGTTCACTCGTTTGGAGAATCGCACTGCTTTCTTCCCATTAATATTATTTTCTTCTTGATTTAAATCGCACACCTTTATCAAGAACCCGCCTTCGCTCGGAACTCTCACGTTTATGACGCCAGATTGTTCCAGGAATAGTACGGGCGCGTCGTCCGCCAGACACTCGTTTACTTTAGATCGCTTCAGTCTTTCGATAGAAATTTGACGGCCATCCGAGACGGAATTTCGAAACCCGTGCAAGTAAAGCTCCCTACATTTTTTCCTGAACACTTTATGGTAATATATTACAATCAGCGGTACAATTAGATCAAACAAAATGGGCAATTTAGATAGATAACCGTCCAGCATATCTTCCGCTGCTTCGTTTTCGGTCCAAACATTTTCATTCGGTTTACTATAGATATAAACGCACGACGAGATGAAACTCGGCGTCACAAGGATCGTGAACGACATAAAAATCAATTTGCACGGAACGAGATCGATTTGTTTCTTTCTTTGGGCAGATGTGAGTAAAATATTGGCAGATTTAAGAGTCGTCGAAGGACGTGATACAAATACGAAATAAAACGATATCGACCACGGTATCATAAAACTGAAGACAATCAATAAAGTAGGGTAAAACCATCCAGTTGTGTTCGTGATAAATCCGCACCGACTTCTGTAAATAAAAATACTAAACTTACTTCCAATTATGTTATAATTTCAAATAGAGTCAATTTTAATTCACTTAAAATTAATCTGTTTAATTACTTTCTTTGAGTTCATAAGCTACATCAAATTTTTTTTAATTTTAATTAATTTTTTATCTAAGTACCTTAAAAGCTACCTAAAGTCGTTTTTTTTTTCCAAATGCACCACTCCATCAATTATTTATAACTCTTCTGATTCCGTAAAAATTATTGTTTCAAAAGTAATTAAAATGTTAACATAAGATATTCAGTTGAGTTGATGTTGCCTATTCTGGGCCAAATCCATTCAAAAACAAATTGCATTTGGTGAGACAACACCACAAGTATTTGTTATGTATGCTTCCCATTAAAAACAATTTAAAAAACATTTTATACTCAAATAGCCATATACATGGATTACTTGATCCAGTAAAGTATAGTAAAGGTATTGTTATTCGTAAATTAATTAAAATTATATTTATAATTTATGGATGCATGTTAAAGTTTTGATGAAAACAAACAATTCATATATAATATATTATATGGCATGATTAATTTAATTATCAAATGCCATTATGCCTAGTTTTAATTGATGCAAAATCGAATTGTTTGCTAAAATAGTGTGACATGAAGTATTTAAATAGTAAATTTATTAAAAATTATCATCGCTCTATTTTTAAGTGCTCGTGAATAATATTAAACTATATCACAGTTATTGTTGAATATACAAAAGCAAATACGTGAGTACATGAGAAAATGTAAATTTTATACAAAAATATTGATATCACAGATGGAAGTCATTATTACGTCCACGGGAAGAAATACAACCGCAATAATTCTAAGGGATGAAAATGAAAATATTAAACATTGAATCGTTTCTGTAAGTCCTATTATATACCCACGTACTCCATCACAAATTATATTATAATATAAATAAAAAAAACTGCTAATGTAAAATAAAAGCATTTACTATATTATGTGTGGTATAAACTATGGTAAATAATAAATCACTAATTTCTATTCACAAATGTTTAATTCTATGTGTATATCAAATAATCAAATGTATATCCATATAATACCACAGCGAGCAACCTTATTCGTAGAAATTAGTGGAAAAATGAAAACGAGTAATTATTCATTTGAAAAATAAACCGTAAAAACAAGTTTAGCATTTTTCTTTTGAAAATCGCTAGTTTTTAACTTGATATTAACAACTGCCGAGATATAAACCCAACCTGAAATGAGAGTAGGTACTCCATGTAGAAATTTCTCAATTAGATTCAATTCCTTACAGTTGTTTAACAGACTTTTCTATTGAACCCAATGTAACAGACCCGTAATATATCCAATCTAAATACATTTTTAATGAATTCAAAATTATTGTACTTCTGGATACAACGAATAATTTAAACGAGCATTGCAGTGTTATTAATTAAGAACAGAAATTAAGGCACCCCAGTTTTTATCAGCATTCTGTACGAATTCGATCGATATTCGTGTCCAGATTCCGAATTATATTTACTGTTCACGTATGTTACGTAGTAAGTTAGTGCCCTAGAACCCGAAACAGTGGAATTCGGTCTTATTCCACTTGTTCCTACTAACAATCATGAGAAAACTCACTCCATCGCCTTTATACTTCTATACCAGTGGTAGCGAACCTATGGCACGCGTTGACCAAATTTTAATGGCACGAGCAAAAAATTGAAATTATTAAAAATTGTTCACAAAAAAAAATAATAAATAGTATTTATAAAATGCAGGTTATAATAGATTTTAATAAACAAATTATAGATTTATGTTTTAAAAATGACAGTATTCCTTATGCTTGCATATTTTTCGTCAACTTACATTTGCGAAAGCTTATTCGCCATAACAAATTTAATTAAATCGAAGGAAAGAAATTATGACCGATAAAATGACCGATGAAACAATTGCTGCTTGTGTTTCACTAAGAAAGACAAAAATTTAATAAAAATAATATAATAAATCTGTAATTTTATTTTTATTCCTGATAAATATAATTTTCATTTGGGGGGGGGGGGGGGCACGTGAACGATTTTCAAAACCTAAAAAAGAAAAATTTTGCACTTGAACCGAAAAAGGTTCGCCACCCCTGGTCTATGCGAACGCATTTCATTCGCGTTGTTTTACATTCAAACCGGACGGCAATCATGCGTGTACGTACCTGGACGGAAAGTACCGCGCGTTAAAGAGTAACGTGGGCGTGAGTATGACGTACGTGTACATGGAGGGCGCGGACCACATCGTGGCGGCGGCGGGCAGCGGCAGCTCGTCGTAGTCGGCTCGGACGAACGCGTTGAAGCACGCGAGCACGGCGAACGTGACCAGCTGGACGGTGGACAGGGCCGCCGTGACGGTGGCCACGCCGCGGCACAGGACGGCGCCGCCCCCGCCGCCGCCGACCATCAGGTCTCTGGTCACGGCGTAGTGGCCGACCGCGGCGTCCATGGCGCATTGCAAGCACAGCGCGGACACCAGCACGGCGTACGGTGACCGCAGCTTGTCCGTGGTCACAATGCCGATGAGCACCATCACGTTGGACGCGATGGCCGCGGACGAGAGCGTCAGGTACGCCGCGGCCAACGACACGGAAGACGGGCGCAATAAGGATACGGCGTCCGCCGCGGGGTCCGGCAGCACGGATAGCGTCCCGTTCGGGTTAACGTACACCACTTTGACGTCCATGAATGATGCCACACACGTCACTCCGCCGCCGTCACCACCATCGCCGCAGCCACCGCCGCCGCCGCCACCACCACCGCCGCCGATAGACTTCTGTCGCGTTATCCGTTCCTGCGGGCAAACCAACAAACATACGGAATGAAACAGAGTCGTCGTTGTGTTAACCGCTTGTAGCTTACAATTGTCTACTGTTAAAACGAATTCGGCGATTATTATTTTTCAGATCTACGACCGAGCGGATATACTATTGCAATTGGTGCGGAGGGCGGCACCTGAATCGGATCTCGAAATTAACATTTCTACCCTAAACGGATCCCATTATCAACTGAATGTATTTGGCTTTATTACGCTGGTTGGATCTTATTATTAACATTTATAAGTTTCATCATATGAGCGAAAAAACATTTTCATCCACACCCGTGGTCGATAATTGATCGTGAACAACCTAATGAATCAGAGGAAAAATGTTAGTGCAGCGGTTACCTAAAAAGGTCCAACGAATGTATTAAATACCTACCTGAAATAATCCGGGACTCAACTATAGAATACTTCCTTTCATCATCTCCCTTCCCTGGTGTTCGGGACCTAACCCCGATTCACTGATAGGTATTGAGTGTACTGATGATTAATGTTTCAGAAAATATTGATTAAGCATAGCAGTTAACCGTTATGGTAGCCCATAAATGTTCTTTGTGTTGACCCTCAACAAAAAATAAACCTAGTCTGCTTTAATATTAAAAATTTACCAATCATTTCATTATAGAGAATTTTATTACTTACTTTAACGCAATACTGCAAGACTGAATTCTAATATATATATATATATATAATTATATTTTTATACCTATATTTGTATTATGATAGTTATAATTATAGTTCAATCAATTACAATAGGTTAAAAATCGTAAAGATTTTATATTTTAAAAAGGTCTTTCTTAATTAAAAATTTTTCTTCGCATTTCTCTAAATTATTTTTTCCAGATAAATAATTTATTTAACCAAAATGTAAATAATATGCAATTAATGTTAATCATTTGTCTAGGTAATTAACATCCAAATGTTTATGATAAACTATTAGCTATTATACGAACAGATTACAAATTACTAAACTTTATGCATATTTATTAAATCAACGATATTGTTTTGATGTTAGTGCCGTTAACACAGCGCGCGCCGCAATCTTATAGTTTAATAAATGTCATCGGTAATCCAGTGGGATGGTTCAATAGTTTAATAGTATGATTTTACCGCAGTACGGAAAAGTGGTTTGAAAGATATGGGTAGGTAGAAAATAATCATAACACTTTTTCGTCATATTATAGGTTTTTCGGAATACATTGGCGCTCTTCCATTACGAATTATCACTTACATTCAATGGCATACAAAAATTTTCATTTCTGAGGAGGCCGATCATGTATTTGATTTTTGGGGAAGAGAAGGAAGGAGCACACTATAACGACAAATATTTTTTGAATAATAAATAATTCTTGAAAATAATATGAGACTTCTCGAATGTTTTTACACCATCGGAGAAATAAGAAATTAAATTTTTTTAATGATTTATAATTTTAAAAAAATATAAAAATTACATTGTAATAAACAATTTTTTATCAAACATGCAAAATTCACCACGCATTTTCTTAAAAAAATAAACATATTTTATAAATATAAAATTTTAAATTATCGCATAAGCAACATTCTCGGTTTCGTGACAAAAAATTTTCGGAATAACCTCCAGCCTTAAGCTATATCCATGTCAAAAATAACAATTTTTAATAATGGTGTTTTTTATTTCGGGGAGGCGTATCCCCCATAAATACACCCCTTCTCACATATTATGTATACCAAGATAAATCGTACTTTTTTCATGTTTAAAAATACAAATTTTCCTAATTCCAGTAAATATCATAAATCACGATAAAAATAATTTCTAAAAATACGATGAAAAAGAAAATTCTGCATAGTATATTTTTTACATTTATTGACGTACAAAGTATATATATAAGGGAAAACTAATATTTGTTTTTGCTATTTCCGAGCTCCAACATTACTCTCGGCACACACGAATATACGTAAAACAAATATGCGTAACGACAGTCAACATACTTATGGTAATGGACTTACTATTTTTTTTTCATTCTCTAACTTAAAGTAGCTCTATACTCGTATACTAATACCGATTCTTTTACTTTTGCAACGTCTTACAAATGTATTTTCTGAAGATAATACGTAAGTTTTGAAATGTCGCTTTCTATGTATTATGCAAGCATGTATAATATATATGTTAACTAATGCTATTAGTATTACACAAGTGAGATAAACGTATTTAAAAAAAAAAAAAAAAAATGGAATACCTACAAGTAAAACAGTATTTTACTACAACATCAAACTTCCTAAAACCAAATGAATGTTATGGCATAAAATGTTTAAACGTCTAATATGTATAACCGACACGTTTATTTCCATTTCAGAATGCTTTATTGGAATTTGAAAAAAATATTTCCTTAAACATAATAATTGTTGAAGAATTATCGCACTAGCTGTACCTACATGGTATTATTTTTGATTTGTAATTTTGGAACAGTGGAAGGCAATGATTGATCGACGTACCTATAGTTCAGGAAGATCCAAGGAAGATGGGAACGTGTGAATGGAATACAATTACAATGATTCGTGATAGGGATGATAATGGTTCTCTTGGCGGAAAATGCTCTCAAGTTGTATAGCCCAAAGAAGAAGAAGAAATTAGTAACAGTAGTTACTGTTAGAAGTTCATAGTGTTTTTGATTCAATGTTTTTCAACAAATGTTGATACATTTAATAGCCAAAAAAGATACAAAGATAGGAATGAAGAGCACAATGATTAGTAAAGTAATTTCAAATTTATATAGTATACCTAGTAAAAATATATTCTAAATTTATACGTTGATTTTTCTAAATATTTCATGTGAATTTCCAATATAAAACATTTTTAAAATCGCGATGACTAATGGGTGTTCTCAACAATACTGGTGTACAAATATATTCATTTTATTTCCATGATTGTAATTTTACAAAAGTTTCTTTTACACATTTTTACATGAAAAAATAAACTATAAAGACCGCAATGAGTGAATTTTTGAGGAGTATTAGATAAAAATAACAATCTAATGATTCTATTTATATAATTAACATATTATTATCACTCGTATTTATTCGTTATTTGAAGTATTTATTTGTATTATTTTCAACATATATTAATCTTCATTAAATGTAATATTTTTCGTATTTTCGTTCGACGATAAAAAATAATTGATTTTTTTTTGTTTTTACAACTTATTTAATCGTTTTGGTTAGTTTTAAAGGCTTGACTAATAATCGTAGTATATTAAAAAAACAAAGGACTGAAAGTATGAATAATTAGCTACCGGTCAACTACGCAATATCAATACATTGTTTGTACATTTGTTAGTCTTCATTACCTTGAATACACATTTGGCTATAAAGGTTGACAGCTAATACATTTTTAGTTTTTACCGAAAACACTGTTGTGTTAATGTTAACATAGAACTATATTGCTGTCAAAAATACAACGAACTTCATAAAGTATCGTGGTATATACAAAAAATGTATTAATAACTATTTTATAAATGTCGTTAATTTGAGTAATGACTAGAGAGCAATTTTTAAGTTCTTAAAAGTTTATAATATAATGCTAATATTTTCTAAAAATACCTCAAAATATTCTTCTAATATTATTTGAACTTTTAAAATATGCTAAAAACATGATTTTTATTTTATTTCAAATAGTTGTATACACGTGAGAGTAGGAAATATGTATTGTAAGCATTTACATTACATTATAAAATATTTACATTTACCATTAAAACATTGTACCTCGTTATAAAGTTAAAATAAACTATATAATTTGAAAATCAACCAGAATTCTCAAAATATGCATTTATATGTATAATTTATTTGTTAAATTATTTAAGCTCAGTTATATATGAAAAAATGTATAAATTCTTATAATAAATGTTAAATAAAATAAAAAAAGTTTATAAAAATATAGGTTATAACTTATTTAATAAAATAAAATATAAAACAATAAATAACTGTAGTACACAATTTCTTTGACAAGAAGTTAAATGTATAGAAACTTAAAAAAATGTTTTTTTTTTCAATCAAATAATAGATACATAGGCGTTTCATAAAATCAAGATACTATTAAACATTATAGCAAGATAAAATATATTTTTACTGCTCACCAATAAATTATTAAAATTTAAAACATTTAATACATATAAATTAATTAATTTAATAATATATATAAAAAACTAAATAATAAAAAAAATAAATAACTGTTGTAGATAGGATTATACATCATTTCTTTGGTAAATTATATAAAAATATTAATTAAGATGTATAATAAAATATATATTTCACAGTAATTAAGATCCAATTTTGTGAAAAAAAAATTCCATTAATGTATTGCTTCATATTATCAGAAGTTCAATTTGTTCTTCTATCTATTAATTTTTTTTTTCATATATATAAACAGAATGATTTTTTTACGTCGACCGATGTCAGTTGTACAATCTTTATATTAGTAACAAAGTTAGGAGTTAAATATTCACAAAGTTGTTTTCTATTTTTCCCTGACGGAATAAGTTCAATTTTAAATAAATATTATTGCCCGCCAAAATATTTTTATTTTCTACTGTTTAATCACGGCTGGAGAGTACCGTGACCAACATTATATATTTGATACCTATATAAGGCACCTACTTGATTACAAAAAAAAAACCTAATGATTTAAATTTCATTCTTAAATCAAATAAAATTTTTTTCCTACGGTGAGAAATTAACCAAATATATATAATAATTATTTTTATGAACAATAATACTATATATTCTAAAACATGAAAAATGGACTGAATATTTTCTAATCTACAAATATTCTTTAAAATACAAAATAACTGTTTTCCCATGAACTCTATAATAGACAAATTGTCTACAGATTTTATACTCATTGCACTGCATAAAGCAATAAATCTATGTAAAAACTTAGAAATCTGCTATCTAATTATGACATTCTGCAGTTTGGGTAGGACTAATAACCTACTAGTAATAGTTTACAATGTACGTTTTTAACTCATTACTAATCATAACACAATATATTTGTAGTATTGTGTAAAAATGCATATTATTCACATTAAATTATTCAAAAAATATTTTACGCTGGTATTCGTAACTGATTTGTATCACACTAAGTCTTTCTTGTCGTATTTTGCTTGACTATCTTCATAAGTAATTTTTTGTGATAGCCAAACCATATGCTCTTAAAAATGATTATTTGACAAGTGTTGGTCTTACGTAGAAAGCTGTTTGTTAACATTCGTTTTGTTGCTATGAAAAATATTTTCGCAATTGTGTAGTGCCTAGTGAAATTTTATATCCGTGTTCAACTACGACGAGAACTATTTTTAAATATCTAGCTATTGTACGAAACGTACACCAGTACTTCAATGTATACTCGTACGAACAAATTTAAATTATTACAGTATAAAAAGAAAGCGTTAATAAATAGATGTACGGTCTACACGACTCTTACCGGCCATTACCGGCCTACTCAAGTCACTTGAACATAATGATAAAATATTTATTCTTAAATCATGTTTTAGGTCAAATATTTATTGAGTCTTATAATTTGTTATTATTCATATAATATGCTCGTTACCCATTCTATAAATTATCTAATTATTGGTCACTTTAAATTGTGTACGATAATAATAATATAAGAACTATATATCATACTTTGATGTCGCGTTGCGTGTAGCTGAATTTAGTTATATTAACTAATTTCTCAAGTTAAATTGTTATTTAAATAATGAAGTGGCTTAAGCCCGGCTCACATTGAGACGCAGGCGACGCAGCGCAGCGTAGGTCAGCGCAGCGCAGGAAAAACTGCGCTACCTAAGTGAGCGTATATTACTACGCAGTTCTGGCGTTTCTCCGACAGTTGTTATCCACAGTTACCAGCATGAGCGATAGTATGATGGCCGAAAATTTAATAAATTTAAGTTCTGAATCAGATTCCGATGACGAATTTGATGAATTAATTTCGTTGTATTCGTTAAGTAAAGAAAAAAAACGTGGAAAAGTAATTTTATAAAGAGAAGACAAAGTCACGGTGAATTCAATTTGTAATCGGAATTTTCTAACAAACAATTTTTGAACTACTTTCGCCTGGACCGAAATCAATTCAATGAAGTTCTTAATTTAATACGAGATACTATTTATTCATCTGGATGTAATGCTCAAAAGCCGATTGATCCTGAAGAAAAACTGGCAGTCTTTTTAAGGTATATCGTAATTTCCAAAACTGCACTGCACGTATGCAGTAATCTATGTCGCGGACACTGCGTAACACAGGCACAGTACTGCTCTGTCCTGCCCTGCCTCCCAATATGCGCTAGTACGTTCTAACTAATAGATTACAGAAAACTACGCTGCGCTGCCCTGCGCTGCGCTGCGTCACCTGCATCTCAATGTGCGCCGGGCCTTAAGGTGCACGAAAATATGTTCCCATGTCTGAAATGTTTTAATTGATTTTCATATATTTTTAACAATAAGAATGAATACAATATGTATTATATGGGTACAGGTACAAAGCGCGATGGGGTGTGGATGGCATTTTTCGTATTCATTGAATTCCTAACCTACCCATGGGTCACGTTTTTCTCTCTTATAATATATTTTACCTAGAACGGTTCTTTGTGTAGCCATAAAAGAAGACCCTTGCAATATTAATCTGACACAGGTGGTACGTCTTCTATACCAACCAAATGTAATCTGTATGCCCATGCCAAGATCGACATTATTGTATACAGAACCTTCTAGACGTTGAGAATACCATAGCAGAAGACTGCATTTATAATGCACTTGACCGGAGATAATTGAAAATTGTTATCATTATTTTTTACAGGTATGCGTATGGTGTTTATACTACACTACGAATGCAAATTTAACAAATCCTAATGGTTTCCAGTTGAACTATGATTGTGTTGTATTTAATTAAATTTGTTTCGATTGAATGAATAAGATGGTACTGCTCTATTAAATTCAACTTGAGTGCATAAAATTAATTTTGTGCTGTATATATATATATATATATATATTACTAATATACATTTCTCTATACGTAACATCTGTAGCACATTATCATCTGCATAATATACTAACGGTAAGCCAAATTTATTTCAACAGGGGGCAAAATCGAAACTCATATGAGTAATCGATAATAATATTATAGACATGTACAGTGTACATTGTACACGTATTCATCAGACTTTTTACGTATACACAATAACTGATGACCGGATTACTATATTGTATTATGTAAACCTGTACGTGGTGGGTATGTTTAGTTGGATTGTATTGATTTTACATTGTTATGGATTGTGGCCTTTCGCGGTTTATGATTTGCCAATGGACTATATTTATGTATAATAATCTGTCATGACTGAGTACTCGCATAATAATGTGCTTAATAAAATTATTGAGGTAGCAATTATTCCAGAAAAATAAATCTCCCACATAAGTTCGAATAACATTGAAACATTTTTTTTCATACCAATTAGAATACAGATTAAATATAATCACAGTTCCATAATAATTTTTTTCATTTGCAAACAATAAAATTCAAAGATTTTAAGTAATTATATTTTATTAGTCATTTTTTTTATCTGTAAAAGTGCATTTGAAATTAAATTAACAATACTGCAATTGTTTGTGCTAATTTTCCTCGCCGTAAATGATGTTCGTGCAATTAAAAATAAATTACAATTAGAATAAAAAAAATACATAGTTTTAAAATAGAGCAATAATATAAATTTAAGTAGAGTATTTAAAATATTTCTAAATTGGTTTTAAGTGGTAATTTAACAATATTTTAGGGCGTTATGTTAACGAGGTCAAATCTTGGTCCCTTAGTCCTAGAATTACTTTCTATTCTACAGAACATTTTTCGCATTCCTTTGGGAAATTGAACATGGTGACAAAGCTACTGCAAAGCTTCGTGAAATCTTTGTGTGTACTGAATAGAATAACTATATTATGTAGCCCAAAACAATTATCTTCAGTCTTTATTGACTCGCAATTTATTTAGGTGACTGAAATTTTGTGCCATCCAAATTGGATTTCATAGAGAATAAGAACTGGTATACATAGTATGGGAATAATTGGAATAAAATTGAAAAATAAAAATTTTAAATTACATTTACAAATTCAATAGTTCAATAATATTTATAATTAAAGAAAATAGGTCTATTACGATCCAAAACTGGAGATATTTAAGTCTCGATTTCAATGAGAATAAATTAATCAATAAGTTAGTTTGTAATCACTTAATGAATATCGTATACTTTATGTGTTTGATGTTTAAGAACTAAATATATTATTTAATAAACTTTGATTTAATTTTATTGTTTTTAGAGTATAGTATTTATTTTATCCATAACATTCTACTTGAAAATATTCTCATATAATACAGTCGCAGAAATTTTGCATGATAAAAACGGTGGAAACAATATAAATCTTTTTCTATTACTTTCTATCATCTTTTCAACGGACAATCTAAGAAACTGCACATAAAATAATAAAGCTACCAATAACACGTTTTAAAAATATCTAATAACACAACTATTTTATCGTACCGAATTGTGTGCTATATAGTACAATGATAGTTAATTATGAAATGATTCGATGTTTTGATAAAAGCATTAATTTATATAAAATAGAAATATTTGACTCACTTGATTCGCAAAAGAATATTTTTTCTTGTTATTCCATAGCTCTCGATTTCATGTGATAATGCATCAAATTGCATATTATATGTTTGAGCATACTTATGAAAATGTTGAAAACGCTCCGAGGGTACTGTTTTAGCCGTATGTTGCCAATAGAAACCAAATATATAACTTACTTGTAACCTTCGTTGTATAAAATTTAATCGATAGTCTAATAACCCCCAAAGTTATTCAGTTGACAAATTGAGAAAAATTAAGTTTAACTAACAGCCGCGGCATCGTGTGAATGAGAAAAACAATACTAATTTAAAACAAAATATAATAAATATCGAGTATTTGGTAATTTCACTCGTGTATCCAAATGTATTTTTTTTTTCGATTCGACTTACACATAAACGTAACGTAAATTTTATAAGCAAGAATAATTTATGTAATTGTCAAAAACCTTATTGCACACAGATGTAACTTTAATATAATAATAAACGAAACAAATTACTGTCGTATATTACATTTATGTAATCGACCGGTAATTTATTAATTCGTACTTCGGTGTGTTGTTGAACGTATGCATTTAGCAGTGCGCGTACATAGTTTAAAATATTTGTTGCGTCAAATCGGTTGTGATTTTATCTTATCAACTGCCATTGTTATAAATACGTATACATCGCAGTACTACACTATATGAATATATTCTACCATGGGTAAAACACGGTAAGTAGATGAACTAGATATTAATATATTCACCATATAACACTAACTACATCTCTAAGTACAACACTAAGTACATACTTTTATTTACAACGACAAAAATAATAATAATACAAATTGAATCAATTTCAAAAAGATCATTGATTTTCGTTTTTTTATTGAACTATGTTGAAAGATAGGTAAAAATAAATTTTTTACTCCCGTTTACAATTAATCTTTATATAAAAAAAGTCAAAAAGCCAAATACCACTTACTCACTGATCGCTATTTCTCAAAAACTAATAAACGTAAGAACTTGACATTTGGAATAATGATTTCTCTAATACTCTAAATGTGCAGTAGAAAAGGATCTTAAAAAATGTTGTGTTAAGTATATTAGATTACGATTAGATTAGATTTGAATAATAATAATTCACCGTCATTACGTATATTGTACAGCACGACGGCTCGCGATTTTCCAGCAACCTGTTACCCGTCTTTTTCATTTGTAAATTATGTACTTGATACCGATGAGTACCTAGATATGCATTTTTCTGATGTTTATCGATGAAAATTATCTCACACGTTGTGTGTACACCATGTATACCAAGTACTTTATTAGGAACTATCTTATACAGGCTGTGGTATGAAAAAAAAAACATTTTTCTACCAATAATTTAAGTCCATCTGACTACCACTTTCGATTCAATCGACAACAGTTTCTCGTCAAGATCTAGTTAACCATTACACATAACAAAACGCAAGGGTAGTCTGTGAAAGTGGAATAGTTTAAGGAATTACTGTTTCTCCCATAGTCAACTATACGTGACTTGTTCTCTGGTAAGCTTTCCTTATAATCTGGTAGTACTACTGCCTGAAGAAAGTACCAAAAATAATATATACAAAGAGGTATAAAAAAAAAAAAACATAAAAGTCTGACAAAGCGTAAAATATATTTTGCACTCAACAATGTTACCCATAATATTTTAAAATAATGTTGTAAGTATAAAAAAACCTAAGAAAATACACAAGTGCAAAGCCGGGTAATTCAACTAATAATAAATAAGAATGATCCAGTTTTTATTAAATAAGCTCGATTGATTTCAGTATAATTATGCAGCATTTTATTCCGCAACAAAAAACACGTGTATTGACACACATAAAATATTTTATTATTTATTCACACGCTACATTATATAATATACCATTAAATATATGAATCCAAGATTCAAACCAACATTTGTTTTTTTATGTATTCCGGGTGGAATAATATAATATTGCTCACACATGGACTAAAATACTTTGATTTTCTAAAAAATATCCATTATAGAGTGTAATATATAGATGAAAATATATTCCAATTATTCAATAACAATACTTAATATAGGTACTTAATATGTTTACTCAATCGCAATTTAGATCACGGTCGTGCCTAAGGTCAATCGATTTTTATTTTTGTAACGAAAACTAATTTTATTACATTTCGTAGCTTTTTTGAAAAATAATATAATTATTACTTTATTGTAATATTCATTATTAGCGAATTTTTCAATCAAACAAAACATTATAATTAATTAAAATTGCTATCATAACTTGGAGTGATAATTGAACGGCCTTTAATATACCATACCAATACATTAATATTCTTAATACAAAGAAGTATTTAAATTTCACGAATTCCTAAGACCTAAAATAAAAATGGAACGATTTTGTACCAATTAAAAAGTCATTAATTATGTCGTTCGATGATAGGTTTCTACATGTGGTTATCGTTACTATGTATTTTTAATTTGTAACACGGCCGGTGAAAACTTTTGAGGGTCCCAGAGATTATTGGTTCCAAGTCCTCTTTACCTAAATTTGTTTGGCCAAGATATACTACTCTGCATACTTGTACATACTTAAGTATAATAAAAATATTTAAATTTGCATCTTATGCTACGCCGAATGAGATTAAAAAAGAATTTGTAGATTGTAGGTTACGAATTTAGCCCTCCCTAATCCCTCCCTTGTTGGCCCTGATTTTTAAAGTTTATCGAAATGAATTTGAAAACATAGAAAATAGATAGTTTGCTTTCCGGACACTGGGTAAGCGTTCGAAACACAAAAAAAAGTGCGTAAAGAAGTGTACACTAAAAGGACGACGTAGTGATTAATTTCACTATTATTTCAATAAAACACGTATAAATTACCGAATCTCGTGAAGTAATTAATACTTCGGAGTAGAACAGTACCATTTTGCGCGCAACAGCTGCAGCAATACATAAACGACGTAACAGCAATAGTACGTAACGGTGCGACACGTGCAACGACCGCATCGTACACATGTACACGAATATAACATAATATAAATATTGTACAAGATGTTATTGTTGTTTCGATTGTCATTGTTGTATTGCAGGAAACGTCAATATTATTCAATGCAGCCCGTGCGCGGATACGGATTTTGACTTTGGTCGGTGAATCAAAATAATGAACTATTATAATTGATATACGTTGTTATTTTTTATCAACGAGCGATCAAACCGCGGTGGACGGTAAACGGAAGAGCAACTCCTAAACAGCGTTTCCAAACGTGTCCCCGTGTGACTCGTCCAACGATTTCCAACGTGTTCGAGAGTTTTCGGACATTTTTTTCCGGTCCGCGCTCGTAAGAGTTATGTGCGGAATTGCGGTGCGTTCAAACGCGAAACGGCCTTCATGGGTACCGCCGCTCTTAGTGCACGGCCGGGATACGAGAGGGTAGGGATCGTTTGACGCGCGACGGTTAACGGGTTAGCGCAGTTAGAGCGGTCTCCACCCCCCTATCGTCGCGATGAGAGGAGAAAAGGTTGGCGACGGCGTCGAAAGGGCCGGCGAAAGCGCCGCCGAAGTGTGCGGAACCGGACGCTTCGGCGGGATTCGAATTCACGGCGAAGCGGGACTTTGACGCGGAGGGACGAGAGGAGCTGGCTGGCGCTGGTAGAGAGCGCGCGCGAAACTGTTGCTGCTGAGCACGGTGCGTGTAGTTCGGAGCGCGGACTACCAGATGGCCTCGGCGATACGCGTCCAGTGATAAATCGATAGTAGAAGAACGAGTGAGCGAGAGAGAGAGATTGAGTGAGTGAGAGAGATCCCGCCCCCGTCCTCCGCCGAGACGATAATAAATAAACTCTGAGGCCGCCGCGGCCGGCATGCGATTTGAGGGGAATACGCGACGCGCACACGCACGCGATCGGCCGCAGTGTTGTTTGACGGGTGGACGACGACAACGACGACGGCGGCGTTGGCGGTCGGGTGTGCGGGGGCTGG
>NW_020273613.1:3115703-3153026 GCF_003268045.1 Sipha flava | reverse complement strand
CTGTTTTGTTGCTTAGGAGCGCATGGATTAACGCGTGACGGAAAGACTCCGGCGGAGGCGTGGACGTTCGAAATGGACAGGTACATTATAAACATCGATTATCATTACGTTACATTAATACTAGTACTTCTACTACTATTATTATACTCGTACCGAGTATAACAATAATAACTTATGAATACGATACTGTTACGATTGATGGAACGCCGTGACTTTATGTATGCAGATTCACCCTACGTGTGATGTGGCTCGTGACGCGACAACGGACAGGTGTGCCGCGTTCTCCGTCCAACCCTCGCGCCACGGTTATCGTGTACACGCGTACGGTTCAATGTTAACGACCGTGGTGATAGTGACAAATTCGCGACCTGCGGGGGGTAGGAAAGTCCTTTTGTTCGGGTGATTTCGGTGTAATAGAGTGGTCATCGTTGATAAACGCCTCGGGATGGTTATTGTTTATTGTCGGGAGAGACATTAGAAAGATAGATGAACAATATGCGATTGAAGAGAAACTTCTGAGAGATTGACGAAAAAAGACCATCCAAGTCTATCGAATTCGGTACATTTAATATTATTATTATTATTATTATTGTAATGTACACGTGTGAAATACGATTCCGTTTCGACGAATCTTTGTGTCTGTTGACCGTTTTCGCCGTGCGCTGCACCCCTTAGGTCGTAAACCTGCAAACCGGCTGAAAAAATCGTTGACACGTCGTGCGCCGTCCAGATACACGCGGGTTTTACTAGCACGTTATTCGCCGCGGATACGGTTACCGACACAGTTACGGCGCAACTATATTATTATGTTTATGTTCCTACTTTCGTCACAGTTTGAAAACGTGCGTTAAACGAGCCGCCGCCGATCCGATTTGTAGCCGTGAAAGTAGCGCATGTTTTGACCAAATCCCAACACACGTATTGTAATATATTGTACTATACTTGTGTACACTCCCAACGCGAAGTCTACTTGTTCATTTTGCTTAAGTCTCTTTACACATGTTAACTGTGCACATTACAGTGCTCGGTAAATCCATCCCCGTAAAAATTATACGCTTGAAAAAATAAAATAAAAAAATATTAAAATAATCGATAAATCAAAACGTTTATTATACTCCCACGTTAGCGTCGGTCGGCGTATGCAATAATACTACAATATCATACATCTCCGCAATAGGTACTACAGGTACCAACTGCCACAGACTTGTTTTTGTATTTTTCGAACGAGTAGATAGAAAGAAAGATTTCTTACATTTGCAATCAAACATTTCAAAATAAATTATTATTTCAATAAAAATATTAGTTATGGTATGTAATGGGTCGGAATGTGTCAAAGTAGATTGTACCGTTTGTGCATTTGTATATTTAGATAATAATATTTAAACTAATATTTAGACCGAAATAAAATATCGTTCTACATGACTTCCACCTACTATTCTTCAATGTCTTCTCCTACGTATACCTAATGTGCTCGCTATCATGTAAACTATAAGATATAATATGTATAAAATATTCTTCATCAAGTCGACCGCTAACTTGGTCTGTCGATTTCAAACCGTGAGGGCACTATATTTTTATATTTTTTCAAAAACAAAACATGTCGATCAGTAGTTCATAGTAGACGTCCAGCCCCACACCGCACGAAAAGCGTAAATATTTAATAATTTACGTATCGCTGTTTGACGTCCGAGTACGTAAATACTGATTTAAAATGTACATCGTGAGAAAACAAAAACCGTGACTCCTTTAAGCTGGGATTTACGCGTAACACTTTAGCATATTGTTAATTTGATTTGAATATTTGACAGGTTGCCATGAGCTGAAAAAAAAGCCCTCGAGGTTAATGCCCCTACAGCAAATGCCAACTCATACATCGTGATTTCAACGAAATCAGTTTCTTTTGAATAATTTATAGTTGCAATGCGTGATCATTTGTAAATTTATACTAGGCCACCACAACTAATATTGAGCACTACTAACATCACTATACAAGTATATAATCATCACAGCTACTTTCGGACTGTAGATTTTAATTAAAATATTTGACTTGTTTATTTATATATGAGATTATGAGGGAAGCAAATTTTAAATTAAGGTTTTTAGTTTTACATTGTATCAGTGAAAATGCCTTGAATTTTCTGTTTAAGCCAATTCGTTAATAGAAAATTCAATAAAATTCATTTGAAGATGTCATTTTTGTTTAAAAACAAAACTAAATAAACTACGTACGAGTAGTCTTTTTTTTTTAAAAAAAGAAAAATGTGAAACAAAGTTTTTAACAAAATCAAATTATGTTATTATATTATAAATCGAAAATATTGAACATTTTTAGTGACGTTTGCATGTGATATGCGATTCTTATAGAAACTATAAGATTATACTATAATGTCTTACTCAGAATTTTGTTAAATAAAAAATTATAAATGAAAATACATTTGCCGTTATTTTTTCCAACATTCTATAATACAATTTATTACAAGCTAATTTATATGCTATTAAAATGTTATCGAATTTTATTATGAAATTTAAAATGCATTATATATATTGTGGTGATGATCTGTTTGAGAGAAAAGATTTGATGATATTGATGAGTTGGACTGGAAGGTTTAGTGCTGAGAGTTTGAAAATAAGGCCGTCGTGCCAGACCTTATCAAACGCCTTTTCAACGTCCAACAAGGTAGCCACAGACTTGATTCGTTTATTGAAATTATTTACGATGGCGTCGATAACGGTGAGAAGTTGGGTAGAGGTACTGTGGTTATGGCGAAAACCGTGTTGGATGTGATTATTACAGCTGCGCGGTAGATGGTTTATAAATACTAAAATACAGAAATAATTTTCAATAAGAAAATAGCAATACTACAATACGCATTACCCTGTAACCTACACAGAAATTGATCGTTCTCCATCGACCGCCTTAAATTCAATATTTATATATAAATCATGTCCATTGTCATGTAATCATGTGCTCTAAATAATTGTCATTACCGGACCCCAATTCTATGAATTCGTACTTTGATGTGTCTATAAATATTATTGTACAACAAAATAAATATTAGGCGTGAAACGTCCGTTATTTATTAAAAACTTGTACTGTACGCAGCGCACTCTCATCCACAACGTGTTCAGTGTTTATCGTCAGACCGTCTTCATATTTTTCATAATTTTGTCTATGACTTTCAATTTTATTTTATTCCTGAAATATTTTATATTTTGAAATGCATCGTTACATAATACAATCATTATCCAAGACCAAAAGAGTTCGCCTATAAACGGATGAAAATGTTGATGCCTCATATAAATATCTAGATAAAAATAATTTTATCTATATCTAGATGTATCTAGATAATTTTAAATCCAGATATCTTATCTATATCTAGATAATTTTTTATCTAAGCACAACACTGCCTACGACCAACCCAATTTATATTTCTTACTCAGACTCTGTGGTTTAGTCAACTTTTTTCTTTTTTATTTATAAACATTCAAAATCAATTGCTTTGCTTTTACACAAACTTTCATATTTCACTTTAAAGACGCTATGAAAAGCGTATTTATATTTACTTATTTTATACAAGTTATTTCATATGAATAGAAAGTTTCCATTTCCGTCGAATATTCAATTTTGTAACAAAATTATTGGCTTCCAAGCATGAATATGTAATATTGAAAACGTGATGGATAAAAATTCAATTACAAAATATTGAATCTGTACAATATTATTTGCATACAGAAATTTATGGTAAATAAACAGTTTTTCTGTAAAATTAATTAATAAGATAAAATGGTATAATTTTTTAGGAATACGATGATAAAAATATCGTATGACGATATTCTGTATATTAAATGGTTTTACTGTTAAAAAACTGCATAATTAAACACGTTTTTATAATATAAATAATCCATTTTGTCTATAATTGAAACTATCAATGAATAATATAGATATTATATTAATATACCTACAGTGCACTTTATTTTTTAATAAACAATCAAATTTTAAATATTTTTTGAGGAATTTCATATAAATAAATCAAAAGCAGTGTTATTAAAAACCAATTAGATAATCCTTCATGTTTTCATATAATTCTTTTCAAAGTTATTTTGTTTTGTATAAATATGGTAAAATAAAAGCCCATTACCATTATTAAAAGCCATAACCTTTATCGTAGAATAGAATTGGAAAATTTATGGAAATTTGATTTAAATTAAAAAGTTACTTCGATAATTAGGTATTCCTCGTGAAACATATGACCTAAAGCAAAATAGTCAATAATTTGTTCGAGGTAACTGAATAAATTATTTTTATTGATTATCTTAATTTTTGATTGATTAATTAATGTATTTGATCAACTCGCAGACTATAGGATAACTTGAATGCATTTTCTGAATAGATAGCTTATTATTTAATTAAATAATAAAATCATTTAAAAAAAAAAAAAAAAAAAAATGGGAACCAAATATTTTGAAGAATTTCTTCTATTACTTTATTATGTATAGTACATTCAAATTTTTAATTGTAAAATACAACCTACTTAAGATATATTCAATGTCATCATGGGAATTGTTACACCTACATTTTAGTTTCGGAGTGAAATAAGGAATATATTACTATGATGTGTGTTTTATTTATTTTAAGTTTTTTATCAGTCTTTACAATTTCATTTTAACCAAAATGATTGATCCAATCACCAAAAGCAGCAATGATTTCCGATAAAAAATATGGTCTAACTTATGCATTTAAGATATCAATATTTTAAATTTCTTAATCGTTTTTCTAATGATTGAGAAACACTAAAAATTACGAAATAATGGTAATATTTATTGCGTATAATTAAATTTTTTAAATTTGTAAAAAATATAATTTTTATACTAAAGTAACTGATGCATAATGGAAATGACATCAAGTGTTGATGTAATAAATTATACTTAATATTTATACAAATATATTGCTTTTCGATGACAAAAAACTAATTAAATAAAAACCTGTACATTTTTCAAGATTGTTGTTTTAAATATAAATTTTTATGTATTATTTAATACATTTTTGATTAGTTCTAATATCAATACTACTAAACGTGGACTTGTTAGTATATTGTTACTGTTGCTTATTCGTTTCACATGACACGTATAGCTTTAAAATAAAATACACTTCAACATGTATAAGAACTGTAATTTATTTATACTATGTACAATTATTCTAATTTCGGTAGACATGAAGTGGACAAAATAATTATTGCATGCACATCATGTACGCAAAACGTCACCAGTATAGTATCATAGATTTACATGATTACCGTTTAAATTATTTTCCCCTTGGGCTCTATTCGTAGATAATTAGCATTGTAAAATACTTCCTAATTGGGAAAAATGTTAAATTACAGTGATCCTATCAAATGTTGTATGCTAATCCCACACCTTTTAACTTTTATATACATATAATGATATATACGGGTTTGTGGACGTTGTCATACCGTAATTAATTATAAACCATGGACAACGATAGAACTCTGTTAAAGCACAAAAGGTTTCAATTGTGTAAAAATATAAAAAAAAAGGATAAACAAAAATTTCGTTGGTACCTGAATCCTGTATTATTTATATAACATACAATTATCTCGGGGGGGGGGGGGGGGTAAAATATTTCCTTACTTTTCTTGCTTTATTTATATTAAAATTATCAATGTGTCCATGAATGTAATGTGAAGTATTACTGCTATTTTCGATGTAAGTGAGTAATTAGCAAAGGTGTATTGTTACGTATATGCAGGTATACGCCGTACGCCCGTCAGATTTTCGATTTTCGGGGTTTACCTAAAGTCCAGTTCGCAATAGTAAAAATGTACGTTGTGTGTCAAATGTAGTGTTTGCCGCAAATATTTATAGAAACTAATTCTCATTTGAAATGTATAAATAAATAATTTCGTTATGCACGTTCAATCGTACATTAGTACAATAGCGTTTCGATAATTAGGGTTGCCAGATTTTGAAATCTCTGAACTGGAACATCATATTGGATGACGTTTGATGTAACGTTAATTTTGTGATTTAAATATTTTTATTAGCTAATACAAAAATACATTCTATTGTATATAATCATAATAGATAATGATATAATGTACAATATTGCTCTGTTTTTTTATTAAATAATAACCGAAAAACTAATAACGAACTGAAAGATCGGCCGGAACACCGGTACATGCCTTTAAAACTGGGATGAATTGCAAGCCAATCGATAATGTATAGTTTTCAACGATTCACCGTTGATCATATCATCATCATATTGATCATATGGATTTTTTTTTCTTCTCCTTTATTTTGATTGAATGATGTATAATAACAAAAGCCGCTCATTTTTTTCCATTATAACCAATGCATCGGACTTAATGTACAGTTTAGTCATTATTCATGAAACAGAAAAACACAAACACGAAAACACGTCCACACTAGAATGATGTTGCGACGCTAATGTATGTGTTGCGCCATAAAAAACCCCCTTAGCCGACGGATCGTGTGTGTGACATGCGTCGAAAATATTTGTGTGCGCCATTTTGCAGCAAACACGTTACTAAAACAAGTTCTAAAAATGTATTTGGGCGAAAAATGTTTAAAGAGGCCACAATATCTAAATTTTGCCTCAATTATGTAAGAGGGGGGGGGGGGAGATTTTATCTAAAAAATATCGATATTTGATTTTAAAAGAAAATTTAAATAAAATGTGAACAATTAAGAAAAATGTTAATCACATAAGGACTGCCAAGAGCGGTGAAACTCAAAAGCGCAAATCGACCTTTTTTTCGATGACCCAAAAGCGCAAAACGAATTTGCGTTTTTGTTCCTTTGTAGTGGAATAAAAGCGCAACAATAAACTGTATTGCTTGATACAATACTGTACCCATTTCACTATAAGTTTTATCGAGTTTAGTTGAAATTTAGTAGTATTGTATTGTATTAATACAATAAAAATGATACAGAAATATGACACTGATAAAAGTATTTTTTTGGATTGGCTTTTTTAACTTCCATTAAAATTTCTGATGCATTTATTAACTATTTGCTATTGATCCTGACAATTATAAAAAATCAATATTTTTATATACTTATATATTCTTCATGCATACTTTGAATTATTTTAGTAAAATTTATAAAAAAAAAAAATGTCACTATAAAAAAAATTGTAACTAAGAATCATGGTACACTAATTTTAATATCAAAATGTTAATAAATTAGTTAATACTAATAACGTTCTCGCCAATA
The DNA here is from genome assembly GCF_003268045.1 of Sipha flava. NCBI lineage: Eukaryota > Metazoa > Arthropoda > Insecta > Hemiptera > Aphididae > Sipha > Sipha flava. Next base: position 3,145,772 of record NW_020273613.1, on the reverse strand, counting down.
TATCTGTTATCTAAAACGAAAAATAAAATATATTATAATATTATAAATAATTATAAATTGAGTGATTTAAGGCTAAAACTTAACATTTTTAATCCAGATATTGATTCTCTCGTGGAGAAAAATCCAAAATTACATTAAATTGTTTAACTTTTGAATAATCTGGTTAAATTAATTTTTTTTTTTTCGATAACCAATTATCGTAATAACTGACGTATGTGCACATTATACATATATACATATATATATAACTGTTGATGGGCCTCAAAGTTTTTCTACGAAATTGGTAGTCCGCTAACCGTACATAAACCAACATACTATACTATAGTATGTTGGTTTATTTCATCTATTGAATATTTTATTAATATTTTTATAATTTTTTTTTTTTTTTTTTATGTATAAAATGAGAATAACTTTTCTGTAAAATGATAAATATAGTATATAAAAATATATTTAATAAACTATTATATACTGCCAATCACAATATCCAAATCTATACAGATGCATCCAAAACTCATGCCTGTATAGGGCTTGTAGTTATACATCAAGACACAATAATTTCAATTTAATATTCATAGTAGCATTTAAACAGTTGAATTCGTAGCCTTTCTTAAAGAAATTTAAATAACCCCTTCGAATGAGAATACCAAAGTTGACATATGTTACCACTCACTCAGTACCTTGTCTAATCTAAAAAATACTACACAGACTGAGATCTTGGCCATAAAAACTAACAATCTAATTCACTAATCCAGTAAATATATGCGCTTCATATGGACTCTAGGACATAGCAACATAATGGGAAATGAAGAAGCAGACAAAGCAGCCCGAAATGCAATTAATAATCCTAACAGTAAAAAACTATCTTTTTTATCGTCAGGTAACATTCACAGAAATTTTGTTAAATATTGTATATATTTATGGAACTTAGAATAGCATCATGTAGCAGAAAACAAATTAAAAGAAAATAAACACTTAGTAAAACTCTAATCCAAATTCAACACCTTAAGCCGTAAAAAAAAAAAAAAGTCTTATTAAATCTACTCAGAATTGGTCATACGAGAGACACATGGATATCTGATGGAAAATACGGAACCTCCCATATGTCCTTCACGTAACACAAACATTACGATTGTACATTTAATTAGCCACTGTACAAAATTCTTAGATACCATAGAAGAATTTCATATTCCTGTATGCAGCAATAGAGCTTTATTATGATACCAAAAAAAATATTTACTTACTTAAAAAAACTGAATTGTACAACTTAATATAATATAAATCGAATGTAAATATTATTCCATATATCTAAACAGAACATTCTTTTAGACAATTTTAAACTAATAACCATGTATTTTATGTTAAAAAATATTATAAATTAAAAAAATAATAATATTGTGTGGTGCTAAGTGAAAAATTATCAAGATATATTAAAAATAAATTGAATAAGATGTTGTTGTGGTTATTCAGTTAAATTATTTTTGAATACAGTATGTTTTAACACACATGACATAATATGTGACAATTATACTTTTCAAGTAGTTACCGACTTTAAATATTTAGGAACTAATATAAATAATTCAAATAATATGCATAGCGAGATAAAACTCAGAATTGCTGTCGCTAACAAAGGTTACTTTGCGCTAGAAAAACTATTCAAATCAAATTTATTATCTATTAAATCTAAAACTACCCTTTACACTAGTTATCTACGACCTGTTCTGTCTTATGGATGTGAAACGTGGTCGGTTATAAATGGAGATGAAGAAAAACTCATGACATTCGAAAGGAAAATACTAAGATGTATTTATGGCCCTAACATAGAAAATGGAAAATACAGAAGAAGAACTGATAATGAAATTTACAAAACATTTTCAAATCCCAATATCAAGTCCTTTATAAGAAGCAAATGATTAAAACGAGCGAGCCATGCCAGGAGTTCCACTGGTATACTAAAAGAAGTAATGGTTGGCACTATCAATGGGAAAAGACCTAAGAGACGACCCAGGAAGAGGTAAGTAGACATAGTCAAAACAGACCTCGAAGAATGTACTCGAGGATCAAAATTAGAAGAGTATGTAGACAGAGATAGAAGGCATCAAATAGTAGAAGCAACGAAGGCCCTAAATGGGCTATAAAAGCTTAAAAAAAAAAAAAAACCTTATGTTTTTTCTATCATTTTTTTTTTGATACTTCTTGAGTTGTGGATATTTTAGAAAATATTATGCTTGTTAATGTATTATTTTATGTGTAATATCTCACGAAATTAAATTTGTGAAGAATTTAATATCTGTTGTTGGAAGTCAGATATATAAAAATAATAACTAGTCGTGCACATGTCAAGGTGACTATAATAAAATGCTTTAAAGTAAAAATTATATACTCGTATATTAGATTGTATCATTACAAAAAAATATAAATAAAATAAAAACAAAAAGATAAATAGTTTATTTCTTATACTGGTTTAAAATAAGCTTTTGTATTTCTACCGACTCTGTTCTATATATTGTATAACACAATGCTTAATTAGATTAATATAGTTTAATTTAGTAACCGGACACCTAAACGAAATAAAGCTTGTACGTCAAAATATGTCAAAACCATTGGTGTTATGTTTTATACATATGGAAAGTTTGTCAATGGTTTTCACAACTAAATAAAAACAAATTTTAATCCAGAGGGCTCAAAGTGTACTTGAAATAGTTCAGTGTCGATTTATTTTAAGCAGCATTATAGCATTATTATTTATTTTATTTTTAGTATTATTTATTTTCAACATTTATTTTATTTTATTTCAATTTAAATTAAATTATTAAACAGTCTTAAAATATATAACACTAAAGTACTTTATATTATTTTGTGAACAAAAAAGTTTATATTATTTGCGTTGAATAAATTTTCATAACAATAATGAACTGCGTAAGAAATTGGATTCCACCTGAATTGTTAAAATTAAATTTAGCGAAATACATAAAACTGGAAACATTCAATAAGGGTGTGTAATACTACAGTAATGTTAATGAAATCACGCACATTTAAGTTTTCTACACAATACTATCATAAAATGAACACTCGGTTCTATACATTTAACATAAACATAATTACAATTAGAAATTTTAAAATGTATTAAGTACTTATAAAAAGTAATTTAAAAAATTATGAATACATGCGAGTACATTTATATCCAATATTTTTATTGAAAATGTTTTAAATTTTGTAGAGGATTGTATGTTTAAAATTTATAAATATAGGTTTTAAAATAAAATGTATTTTTTATTGTTTTTTATTTTTATAGAAAAATTTTATCCAACCAATATAAAAACAATTTATTCAATATATTTGTCATCATATTATGGAAACGGTGGTTAAACAATTTTATTTTAATGGTGGTTAATTTGTTACATAAAATTTAAAACGCGTTATTTTTAGTTCATGTAATAAAAACATTTGGTAATTGTGTATTTGTAACCACATATTTTTTATTAATATAGCTAATAGAATTAAAAATATTTCCATTACCATTTCAAAATAGTCTTTCATTTTGTTTTAAGTTTTCTTTTCCCTCGAAAAGTTATCATTTTGGAATTATGAATATAATAATTTTATTGACATATTAGGAAGTATAATTATGTTTATAATTAATAATGAATAAAAGTTTAGACACAAATGTAACATTGTACATTTATTTTATAATTATATAATTATAAGTTGTGTATCATAATCGGAAAGTACAGTGATAAAACAATATTTTATATTAAAATAACTAGTCATTACTTCCGAAAGCAATTTTCGGCATTACATCTAATTTATAGAATGTTTTTGAGCATTTATATGTTTACAGTTAAATGGTTTTTCATACATTTTTATGAGATTAAAATTAAATTTAAAAAATTTAAACGGTTCGTATTTAGTTATTTGTAGAATTAATTTATTGCATTTATAGTTAATAAAATATAAAAATAAATAACTGGTAAGAAACCTTTGTAAATGAGAATAAAATCCAAATCTATTTTGTAATTTCAGTAATATTTAGTTATATTCTAGAAAATTGGTGCAAACATTTCAAGTACAACCCTTTAAAGTACCTATCGTATACGTTAGTTTTTCGTTCTATTCACAACTTATGGGAATATATTGCAATTTTGGAGTACTTCGAGAAATAGTTTACAAATGTATACCTATGAGCAAAAAACACTTTATTCGAAAATCAATATGTTCACCATATCGTTTAGAATCATTGACAACATGTTCATTGTCCATAGTACCAAAACAATTATAAAAATCGATGCGTGCCCAATTAAATTTTTACAACGAGATACATTAAAGACTCGACAAGTTTAATGACGGCAGCATCGATTGGTGATATAAACATTTAGCGGACTAAGAAAATCTTTTTATAGTTCTGATGCTATGGTGAACAAGGCGGTTCAAGATGTGCAGTGAAGAGACAGAAAGCCCTGCTCCACGTTCCGGCAATTACGTTAAAAATACAACTCGGGATTTACGTTAATCTGGGCAAACAACCGATTATGCAGTCGAATATGTGTTTTCGAACGTTCGGTGTTTGTTCGAGACAAAAAAAATAAATGAAAAAAGTCGAATTCTGTCGGTGGAAGTGCACGACCAATGATAGATAGATTGCAAATTGCTAAACACTGAGATTATTTTTATTTTATTGGACCGCAGAAAGAAAGGACGATAAAAAATTCTTTAACAAAGCGATTTGCACACGTACGACACACACGCGCACGCACTCGTTCATGTGTATTACTCATTTTTACTTATCGTACACAAACACAAACAGTTATAAGGCACTAGCGCGCGCGCACCGGCTGACATTGACCGGTATGCCGAGCACACCGGAACGAAATTTCGCATAGCAAAATCTCGACGCCAAACAAAGGGTGGAACACAATAGCCCGTGACTGATGTGTTTCGTTTCGATCTTTGCGGATGATTCGGATCGCCAACCGCAATGCACAACGCGTGCGCTAAGAAATTCACCGCGGAAACACTATACATGTACTTCCTATTTTCTCTCTGTCGTTCTCTCTCTCTCTCTCTCTCTCTCTTCTATTCATCTGATTCGCCTCATTAGAACCTACAGAGTGCACGGAACGTAAAGTAGACTTCTACTGCGTTTATGTATATAATCCGTTTACGAAATAGGTCCGCAGTTTTAATCATCAGTCCTCCGGCGTAAATGTGTATAACGACGTATATCTGTGAAAAATGATTTCGCGAGATTTCGTTCACGCTTGTGGTAATAATACGTTAACTAAAATTTTAATATAATTTAAAATATTTTAAAATAATAATATTTATGTTGTTTTTTTTTTTTTTTTTGTCAATTACCGTAAAAATAAATTCCACCGTCCATATCGGTGTGATAATATGGATCCGCTATTTTAAGAACTTATAAACGTATTCACGACCCATAAAATCGTAGGAAAGTAATTCGTTATTCCTACCATATTGCCTCCTAGCGTGGCATTCGGTCGGTCGGACGTTCAAAGAGAAAGTTGATGAGTGAGAAAAAATACTGAGAAAATATAATATCACCGACGTAGTCTTCCATCAACGTTTATTACGTTCAAATACTGTTCATGCCGTTCGCGTATAGTCTGCTAAACTAACATTTTAAAATTGTCGAGCAGAAATAACAATGTGCAACGTAAATAATTATGGTATAATTTAAGTCGAAACAGTAGTTCATCATCGTTACGCAACAACGATATATATGTTGTATTCTAGTTCTGTGTGCGCAGTCTAAGATGTACTTGTTCACGACAATATAATTATGACGAAAAGCTCGCAATCCACACGTGATATCTGAAGGTCGTTGTTTTTATTTGTTATGTATCGTGACGCGTTCCGTCTGTAATGGAGTTATTTAATCATGATCATACGAATCGTGGTGTACTAAAATTATGAAAAATATAACGTCGAATAAAGTCTCCTACGTTCATAAAATAAATTATGGCCAAATTTTTTCAAAATCGATTTTAATAATAACGTAGTTAGACCGGATCGGTCCGATGTTCGGGTGAAAACGGAACGTTTGCTACTGTAGTCCGGTCCCTATATCGATTAGTATGTACTACGTGGACTACCGTCAACAGTAAAAAGCCGAAACGCATATAATATAATAGCCCAGCTGGGAAATATTTATTATCTGTACGCGTATCACGTGTGGTCAAGTATACCTCTGGGAGGAGGCATATTTATAAAACAAAAGGATCCGTCGAGGACGGTTTCCTTGTGACAACGACAATGGTAGTCACTTTATTAAATTTATGGTTAATGGTGTTCGGATGGAAATGGCAGTATAGATTTCGAGTGGATGTTTTCGGGAACAATGAAAAACGATATTCGGACTTCCATAAACTCTACACCCTCGCCATCAGTTAGTAATTCCGGATCCCGTAAAACCGGGGTTTCGTTTAATGCGTGTCGTGTCGAGTAAACCACAGTCGTCGTATCACAGTCACACGTGTCGCGTGTGACAATTACTGTGACAAATAACTTAGTTGCCGTCACAGCAAGTGCCTGAAATACTGTGTCCTGAAGAATAAAACGTGTGCTACGAATTTTCTAAGTGTACGTCGACAAAAATCACTCCATCTTTAATAACTCTCAAATTACATTACTCGAACATTCTTTGTGTTTAAGATTTTCGATCCTGAACGGACAAAATGGTTTACAATAACGATGTTTTCTTTGCGGTTAAACTTCGGATAGTAAATCAAATAGTCTAAAAATACCTCACATCTACTTTTTAGATAGGCGATAGGACACCGGTGGTTATATTGAATTGTAAGCAATTTTTCGGTTTTCAATCAGTCGTTTTTCAAAGTATGAGGTATGGTTTGAAAACAATTTGGAAATAGTGTGAAACATCGTCCGGCTACCGTTAATATTTAGAAAAGTATTGATTAGGTACCTATACTATTACTGTATTATTGTGAGACTCGTCTTTGCTGCGAGTTCTTGGACGAGTGTTTTGTTTTGTTCATCAATGTTTGGAGTATGAAATATTTATAAGTTATTAAAGTTACATTTTTAAATTCTGAAAATTGTTGGTTATTACCTCTGAGTTATCCTCCAACACATACCATATTCACCGTTCATTTTTTATTCATCGCACATCAAACCTGCTCATTGAATTAGTATATTTGTATAGGTTGTAGAGTTTCTCGGATAGAATTAAAATAGATCTGATAATGAATTTATGAATTATACAATTTACTTGTTCGATATACTGTATTCTAGTACGTGCTGTAGGTAATCGGTATTGTTTTGGTTTTAATCAAATATAAATTAACAACTTTTTGATAGTATTTTTGATGTAAATCGAGAAGCCTCCTTCCCCCTTCCTCACTCGCAGAAACTTTGTAGGCTTTAAGTGTTTTTTTGTTAAGTCGTATGCTTTTAAACACTGGTCCTAGCTACTGTGCACGTTTACTGATCGTGACAACGAAGTATTTATTGTTACAGCATGGAAAATAAAACGTCATTCTAAACTGAACTGCGCGCGCGTTAAATCCGGAGCAGCAGCAGCCCCTGCCGTTACGCATAATCGGGATTTAGGCCGATTGCGTTTATTGCCTTCCCGTCCGCGTGGTCGGGCCTCTCGTTTGCGGATATACCTGCCGCCCGCACTAATGTGTGCAAAACGATGAAACACGCCCGAGCTAAAAATAATACAACCGACACGTATTACCGGCGGCGGCACGTCGACAAAAGCGCGTGGGTACGTTATTAAAAAAAAAAATAAAAAAAAAAACACATTGTGAACGTAAAACGAATTCAATTGTACCAGCGGCAGATGAAAACATTACACGGAACACGGGCGTCAAAATAGATTTAAACGTGCGACGTGTCTTTGGTTTTGTTCCGCTTACATTATGTAATTCGTAATGACGTACGGATATTATACACTCGTTTCTTGGCGACGCGAATAAAACGATAACTAGTCAAATTCTATATTTGTTTGTATTTTTATTATTTAGCATTTAGCGGTTGTAGATGCTACATAATTGTATTGTGTGTACGTTATTATTTTGTACTCATGACTTGATGTGGACGTTGGTTTTCAAAACCGGGCCAAAGGCATACTGTTTTGAAAATTAGTTTAGAGAAAAAAAACAATGTGTTAATTACAATTCTAAAATCATTATGAAAATGAGAATATTAACTCGATGCGTAAATATTTATTTTATAGAAAAATTGTATCGGGAGTTTTAAATATTTTTAATATAGAGGGTTAGTGAAGCTCAGAGCGTTATTTTAAAACAAAAAAATGATATTTTAAACAACAAAATATTATCTTCTTTGTGGACGCATAACTTTTTTATTTATTCGTATAGAACAGACAATAAAATATAATGGTATATACATTTTGTAGATAATAATATAATTTAAATGTAACATTAATAGTAATACTTATTATACTTTAATCAGCTTTTCGAACAAATTTTACAAAATCTATTTGTATTCATTCTTAACAAGTATTGCATTAAGTTGCTGCAAAATGATATGTGGGTGGTTTTAAATATGTTCGTCTTTACTGTTGGTAAAATTATATTTTATTAAAAACTTTTAATTTTTCTTTTCGTTTTATCTTTCATTCGTAAATCGATCGCCGCTTTAACACTGCCATTATTCGTTAAACATTTGCCCCCTGATATTTTTGGATCAAAAACTTCCCCTAATAATTTGTGGTTTAGGAGTTACTGCACGACCGGATTGTGGTATGATATCAAATAAGAGGACTATGAATGTTACACTGTAACGTATGTAACCCGTTTGTGCGGACTGTATAAAATAGGTGTTGCGACCTATTACGGTGTTCTCGTTAACGGCGAAACGTTATCCGTACACTAATAGCTATACTGTTTATATATCCGTCGGTATTTACTTTTTTGGACGCAGTGCAAAAACTCCATATTCATTCTGACCTATGCGAGACATCGCGGTTAGGACATTTCTTCGCGGTTCGGTAGTGCATAGCCAAGTTAGGTTCGCTTAAATATACACGTGTTCGTTTATTACGTGCTAAATTACGTAGGTACATTGTACAGGCTCGCGATCAGCCGCTGCGGTTTTCGCTCTCGTGATAATGATATGGTTTTCCGTTTACTCACAAGAACAAAACCGAGTTTTATTGTTTTAGTAGTGGTTGGTTGAAATAAGTAAATAACATTTCGGTGAGTACGAGGCTGTGTAATGGTGTTCGATAGTAGGCGGTAATGTGAAATAGATTTAAACAAATCGTGCGCGTCAGCAGATGGACGGTGTAATGGGTAATATATTACAGTATTTTTCGAACTGTTAATAAACGACAATAAAACAGTACCGTACACACGTGGTGTTTCACTCGGATATCCTGCTGAGCGGTGCGGTGTACGCACGTATTTTCGATGCACTTGAATATTGTTCAAAACGTTTTATTTCCCCCGCAATAGTCGTCACTGAGGCACAGCAGAACAACAGTAGCTTTGTCCGGCAACTCGTTAATCCGATAATTAAACGAATTGTTCTCGTTCGGTTGTACCGTTGATCATAGAATTTATTCAATAATCAATTACTGTTAACGTAGTTGGCTGCGTACATTCGCTCGGAAACAAAACAACCAACTATGTTGTATACGTGTAATCGGGAATGGTTATTTTATTTTATTTTTTTTTTTTTAAATAGTGTCGCCGCTTGCCCATTTACGATTATATATAGTACGCGCATTGACATTGTTACCTTACCACGAATTAATTGAGGCACAGTCTCAAGTGTTATTCTTTTGAGTAACCATTGAACGTGAAAAATCCAGACAAAGCGTTTTTCTTTTCATACGTGTATATATATATATATATATAAAAATACGTGACGTTTTTCAACCCTAATTGGATACTTGTGTGTTCAACTTTTACCGCTTTATTAAATATTAACTATGATATTTTGATGATTCCAGAATTCTAGCTATTTTTTTTTCTACATCTTATAAGATATAAAAAATATATTTATATATGCTGTCGTTGCGAAAAGGCTATACAGATAAAAATGATACGTATATAAAATTGCGTACGCGTAACATTTTTGTTTCGTATCATTGCACCATTCATCTCCATTATTGTTTAAATAAAATTGCAAAATTAGGGACATTTAAAATAGTGTCTTTTTATTTTTTTAAATAAAACAAACATCATTTAAATTTTATGTCATTGCAATTTCTTTTTGATTCCACTAGTTTTTGTTTTGGGCTTAAGATATAATTTTTTATAGTTTAAGTTTTGTTTGAAATAATGATGATAATGGATCATATTATAGCCTATTTTTGTATATTGGAAGTACTATATAAGTCATACATGATAGTTTGGATAATTCTGAAAGCCTGGAAATTCTAAGTAATTTCCCAGAATCAAGAATTTAAGGGAAAACGACAACTGTGTACTGCCGAGTTTGATTCTTGTTGGAAAGAAACAACTGTCGCATTATTTTACAACTTTTTCATTTTTCATCTATTATTTATTTTAAAATTTTGTTGACGAAATAAAATCCTAACTATTTATTTGAAATTAAAACATAATTTAATCAAATTTAAAAAAAATTGTTATTCAAACATTTTTTATAAAGTTTTTATTAATTTTAAATTGGTCATTAAACTAAAATAAATTAATATATTAAAAACCACGTAAACAGTGTTATAATGAATTTCATATTGCTTTTCTTTTGATACATTTTGTACTACTGTGTTTTATAACTTTTTATGTATTATAATATAAATGTTGATTTTAAATTATTTATGTAATTTAATGACCATGTCAATTCTTATACACAGAAGTGTATAGACTTACATTTAAACACCTCGATTTTTTAGTTTCAGTAGCTTTTCAAACGTGTATGTTCAACTGTAAAGTAATTTGAAAAATATTTATTTAAAATACCAACTAAATTAAATTTCCAATCGATTGATATGTCAACTAGGAAATTCGAATACATTTCTACAAAAATTTAATTTTTTTTTACAACTATTTAAATATAAAATATACGAGTATAAAATATCTTATATAAAAATAAAAAAACTTTTTTTTTTTTGAAACGTTAAAACATTTTTTTAAAACGAATGAACCCATCCATTTAATAAGTGAGACAAGTTATAGTTTATGTATTTTGTCTGCACTTTTTTTTTAGAAGATTTTAGTTTCGATTCGAGATCAATCGTTATTTCTAATTAGTAATAAGTAATAAATTATTACCATTACACTTTGTCTCAAGGCTATTTTGCTCGTTTTAATAATAATAATTTTAAACCATGTGATTTTCGTCTTACATAATTTTTTACCTATCTATATAATAAGAATGTAATACCGTAAGCCTAATCTATAATAGACATAAAAAATGTTCATAAGTCTTAGTTGTTACAAAAACAATTATTCAATTAAATTACGAGTACTATTAATGCATAACGAGTTCATTTCTATTGTGACATTTGTGTAGAATTTTGAATAACCGTATTAAACAAGGAATATATATAACATTTTTTTGCAAAACCATTATATTTTAAGAATAATATTATTAATTAAATCCTTCAATGCCCTTAAGTACAGTTGGTGTGTCAACGAAACCAAAAAAAATTCATTAATTTTAATAACTTAAAACATTTTTTTCATAATTTATCAGTCGAAAATTATAATTATGATTAATATGACTAAATGAAATTCATAGTTAACCTAATAATTTATTTTTAAAATAAAATGTATTTTTAATTTAATTTTTTTTTTTTTATTAAAATACTCCTAATTATTTTGTGAAATAGTAAATAATGAAAATACAAGTAGCTCTATAGCTTATAATACAAGTATAAACTTAAAACGTATTAAAATAATTATAATTTGAGGAATTTATAATTATTACATTTTTGGTTATTTCGTCGAGACAACCGTCGGGATGGTTCTATAGCTGTTTTTACTTTAATCAAACTTATCTTTTGTCATCTACAATAAAACGTGTATTGAATTAATTATAATTTTACTTTTGACACTATGTCCTACGATAAACCGAGTTTACAAAATATAATCTAAAAAGCAGTCAGTACAAATTTGCTTCTTTTAGTGAGCTGAGCCAGCTGTATGTATTATAGATAAGTAAAAATATTCCATTTGCGAATTCACTCAGTTATGAATTTATTGTAGAAGCAATAAGGCAACTAGTGTTATTAACTAAATTCTTGCAAGAACAAATGGAATTTAAAATGGATGTTTATTTTCGTGGTTCAAATGTCATGATTTATTCAATTATTAATTATTTGAAATAAAATCAGTTAAAAAAATAAATTATATTTTCTAAAAACTTAATTTTTAGATTTAACTAACTGCTAGATTAAAAATTTCCTAAATGTTGTTACTGTATTGGAAACATTGCATGAGCAAAAAATAATTTAAAATTATAAAAATTACTTTGCATATACATTATCTGATACTTATAATATACTAATAATAATGTCTACTTATCTTTATTAAAAAAAAAAAAAAACTATATAACAGTAAAAATTGGTGTACAACCTATTTTTTAGTCATTAATAGTATTTTATTCGTGGTTAAACCGATTTTCAGAAACAGTTATAATAATGACGTGTTTATTTGATTGTGACGTTATAAGTATAAATTAAGCCATAAGTCGTTTGTAACAGTACTGTTATAATAGTCAGTGCTTTTTTCTACAACGATAATGACTTAAAACATTAAAATAATAACCGAAGCTGAAACATCAGTTTTTAAAATAATCAAGCCCTAAGAGGCAAAATAGCGTAAGATTTTTTAAATTTTAAATTGTTTAATAATGTATCTTCGTCAACTCTTGACATTAATTTTAATTATTACCAATTTAAAAATTTAGTTATCCTTAGGAAATCTTTCAATCAATTGTTGTTAACTTTCAGAATTATTTTTAATCGAAAAGTAATTTTGATCAAACGACAACACTTATACTCTTTTGAATAAGACTTGAATATTGAAGTTTAGCTTGGAAGAATATTATATAGGGTACACGTACCGTATAATGTTTGTATATTTATGTGACTCATCATGATATGTACAATACAAATATCCTAGCGATGAAAATTACTTTGGATCAAAATTTGACAATCTCTTTTTATCGATAGTAACCATGACTTGTACGACAAATACTATCAACAATAGTGTTCGACGTTTAGCAAAGTCATCTAGGAGATTAATGTGCAAAAAAAATATCTTATTCGCTCGATTATGTCTAGCTAATCCAACCATGCATAAATTGTAAATAACGCATAAGGATTCAAATTTAGAAGATCGAGTTTTCAGGATAATATTATTATTGATAAATAAAATTAATACCTGAGCTTTATACTAGTTAACGATATAACGCCTTAATACTTGAGTCACGATGTTATTGTGTTTTGAAAAGTATTATCCTGTTATAAAGCGTATGTTTTCGTTTGGTATCGTTTCGTATTGTTTTGGTTTGAAATGTATTATTTTTATTATTGATCGATCCGCTGTATCGGATGATGGCTATATTATCAAATTATACCAGGACTCGTCCTGTGTAGAAACGGTTTTAGTTGCTAGAACGTAGAGATATTATACTATGAGTTCTCATTTAAACTTGAGCGAGGTACCTCATTATTAATATTATAATTCCTATTGTTGTTAAAAAAAAAATCATTTTAATAATTCAAAAGATTTTATAATTGTATATTTTTTTCATTGGAACGTGATGTTTTTCAACAATTTTGTTTATTATATTTACTGATATCAGTACGCGTTAGTATTGTATGCACATGGTATAATCTTTTGACCGAAAATATTCCTCCGCCGTTATCATCAAGTAGTTAGTAGCTTACTCGTGAATTCCAGTAGATTTGTCAGGGACACTTTAAGAGGGGGGCAAAAGGGACATTTACCCAGGGTGGAAGTTTTGAGGGGACTTTAAATTTGTAGAGAAAATGTATACGAAACAATATTTTTACAAAAGTATTTATTACAAAATAATAGAAACATCATTATATTCTCTCTACCCAGACTTGAAAGATACCATGTAAATATATTGGAAACCCCAGAACTATAACTTATAATAATTATATAGCAATGTACTATTATACATTATATTATACAGCAGAGTATTTTATTTAATATAACATTTATGTAATATATCATAATATGTAAACAGTTAATTATACAAATTTTATTCATAGGTATGTAAATATATATATGGGAGAATAATAATAGATCTTCAATAATTGAAAAAATATGGTTTTATTAAATCGGTTATAGTTATTAAACTTGATAAGGAAAAGAGTTGTGGAAATAATATTCCATTTTTAGTCATACCGGTATTATATTATAAAAATATAAAAATTTAGAAGTTTTGATGTATTATTTGGGATTTATCAGTGATGTAATTATAACTATATTACAATAATTACACGTAACCACAATAGTTTCTTCTAAAGTAATACATAATATTAGGTATATATAGGTACTATACAAGTAATAATTAATAATATATTAATTTACATATATTTGCATATAAACAGATACAAAAATTTTAATTATTATTATGGATGTAGTTACCTAAACTATATTACATTCATCTAGATCATATTAACATTAATTTTATTGCAACATTGTATGGTGGAACTTAATGTAATTGAATTGTAAATAAAAAATACATAATTGTAACCATCAAGCCTACATCAATAAACTTTGAAACTTAAAAAAAAATGTGAAGTTGAAGAAATAATTGTCCGAGCGAAACGATGAAAATCTTTTTCTCTTTTACTTACATAATTATTTATCAATATGCATAAAGGCGCAAAATTACTTCCCCCCCCTATATTGACCTTTATTACGCCCCTGAGATTTGTGCCTGCGTTTTACACAATACAATAGCCCATTATTTCATCATTATCAGCCAACGTTTATCGTTTACTTCGTTTATTTCAATGTCTACCGTAATAGTGGGAAAAAAACCTATCATTGGATTCGTCGAATTAGATAGGTTAAAACGGTGTAAACGCCCGGTAAACGTAGTACATAGATGGGCGCCCGTCGAAAACGGCTAAAACGCGTGTGCCCTGAGTGAAGTTAAACAATACAAATGTGATGGCCCAACTCCGATACCGGTCGGTATTTCGATTCCTTTTGGATTTCAACGGCTACGGTAAAATATTACAATTAGTTTTGTTGTATTGTCGTTTTTTGTTGGTTCAGCGTAATAGCATAATAATAAACACATTCAATTGTATTCGCACATACGTATCGACATTTGGTTTTGACGTTTGCCTAATCGTAAATATACGGTGACTCCCGTTAGCACGGTCTAATGCACTTGAAATGACCTATATTCTCCCAAACTGACCACTCCGGTGGCCGTCGCAGAACCGTAATACGAGTGCTCTGCGTACAGAACATCGTGGTAGTGGCCACTTATCGAACGGTAATTTTCGGAGCGTGTTAAAATCGAACAGAAGTGTCACAGATTTATGTCAACCGACACACGCCGACCGTGTCCAGTATGATATCCGGTTCGTGTGTGCACGTGAGCAACTCGTCCGAGAATATGTAAAAATGTAGGTTAAAGGCCGTTGCGTTTGTATTTCCTATCGGTTTGACAAAGTCATACACATTTTTTTTTCTTCCATTATTGAATTTATAAGGAATCCACGCCCACGCCCGGTGGCGAATCGTTTTATCGGAAAATCGTATTTTATTGTGTTCCGTTTAAATGTATCGCTCATTGCTATAAACTACGCGGTCAATTAAACACACAACAATGCAATTATCAATAAATCCCTACCCTATTTGTTCGCGTTAATGAAATCACAACTTGACGTTTATTCACCGTTTTGTAATCATTATTATTTCTGTTTATGCATATATACAAACTCACACACACGCGCGGTCATATAAAGACCACCTGGTGGTTTTTCTCTTGGTCGGAAGTTATAAATGACCGCTCGTAATTATTTTCGTACGCTTCATTTTGTTTTATTAATGTGCAAAAGTAATAAATGCGTCCGACGATTTTAAAACGTTGTATCTGATATCCTGATGTGGATTATATTATGCCAGTTGTCTGCGCCTGTATCATCAGGTACACAGTGTACGAAGTAACTTGTGCCAGTGCAGGCGTCGCGGTGCCGAAGAACCTGCTAAAGGATATTAACACCAGTATTTCCTTATTGATGATTGAAATAATAGAAATGTAACTCCAATACGTTTCGTGGTTATAGTACATCAAGCCTCCTTAACTATGCAATACGGAAAACGGTATTAATCATGCACGTAACGGCACTCAGCGAGTCACAACTAACCATGTAGAATAACAGCCAGCTCGAGTGTGACGGCCAAACACGAATTCAAGATTGCCAATAGAATTCGATAATCGTGGGCCTTTATAGATTAGTTCTACTTGCCTGTATTATTAGTTTTTGTAGTAAAGTTCAATCACGTTGTGTATAATTTATATAATTATATTTTATAATTTATAATTATAATATTGTATTATAATATATATTATTATTTAATATAATTATATTACAATTTCGTGCATTAACATGCGATAGGTTTAATTGATTTTTTTCAACTTCGTGTGCACTAACAATAGCTAACAATAATAAGGACGTTTTTAGAACGATTTGTTTTCTCCGCGTCCTTCATTGCTGTAGTAATTAAAAATGTTCTATTACGTAGGCAATATTTGTTATTTGCACCGTACTCAGTACGATGGAAATAATTCAACCAATTTAACAAATAAATGGTAACTGTGATGTACTCATACATTATAATACATTTTATCGAAATGTAAATTTTTCAAAAGATCGTGTTTTAATTAAAACTTAAAACTAAATTGTTCTTTCTAAAACTGTTCTTTATTATATTACATAATTTATTTGTATACCATTCGGATACTATTTTCTGACAAAAAAAAAATGTAAATCTATATTAGGTATATTTCATTTGGTTATGGCAGGGATCCGGGTATAGCTCTATAAACTATTGAAAATTTCTCTAGAAAATAGTTAATAATTTCCTTAAAAATAATCTTATAGATTAATTTTATTATTAATTGTTTTTTTTATGTATCTAATTTATCATTTTTAAAAAAGTACTCAACATTAATTACAGTAGAAAAAAAAAACTTGTATTTGAATTGTTTAACTTGATGTATTTTTAGATAAACTCAGCAGTTAATATCCAAATATTTATTACATTTTTTTTTAAAATAGAATAATTAATATAAACGTAACAAAATCACCCAGTCGGACGGTACGTGCGTGTCGCGGTCGACCGGGTAACTCCCCACACCGGTACATCGGCACACCGATCAGACGTATTTATCATAATCTTATCGTTTATATCGATACGTAATAATGTTTAGCGTCAAACGGAATCACCTCTGTTCTAAATTAATTAAATTTAAATTATTAAGCTAATGTACAAATATACATAAAAAAAAAAAAAAACAAAATGACCGAAAAATACTAAAATAAAAAAAATAAAGCAACGACAAGTACAGAAAAATGTGAAATTAGAGTTTCACCGTTGAAATATCTCGAAGATATTACGTAAAACGAATTTTATTCTAAGGACAAATGTGGATTTTACATTGAAATCCGAGCGTCAGTTATGACATAAATCTTGTGTTCCATTCAGGTTAACTAGCAAAATGTACAATTAACATATTGTTATTATATATTTGTTATTAATATCTATTCTATCTAATCTAATCTTATTCGCACTAATTTATGGATTGACGTCCGTGTATTTGATGTTTAAATCAACGTAGGGCTAAAACGTATACTAACGAAATACATATCCGCGTTGAATTTAAATATATGAACGTTGTATTTTTTTTTTTAATGTTTAATTGTTTGATATTTGTTTCAGAACTTTATGGAAGACTACCATAACTTCATACGCGGGTTGGTTCACTAATTCATTTCGACGACGAAGATCAGTATTAGTTGGTCTGTTACTGAGCATACTTCTCCTAGTAATTTGTGTACAATACAACACGACAAACGATATAGGTATCCAAAGTATTCGAACTACCTTAATAATGTCTGAGTTTGAAACCAATGAACAAGCTTTGAGCAAACAGCAACAATCTGTGCCAATCCCTGCACAAGTTAAAAATATAAAAAAAGACGAAGATATTAATTTCATTGAAAGACAGCAGCCGGCCCGTAAGAGTCGACGGACTCAACTCAATACCGAACTTCAAGAACCACTGCCATACGTGCCTCCTCATCGATTAGTGCACATCGATTTCAAAGGAGCACCACCCAAGTTGCTTTATCTTCAAAAACTCTTTCCGTTAATTAAGAAATTTGGAGGGACTGGTCTTTTGCTTGAATGGGAAGATATGTTTCCTTGGAGTGGAAATTTGTCCCCAATGGCTGCAGGAAACGCATACTCCAAAGCAGATATCAAAGAGATTTTAAAAATGGCTTCGGAAAACAATTTGGAAGTAATCCCGTTGATACAAACTTTCGGTCATGTGGAATTTGCATTAAAACTACCAGATTTCGCTCATTTGAGAGAAGTCCAAGAATCTCCACAAGCGCTTTGTCCGTCTAACAACGCTTCTTTGAATTTCATCGAACAAATGATCGATCAAGTAAATGCCCGTAAAATTACTACTGCGTGTGTGTATTTATACATAATTGTTAGTAAAACTAAACATTTCGTATTTTCAGATCCTGGAAATTCACGGAAACGTGAAATATTTACACATTGGTTGCGACGAGGTGTTCCAAATGGGAGAATGTTTCAGGTGTAGAGCTAAAGCCAGAGAAGACTTGTTCTTATCGCACGTGAAACAGGTGGCCACGTATGTACGCATGAAGTCCCCGGTCACAACTCCTATTATTTGGGACGATATGCTACGACATTTGTCCGTGGCCACAATGCAGCTATACGACATTGGAAAATTAGTTGAACCAATGGTAATTATAGTATTAATTTTTAATCGGATTGTTTAAAGTTGTTGTTTTATATATGTACATCCCCAGGTCTGGGTATACGCCGAAGACGTGTACAGATTTGTTATGCAAATCGTTTGGGAAAAATATCAAATTGTTTTTCCTCACGCGTGGACAGCTAGTGCCTTTAAAGGTGCATTTGGAGAGACATTATACATTCCAAACGTTAAAAGACATTTGGAAAACAATTTAAATTGGTTGCAATTGATGTCGAACGAAAACAGTCGGTTTACAGGAGGATTTAAAGGAATTGCCATTACTGGATGGCAGAGGTATTATTGCACATATTGACTTATACAATATTATTTCATTTTTAGATCATATACATATTTTTTGTCTAATAACTTACATTTGCTATATCTACCGACCTTTTGTAATCTATTACTTCAATGCAACAGGTATGATCACTTTTCCGTTTTATGTGAGGTCCTACCGTCATCTATACCGTCAATGGTCGTGAATCTTTTGGCCACCACTAATGGCTACATGAATCAATCTCTGCAAGCAAATTTGAATGAAGGACTCAATTGTGGTATTTTTAGCCATACCAATGAATATGATGGAGATTTTCTGAATTTGAATACTGATCCTTATCTCTGGGAACAGTTTTCAAGGTGCACTTTTCCTGGAAATCAATTTTTCAGGTAATTAGCGTTAATTATTCGATTTTTTTTAAAATAATTCTCTTATATATACTATACATAATTTACTCTATAATTTATATTACATTTCCAGGTTACTGTATAGATTGCACACTATTGAAATAGATTACGATGAATTTATTTTGGTGACTAAGAAAAATCGTGGTTGGATGACTAGTTACAATGTAGAACATGACTTTTCAGCACCAATCCGTGTGGACGAGTTAATGACTGACCATTCTCACATCCATAGATCCCTTTTATCATTAATTAGACCGTTGCAGGAGTCACTGATTGGAATATTTGATAAATACACGGTATCTGAATGGATAGAACAAAGAATTTATCCAATGATTAGAGAATTAGAAAAAATACAAAAAGAAGCACACGATTTGAAGGCTAAGAAGACATGGCCTAAGAGACCCCTTCCTATGTTGAAAGAACTGTCGAGAATTGGAGTAACTGATCGTGAACTTTCTACGCCATCTAATGACGGAACATAATTATTGATATTTTTGTTTGTTAATAAAATGCGACTATTATAAATTAGGTATCAACCATACGTCTTGTAGTTAAACAAGTATACACGAGACCTTAAAACATGGTATAAAGTTGATAAAGTTTCAGGGTTTTGTGCGAACTGCATTTCAAAAGGGTATTATTGTAAAATAAGTGATTCATAGTTAAATGTTTGATTAAGTTTGTCCCACCGAGTGTTAAGTAAGGTCTCGGTCTCTATAGGATATGTGCAATATAGTAAAACCATACGATAAATCTAAATTTGTAAATATAAATTGACCAAAATGTATTAAGTTTTAATTTTAAAACATAACTTGATTGACACAAGAACTTGCACAACAATGCTGTGCCATGTGAGTTTTAACTTCATTATATCTTTATTAATTATTAAATTTAGGAACAATTTAATTAAAATTAATTTTATTAAAAACTTGTTGAGTTTTTATCATTTAAAATTAGCTTATAACTTTTTTTTGTGTTACCCTATTTGATATTTAAATACTTTTAATACTTTTTGAATTTTGTTTTTTACTTTCTCAATTTAAGAAAAACATTTATACTACTTAATTATTTTAAATTTGAATTGTTCTATTTGTTGTGTACATTTTCCAATATTTCTGATTATATTTTTGTCAATAATTTTAGATTTTCTGAAAATTTCATATTGTGTGATTAAATAAAATCCAATATGATTTTCTTTTTTTTTAAGAATTGTATATAAACATTAGGCTGTGTATTATTTATTTTTATGACTTATAGGTTGAGCAGAGTATATGACTAAATGACTGAAATTAAGCTAGCTAATCCGTACTTAGTTGAATATTTAAAATTCAAATATTTCCAATTGAAAAACTTGATATACAATACTTAATTTGAATGACATCTCAGAATAATTTATACTCACCTTTCAGTCTTAAGCTCACTCCGCATCAGCTACTTTGTGTGTTATTGAAATAAATAATTATGATACTATTCATAAGGTTACAATAATTTCAATGCTTTCATATAATTTTGTAATATTCTGAATAGCAAAATGTTTATTTTAATGGTCGATCACTAGTAAAAATTGTACCATATTTTGTTATGACACGTTAAGTGACTTGTGTGAAACGAATCTTTATGTTTTTGGAGAACAGTAGTCTCCACTTTGTCAATTTACATTTTTTTAAATATATTTGTCCATTGTAAAATATTTATTGCTATTAAAATTATAAATATTTATGAAATAGTTAATTGTATTATTATCTATATGGCTATATTTAATGTGATTATTGTAATTTTTTTTTTTTATAATTCTGATAAATAAACTACCATTAAAAATTAAATATTATTGTATGAATATACATACTTTGTATTACGTCCATACAGAAATATTTCATACATTTTATTTAAGATGATTTTAATAATGATGATAATTATAATTTAAATGAACTAGCTGTATTAATAATCAAGAAATGAATAATTATAAAAGCTTAAACTTAAACTTTGTACCTTTAAATAATGACACTAATAAATTATTTACTTATTTACATGTCAATACATTTGAATTTAATACATAGGTATATATAAATATATATTTATTAAAAGTGATACAAATCCTATAGATTTTTTCTCATATAATTATGGACAGTAAATATCTATTTTAATCATAATCATTCATCACTTAATGGTACAAAATAATTAAAATATACGTTTAAATTTAATTATGTAATACATAAAGCACTCTAGTTTTTTTTCCTCTTAAATATTGAACTGATACTAAAATTATTAAGCTATTTTACTTGCAATATTTTAATTAATTTAAAAAAATTAATAATAAATTTATATTAGTAGATTCAATTATATTTGATGGAATAAAGTGATTGATGGCCCAATAAAACTTCCGATTCAGCCATCAATCATTTTTCACCATCATTTTTTTTCAGTCATAACTTTTTTACTCCCTCAAACTTTATTTTTAATTAAAAGTATTGTAGGAAAATACATTTTCAAATTTTCAACTAATCTTATCATATGGCATATATCTATATTATAATGTAAGTGTATTTTTTTTTTTTTTTTATTTTTTTATCATAGTTTCTAGTATAAAAATATGATAGCTCAGGTGTAATTTATTGTAGGATATTTTTTTCGCCAACGTATACAACACAATAGTTTAAATAATTATTATATTCTGCTAACAAATGAAAGAAAAATGAAAGTCATATTAATTATAATTGATATATATCATTTTTTTTATGATTCTTCTTACATATTAGAGATTAAAAAATTCTTAATATTGATCAATTTAGAGAGGTTTGAAAGACTTGTGATGACATAACATATGTGAACTATCCTATAATCATGAGTTTTTTCTTGATGAAATGTATAGAAACATTGTTTCCCAAATAAACTTTATATTATTGTACTGCTATAATCAATTGGCTATAGGACAATAAAAATTACAATTATTGTGATTTTTGTTGTAAATATTATACAAATATTAACCTTCTACAATTACATTAAACGAAAGTTATATTACATGAAAAGTGATAATAAAACAAAATATGAAAATCGATAAATAAATGATAGTGTAACGTGACCTATATCAAAACGAAATACTGTTGAAGTGTGATGAATTGTAAGCTAATACATTTCATATTATGATCACATTAATTTAAGGGGTAGATCCGCACTTAATGTTTTATCGAATTTGATCAGAGATTATATGAATTTAAACTATACAAACTGTACTTTATAATAATTTACATATTAATTCATTTTATATTTTGGTTTTCATAGCTTTAATTTAATTAACATATACTATCATATTAAATTAAAAAAAAAAAACTTGAAAAACCCATCTATTCACTATAAATTATTGTTACATTATGTAATTGAACCAATTTATTATTATTATTATTTTTTTAGGTTTTTTATTCAGAAAACAATTAACTCAGAGACTTATTGTCCACGTTGGCGGTCTTTATTATCTAGGATGAGATGACTCGAAATTATAACATACGATGACTACTTTGATCATATTGTGTTTTATTACATCTTTTTTTTTATTCGATAATATTAATGTCGGTTTAAATTTTAAATTTTTAAATAATTTTTGAATACAATGATCTATCGTTTTTATATTAAAAAAACACACACATTCGTCTCAGACACGTAAGATCTAAAAGACGTACTCCTTGTCACTGTCCCCCCTGTATAGTGTAATCCGATATTCAATCACTAGTATTCAGTCCCCAGGCCCGAATAAATAACGAGACCCAAATACTCGATCATTGTATCCGACTAGTTTTGGTAGACTTACAATAATGACTAAATCAATCATTCATACAAATAATTATACTATACTGCTACTTGATAAATAAAAAATTTGATAGGTATCCTTACTTCCTGTTGCGTGTAAAATATTTGTTTAAAATTATTCAACCCGAGAGTAATAAATGTCGATTAAATACCTATAAATTGAGTAATTACTAATACTAGACGGTATCTAACGATGGCTTTACTATTTTGATCTTGGTACAAAATTATAGAAACCATCAAGCCATCGAGTACTTTAGAGGACTAACACATAATTTTACAATGAATTTTTAATAAAATTTAAATATATATATATATATATAACTTCGTAAATTACCTTTTAATATTTGTGTTTTATTTGTATTACTTCCTTGCTCCTTTGAACTACCAATTTGAAAATTATTTTCGTAATCTTATAAGATTATTTTCACATACTCAATGCTTACTAGTCACCATTCAGAGTAAAAATAAATATGAAACATTTAAGTTCGATAACAATATATATATTAAACAAAACGAACGATATAGGTAATGTTGAATATTATATAATAGACCTACACGAAATCTGGACAAAACGAATTTTAAAACTTAAAATAATTTTAGATTCTAAGTGAAACGATGAATGTATTAGTTTTACCATGATGTGTTTTTTTTTTTTTTTTAGTAGATATGTCAAATGAGGCATCGTTCATAACTACACACTTTCAAAAACAAGTCATCGTTATTCTCATACGAAACCGGCAACGTGAACAGTTCATGAAAAATGTGCAGAAAGAAAGGAACTGTTAACCAAATTTGTACGGTTTTGAACTATCGACTATTCAAATTTCCCTTTTTAACAATAGAATAAATATGTGCGGTATTGAACGATGTAAAATGTGCGATTAAAACGGTAAGTGTGCGGTTTTAATGAACGCCGGCCAAATGTCCTAGTAAAAATTATCCTATCAACAACTTTAGGGGTGGTTTTCGATAGCAAATGTTGTCTAGTTGATTCACTGGAAACTAGATAAGTAATTTTTTGAATTTCTCAACTGTGTTCCTAATAATTGCGTAAACTCCCGACTTTATCAAAATATAATTTTCAAACGGTTGTAACATTTTTGTGCTATTTCGGTAAAATTTTTTGACTGGAAAAAGAAACACATCTAGTACATTATATTACACTTCAAATTCTTAAGTATATATATTAAATTATTTATTAACGATTAACTACCAAAAAAGACAGATTTTGTGATTTTTATCAACATTTCAAATTCAAACGCTTATTTATAAAAATTATGACTGTAGATTTTTGAGATTTTTTTCACTGGAGTAACAAAAATGTATGAGGAGCATTGTATCAAAATTTCAAAAATTTTTTATTGACGTTTTACAAAAAAAAAAGTAGTATAGCGACGAAACGAACACGGCGAAATGAACGGTGGAGAAACAATTTCGGCGAATAGTCCGGTAACGAAACGAACTGGACCCCTCTTTGGTATACACATATTAAAAGATGACACTGGGTGTCAATGGCAAGTTTAATACCTCGTGTGAGAAGGGCATCGATTAATTTGTCCCTGGGATCCTTAATTTCTCTCCACGGCCCTGGTTATAACTCACAAACATACCAATATAAATCGGTCTTTTTTTTCCAAGCTAGATAAAGGATGACAATATAAATTTGAATATGTCTTTTTTCATATAGCCCTCTATAATAAAATTACATTAACCCAAACAATTTGGAAACAAAATAATAATATTTACTAAAGTACTTATAGGTATTTCCAAGGAAAACGTATTGCAATATGATTGTGTGTACCTATTTGTTATAATTGAAACAAGTACACCTGTCTAAATGAAAATATATCACTAGTGACGTAGAAAATATGATTTCAATACAATAGCTTTCTAGTCAGCGCAAAAGACAGCAAAAAATCTAAAAATAAAAATATATTGAATTCACACTTCACAATATACTCGTAAATATACTAGCTGAATTATCCAGCTTCGCACGGAACAGTCTTGGCCAGGGCATAGTTCTTAATGAATTTATTACCTTATTCTATTTACAGCCTTCTTTTATGTAATTGTTACTTGTGAAACAAATAAAACGAAATTTGAAATGAATCGATGAGGTAGTTTTGATTGTACGATGAATTACTCGGTTTTTTATCATGGAACCGTCTTTTCCAGTGTCAATACTTTTTATAATCCTTTCTTATTGCACGTCTAGAATCTAGAATAATGAAAAGATTACAATAATAGACCACTATGCCAAATTCATGCATTTTGTCATTTTTGAGATGTACTGATAACCAACGAGTGAGTGATATTTGCACTTTTCTTTAAATAGATAAATTATTTATTTATTATATTTTATTTCTGGTAAAGAATATTGAACCCAACTAAATCTCTCGTGTTATACGAGTATTAATTACATTTAATTTTTTAATTTTGTATGCAGTGGCGTAGCTAGAATTTTCTGTAGGGGGTGTTAATTATAAATAATAAATTTTATATATAATACGTACAAACTAAAACTTTTATTTTAATAAATTAATATGTATACATAATGTCTGTAATAGAGATATAATGTATATTCGAATATTCGAATCTGAATAACTTCGCCGTTAATTATTCGAATATTTGACTGTTCGAATATCAGTATTCGATGCTATAATACCTATTATTATTAAACGTTTTGTGTTGCGCGAAAACTTAAACGAATAATTATCGTCACGTATTATATTTTAGCATCGAATACTGATTTTCGAATGGTCGAATATTCAAATATACACCGTTAAAGTTTAAAATAAAAAAATTAATAAAATTCGATGTCATGATTTACATATATCTGCACAGTCCAGACTCGAAACTGAAGACCGTGATGAGTTATACAACCATATCTCAGTTATAAATTAAAAGTCTTGCTTTATTATCTATGTGCTTGTGGCGCTAACGAATACCACTTTATGTTACGCGACCTATTATGTGGTCGCCACGGACGCGTGGTTATTACATAGCAGTCCCCGTCGTCGAAAACGTATATTGCAATACCGCATTACTGCCGCAATCGCGATAATGTTAACCTGTATGTGTTTTATCAAATAAGGGAGGAAGTTAAAACTATCAAAATTGTAACACAGTGTAGAATAGTAAAACCTAGAAAGTTTAAAAAAAAAATTATTTTTAAATTCCTAATACTTCCCGAGATATTAACTGGTTCACAATAAAAAAATCACTCTGTATGTAATTAGTATTGTGCATTATTTTATATTTCATATTATATTTACGATTCACCTATGTTCCTATAATAATGTAATATATGATACGGCTCAAGGGGGGTGTCATATCCACCAAACATCCCCCTTGTATACGCCACTGTTTGTATGTATACCTAGCCAGTATTTTATGCTTTTTTTTAAAGTACCTTCTTGCTAGACTAGGCGATTTTTTTTCATATTTACCACTTAAAGTTTTTATCCTTTTTTATCACCTTAGGGATTGAATTACGAAAAATCCTTTTTTGTGGTATCTCTAAATCATAGAACAAAACCATTTATCAAATGTCATAGTTTTAGCGTTTCCGACTAGACATTTTTTTCATATATACTACTTTTCGTTTCTACTCTTTTCCTTTGGGATTTTGGAAAAAATTTTCTTATTGCACATCTAGAGTGTTTGTGGAACCACAATGTCAAATTGCAAGTTCATATATTTTGCCGTTTTTGAGATATAGCGATAATCATCAAGTGAGTAATATTAAGTTTTTATATATTTAGATAACAAAGGTAAAAGATAAACAGTTTTAAACATTATTTCTGCACAATGATAATGAAAAAATATATATCCAATATTACTTTATGCAGTGACGTATTTACAAACAATTGGGGGGTGAGTCGACATAATTTTTTTTTACAAATCAGTATAAATTTATCAAAATTAAATTTTAATCTGTTTTATTATCTTTTTATTGAAAAATATAATTTCATTAATTATAAACTATATGATAAACTCTATGATAAAAACTATGATAAAATCGATAACATAGCCATTAAGTCTTTTCTAAAACAAAATGCGATCTTCATCCAACTATCTCCGCAATTAGTAGATAACAATTTTCTGCAAAATACAGGTAACAACAATAGGCATTAGCCTGTGAAGTGTATAATATGTTTCGACTTGCACTGTCAAAAACATCAATATTATCGTACTCGGGTGTTATGAGTTTATATAAAATATAGTTTTATAAAATTATTAAAATTTATAAATTTTAAAATTTTTTCTTTATTTGAATTTACAAAAATAACAAATTTAAAATTTATTGAAATTTAAAATTTGAGTTCTAGTAATAATCTGTATTATAACATGTAATTATGTACCCAGTGACACCGAACTCGGAGTTTAAGTCTGGTCATGACCAGAACATATTTTTAGGGTGATGGATTTGTAAACGAATAATAAGTGAATTAATACTTATTATTATACTATTAATACTATAAAAATATATAGCCATGTGAGAATTATGATTTTATCAATCCTCTTAAAACAATGGACTACCTATTATTTTTTTAAATGCCAATTTATTTATTTATTAATATTTTATTAATACAAATTTATATACGAAGTATCGAATTACATTTCAAGACATCAGTCGGAATCAAAAGTTAAAAATATATTACGGTGATAAATAGTTGTATTGATAACGAAAATACATGACCCAATTAGAATGACATGTTTTATATAATAACAACTTTGAAGAATTATTTAGTGTAGATTTTAGAGGCTTAGGAATCACGTAATGTTATATCAGAATAAATTTAGTGATTTTTTTCCGCCATCGGAATGAATTAGGATTTAGATATCGCATACGTTTTCCGTTTGCTACGATTATGTTCATCGTACTTGTGTTCTTGTGCAAACTGTTTACGTTCTACTATTTGCTATTTCTCGGTGTTGGCGTTAATGCGTAATCACCGATGGATTATATTTAGAGCAACTATAATTATAGAACAGAATAAATGTTATCTATTCTATGATAATATAACTTGGGCGAAGAAATAATATGTATTTTCAATGGTTTAGAGAAGTAATCCGTTATTTTTTAACAGTTACAGTTTTAACGTTACAGTTACAATTTGGATTTATTTTAGTGTTATAAATTACAAAAATATCTTTTGTTTAGAGAGTTTCAACAATTGTTTATCAATATTGTACTAAGAGGTTAAATTTGGATTTTTGTTATTTTTTTTAATAGTTATTTATAATTACAACCAAATACACATATTTTTTTGGAACATCAGGCGCAAAAAGACGGAAGACAATACAATCAAACTTTCTTCAAGGGTCAGTGGCCTATGTCAGATCGTAGTGTAGAGGGGAAACCTACATGATTGACTAACACTTTTTTTTTTGTTTAGATTGATTGTAAATTTTATTTATAAGTCATCATTTCAAAGCTAATAATATTCGAAACAAACGCAAACATACATATACCTACTCTTGTATTAGGCACTTTCAGGTGTAAGATCTATATCTAATACCGTAGACAAAGCAAATAGTAGATAATATCAGTAATTTTAAATGATGTGCAATAGCCCAGCACAGCGAAATAAAATGTGTAATCATATCATAAAAATGTATATATACATGTTGTCATATTGGTTTTGAAACAGTATACCGGTACAAAATTCTAAGCTCATTGTTTGTTTAAATCGAATATGCACGCTAAAATTTTATTGCTTAACAATCTAAACAGATAATTTCAGATAATTTATTATAATTTTTTTTCTATTTCTATATAAAATCCACATGATGGATGTATTATGTTATTATAGTCTATATATACTAGGTAAATGCATCATCTTTATGACCAAGGGCGTGCCTAGGGGAATATTCAACTTCTTCCTCTGAAATTTTAACGAATTTAGAAAAAAAAAGGATTATTCAGTATTTATATAAATTAAGTTTTATAATATAAACATTTGCTAGGATTATTTTTATAATCCATTGCCGAGTAAGGTTATTCAGTTAGAAATGCCTACCAATGTATAATATAGAATATGTGTATCATATATCTATACACCCATGTACCATTCATTGTTTATGGTAAGCAGTACCGGATCTACAAATTATGTAACCCGGGGCACAACATAATATTAGCGCCCCTAAAAGTTACCAATAAAAAATGCATGTGTCCTAAAGTATATCAGAATACGGATTATTATAGGCAATTTAAATTTTAAATATTCACTCAATAAGTAAAGAAATTATATATATATATATATATATTTAATATTTATATATTATGGAAATGTTTATTTTCAATAAAAAACAAATAATTTAGAACTTAAACCTATATCATAACTTAATGAAGCCTTAGAATCTATAGTAGAGTAAAATAATAATTTTCTTGTTTCTATTTAATAATAATTTTTCTTGATTTTTTGATGCGAATTCGTTAATGATATCTTCATAATTTATGGATTTAGCAACTTCGTGCTCAATGGATATTATTGACAGGTTATTTAATCTTGTTTGTTTTGTAGTTGATCTTAAATATGATTTAATTAGTTTCAGTTTACTAAAACTGCGTTCACAAGATGC
>NW_020273613.1:3076563-3105703 GCF_003268045.1 Sipha flava | reverse complement strand
GACAAAGGTCGTCCTCTGTTGCGTGGCGTAGTCGATACGCGACGAAGTAGGTAATTGACACTTGAAACTATTATGAATTGAACTCGGTTCACATTGTGATCGACAATTAAAGACGTTTGGTGATTAATAGAATAAAAGGCAAAAAGAAGTTTAATATATATACTATAATATATACTGATACGCAGCGGTAATTAACGGAGCGACGAAACAGGCGTGCGTTAGGTACGGTTGCTCGCATGATACTAGTTTCGGTCTAGAATTTATATATTGTCTTTTGAGTTCTGACCTCTCTGGCTCACTATACTGACGCAAAAATATCAGTATCATCATTGATTATAGATAGTAATATCCATAATCAATGGTATCATGTACACACATATACTCGTTGGAGTTACATGGGTGACTTGAAGACCAGAAAAAAATAAATAAGTTCTAGACCGAAAGTATTAAAGTAGTAATACTCGTATATATTGTCTATGCCCAGGCCCATATTTAAGAGAGGGCTCGGAGGGGCAATTGCCCCTGGCGGCAATATTGAAATTAGGTTTATGGGCGGCAAAATATTGAAATGGTCAAAAATGTAAAATTTATTTGTAGCTCATTTTACTTAATGAGTATGATACGAAAATATAATATATAATAACTATAGTCTATTAGTCTATAATAATATAATTATACCAAAATAGATTTTGAATAAAGAATGTACCTAATAAAGTTTTTATTCGTTATCAACTCGAATGTCAATAAAATGATTTGGTCATACATAAGACTATTGATGTTGTAAACATATGATTCGAATTTAGTTCTACGAATCGTAGACTATGAAAAGTACTTACTAAAAATAGAAAATATACAGTTGTGGTATTGTCATGATATAAGGAGCTACGACTGCCGATTATTGACAATTTACACTGCTATTATTATAATATTATCGATAACAAAAATCAAAACACAATTATTAGTGAATTATTCGTGAACGATTGCTTTAGTGCTGTACAGACGCAGTGACCAGTGACGTTGTCTGTTAATAAATCTATTTAAACTATAAATTTTTTTTTTATTTTTATACTACGTGTGTATATTCAAAACAGTAGGTAAGTATTATAATTTATCATTGATTTTAAAAATTATAAAACCAATAGTATATTAATAATTAATATGGTAATTAATATTTATATTGTAGTAAAGACTATTATGATTAATTATTTACAAAATGTTAAATTGTGCTTTAATTCTATATGTTCTTAAGAGTTACGGAATATTAGTTACGATATATTTTTATTATATAGTAGGCACTTGTAACATTATTTTTAAGAAATTGATTTTTCTCATATAAGTCACTGATTTGCATTCTGGATAGGTAGTAGATACATTTTATAATTGTAATAATGTTTTATAACTTATTTAGTCATGGCTCCAAGAAGAAATAGGCTTAGTGGGGCTGAATACAAGAAAATAGCTAAGCTCAAAGAATTTAATTTGAATAAAGTTGTTAAAAAAACTATTAAAATCGACACAATGTTCAAAAGTAAGTATTTTATTTATGTTGACTGTAATAATAGTATGAAATTTATATGAATACAAAATAAGGTTAATTTTTTTTTTTTCTTAAGAAATTAAATATTATTACACTAAACCAATCCTAATGATTATATTATTACTGAAATTTAAATAGTTAAAAATAACAATTGCTTAAAAGTTAAATATTATACTTCAGAATATATGAATTTTCTTATCAGGTAGTTTTTAGTTATTTTATTACTATATGAATTAGGTATTCATGTATATTGAATAAAAAAATGTATTGTATTTAAGTTATGGTTAAACACAACTAGTATTTTTATAATTTTTGATTATACCATTATATATTTCTACTCAGAGTCAGGTATGGTTAATAAATCTGCTGAACAACTTCAAACTAGCCCTATAGCTCTTTGTGGTAATTTGGATACTAAACCTTTATATGTCGGACAAAACAATATTTCCATAGAATCAAAATCTAGTGAAATAGTCAAGTAATATTTAACAATTTAAGTACCTACCTAGTTTTAATTTTTTAATAATTTCTTTTATATTCTAGTCCTGAAACATTTAATCTTCAAGCATTAGTTGTAATCAATGAAAAATTTGTAGATCAATCCAAAATTGACCCAACAGTTGTTCGTTTTTTGAATTCTGACCCTTCATGCTCAGAACAGTCTGAGCATATAAATATTTTATTAGAACCAAATTCTACTGATATACCTGGGTAAAGTTGAAACACTAATTCAAATTATTTTTTTAAAATAAATTCTTACTTTACTTCATATTTGTTTTTATTTAAGATTGGATCCATCATTGTGGTGTATAAATGATCAAACGAGGCAATATATCTGTAAAAATGGATTTAGTCAAAATCTAGATGTTAAATTTACAGCTTCAAAAAGATTGTACAGTGTTGTTCAGAAAGGGCATTTCCGCAACTATTTTAGATATCTGAATATAGATTTTTTCAAAACTGTTTTAATCAATGGTGAAACATGTCAAAGAGATTATTTATCTTATTCTGAGAGTACTGGATCAATTTATTGTGTTCCATGTCTCTTATTTGAGAATAAAACTAATTTTTCAAAAACAGGATTTTCAGATTGAAAACACCCTAAAAAAATTTCTTATCATGAAAATTCACCTGAACACAAACTATGTTCCTATAAAATGAAAGAACTTGCATCAGATTTAAGTAAAATAAATACAAAACTAATGCATCAAATAGAAACCGAAAAAAAATATTGGATTAGTGTACTGACCAGAGTTTGTTCGGTTGTTAAAAGTTTGGCAAGCCATGGATTATCATTTAGAGGTGATGTAGAAAAATTTGGATCATCTACTTCAAACACTGGCAATTTTATTATGATGATGGAATTACTTGCAGAGTACGACCCACTTTTATCAGAACACGTATCTAAGTATGGTAACCCTGGCAAAGGTAATACTTCCTACTTATCATTTTCTACTTATGAACAGTTTATTAAAATCATGTCTGAAAAAGTCATTAATACCATAGTTGATGAAATTAAATCATCGAAATATTTTTCTATCAGCATAGATTCCACTCCAGATATATCACACACTGACCAACTGTCTTTCGTTATTAGGTATGTGCTATCGAACGGTGAGCCAATTGAAAGATTTATTGGTTTTTTAGAAAATGTTGGACATAAATCAGAAAATCTAGCAGAATCAGTTTTATCAGTTTTAAAAAAATATAATTTAGATGTTTGTTATTTGAGAGGTCAATCTTATGACAATGCTAAACATGTCTGGTATTTATTCAGGAGTTCAAGCAAGAATAAAGCAAGTTTCGCTATTAGCTGATTTTGTACCATGTTCGGCGCATTCTTTGAACTTAGTTGGATCGTGTGCTGCAAATTGCTGTAAAGAAGCAAATGATTTTTTTCTTTTTATTCAAAATATATTTGTATTTTTTTCTTCATCCACACATCGATGGCATAAATTAAGTCAATATTCTATCTCAACTGTAAAAAGTTTATCCACCACGCGATGGTCAGCAAGAGAAGACGCTTGCCACAGTTTAAAAAAAAACTGGAGTTCTATAAAACAAGTATTAGAAGAACTAATAAATGATGATTATGAAAAACCATTTGTACGGTCTGAAGCCAGAGGTTTAATTAGACAAATGAATAAATTAGAAACAGCATACATGACTGTATTTTGGAGTGATATTTTACATACATTTAACAAAACTAGTCTTCTATTACAATCTGTTGATATTGATATAAGCACTGTAGTTAGTTTGTATAATTCGTTAATTGAATATGTTCAAACTTTACGATCAATGTTTAATGATTATGAAAAGTTGGCAAAAACTATGTTTGACAATGATGACTTAATTCCTGACTATGAACACAAAAATAGAAAACGTAAGAAACGTAATGATGAATCTATTGAACCAGATGCTATTTTCAACGGACGCGAAAATTTCAAAATTAATACCATTTACATTATTAGTGATAATTTAATAGAAGAACTAAAAAAAAGAAAAATTTCTTATGATGATATAATACCTAAATACTTATTTTTCTTAAATATTAGTGAACAAAAAACCTCAGAAGTTCGTGATGGTGCAAAAAAATTAAGAAAAATATACAAAAATGATTTGGATGAAACATTTGAAAACGAGTGTGTTCATTTTCAGAGCTTGCTTAAAACAATTAAAAACCCAACAAATATCATTAATATGTGTAAATTTATTAAAGAAAAAAACATAGAAGCTATTTTTCCTTATGTTTATGTAGCTCTCCGAATGTTTCTATGTACTCCTGCTTCTAACTGTTCAACGGAAAGATCATTTTCCACTCTACGAAGAATTAAATCATATTTAAGATCAACCATGTCATCTGAAAGATTAAATAGTTTAGCCATATTAAACATAGAGTCATCTATAACCAAAATGATTGATTACAATGATATTATTAAATCATTTGCATCAAAACAATCTCGCAGAAAAGTTTAAAAAAGTTATGAAGTTATAATTTAATATTTTTATTTTTAAGTTGTTATATTATTTTAAAGAATGTTTTAAAAATTGTTTTAAGTAATATATTGGTTATTAGTTATACAACTTATACCTGAGTTTTATTTTATATTAATGTACCTCCTATTTACTACTACATATTGTGTAATATCAATAAAGTAATTTTTTTTCTTTTTTTTTGGTGGAGGGGGGAGGCGGCAAAATGTATGTTGCCCCTGGCGGCAATTTTTGTAAATACGGGCCTGTCTATGCCAAATGTGTTTTGTGCTTCATTCAGTTACTAGCTAAGAGTTAAGCAATAGAAATAAAAAAGCTTTATTTCTCATGAATATAGGAATGAAGTGAGGTAAATGAACTAAAGAAAGAGCAAAAAAATGTATACATGTTTTGTGCAGTGGTGTAGTGGAGTGGGTATAACGACATCTCTATTTTTTGATTGATACGTATACTTATAATACAATTTGTGATACACTGGTATACGGGTACATTTACATATATTTACATACAGATACATACTAGCTATAAACAGTATAAATGGAATTTTGACCTATTTTCTAAAATTCCAAAGAAATGTCTTTGCTATTTCTAATATTATGTTTACATTTTACAAATTTATTTTTAATTTTATTGCATGAAAGTATTGTTTAAAAAACCGTTACACTACTGCAATAGTCTAAAATTGTATTTTATTGTTTTCAAATTAGGATACTTATTTTTTTAGCTTATCTTAACTCTCATGAACAAAAGTTTACCACAAGAGAACGGAATCATATAGATACTAATTATAAATATGTCATAACATCACTGACTACGGAAAGGCATGGTAACATGCATTACTGAAAAGAATTAAAAAAAAATTTTAATTGGGAGGGGGGAACTAACTCCCACTCATCCTTTTTATTTATAATTAGCGTATACTCAAGACTTTTTTTAGGACTACATCACAGGTTGTGTGTGAGATCATATAGCTTATATACTGGGTAACACATTATGCAGTCATTATACATACAGCAATCGCATGAAAGAACTCAGTAGTTTGAAACGTTTTTATGGTAATTCCGTCATGGCGATTTTCTCGCGAAGATGAAGGACGTCGTTGTCGTGAATGTTTTTCAGCAAAATCCGAGTTTATTATGGGTTTATACAAAAAATTTAAATCAGTAAATTCCTTCTGCCATAACGCGACCACCGTATGAATAATTAATTTATTTATTTATTTGGATTTAATGAGTTTGATAACCCAATTACAAGAATAGTATTAATCAAAAGTTTTAGGTTCATATAGCACAAGTACATTATATATACCTATATAATAGATAACAAATGATCCAATTGGTCTTGGCAAAAACAATTATTTCTAAACCGTTTTATGTCGTTCAGACACTTTGTCAGACAAAGTTTGTTTGAAAATTATGCTGCAAATCAAAATATACACATTAACACATTAATTGCGACTTCCATGGATTTATGCTGTTATGTAATTTGCAATTATCGTCCGTAAGAGCTGTGTCCGAATATGATAAGAGAAGAGTAGAGTTTAAACAAACCTACCTATTTAATAAAGGTCGTCAAATTTAACCCGGAGTCAACAACTTGGCGTCACCGAACGTTAGCGCGGAGTTAACTCTTGATAGCACCCCTCCTCTCCGTCGTTGCTTGCGATAAGATAGTCGCACACAGTGTCGGCGAGACGGCAGATTGTGGGTATTGAGTGGATATGTAGCATGTAGAACGAATAGTGGGGGAGCTCTTTTTACAAGCTACCCTTAAATTTCTTTTTAGGTGGGTGAGTGGGTGGATGGGCAAAATCCTAACAGGACGCATGAAGTAAAATATTCGCGCCGCCACTGGTCGCACACGCTCGTTTTGTTTTCCTGGAGTCGTGGTGCGCGACGCATGTGCTCTTTCGTGAATACCGCCATTCATTACATTTTTATTAATTATTTTTGTGTTAATTATATAATATTGACGTACATAACACCAGGGTAAATAATTTATCCTGACACCCTACTTAGGTTGCTAACACTCGGATAAACCGAACAACGTTAGGTTACTCGAGTTAATTATAGTCGAGTTTTCGAACTTGTGAATAAGTATAATGATGGTTGGTAACCGTGTCACAGATTAGCAGTAATATACGGAATATACGTATCAGTTAAAGTTATACTTATTAGAATTTTAAACATTCGCGGACATAAGTAAAATTATAATGGGAAAATATTAATGGCGAATCAAAGAAGCTCAAGGAGAGGGGAATCCATGGACGGATAGGCCT
This sequence comes from Sipha flava, assembly GCF_003268045.1. Classification (NCBI taxonomy): domain Eukaryota; kingdom Metazoa; phylum Arthropoda; class Insecta; order Hemiptera; family Aphididae; genus Sipha; species Sipha flava. The sequence goes on along the minus strand of NW_020273613.1, from coordinate 3,098,894 downwards.
ACCAGGAAACCGGGCATTTCCCTGTGGGCCCCCATTCGTATTTTGGTAATGGAGCCCTTTATTATGCAATTACCTATGATAGAAATTTGAATTTTAAAATAAAATATAATCTTATATCTACTACTATTTACATAAGATTTCTTATCGGCCCGCAGCCGCCGCGCTACCACCAACAACGTCGATTTCTAGATGGCGACGGGTAGTGGTCACGGCTGAAACTGGTAACTGGTGAGGTAGGTAATAACTTACAAATATGTTTTTGTATATACTATTTTTAGAATAATCTAAACTAAACATTGGACTTTTTCAATGCTATTATGTATTTGTGTGCGGTACTATAATATTTACTATTTTACTGGTATCTAATCACAAACAAATTTTAGAATTATAATTATTATTTAGTTATTGTACTATAGCTGACATAACGTTACTTACAGTTACTCGTTATTTTTCTTGATAGTTTAAATTATATAGTTGATCAGCAAGGGCGTCCATCTTCAGAAATCTAGGGGGGGGGCATAGTGTTTTATAATAAAATTTACTTTCATATTAAATTGTCATAGGTAAAGTTATATTTATATATATATATATATATTAATATTATTTTATTAAGTACATGCATTGTAGTTAAACCTATAAAATTATTATTTATAAAATAGATATATAAAATTAAATTTTATAAAAAATGAAAGTATATAAAATGATAATTAATACAATTTTAAAAATGTAAAATTAACATTGTGCTTTATTATTAATAAATAATTAATTTTAGTAACAAACAATAGTTCCAAATTGCGTTTATTTTTGGAAAATTCATTGATAACATTGTCAACTAAATTCATATCTTGAATTTACACATATAAATATAAAATTAGGATATAGCCTTTCCACTACATGGTCTTAATATTTAAAGTACTAAAAAGCCAGGGGGAACATGTCACCTTCTTTCCCTCTCAATGGACGCCCATGTTGATTAGTGTTACATACTATATTCCTTAGTTCTTATATATTGCATAGTACATACAGTTTAAAGAGACGTTTACGTGCTGCTGTTTTATTTTTTTCAATGGGCAATTCCAAAAAAATACATAAAAGCGGAAGTGCTATAAGAAAAAAAAAAGAGAAAGATTTGTTTAGAAAGGAAGATCAAACCCTTAACAAAAAAAATTAAATTTTGTAAAATCAAGTAAGTACTCACATTGGTATAACTATGGGTGCTATACTGTATAATATTTTTTTTTATTATTTAATACATAATTATCTATAACAATATAGGTGCTTATTAATTATTATAATTATACAATGTTATGTAGGAATATTAACTAAAATTACACCATATTTTTTATATGTATCTCAGTATCATTTTTACATTTGATAGCAATTAGCAGTATAAAATAAGTAAGGTTTGTCAAATAAAAATATACTTAAGATATTTAAGACACAAATTGTGTTTTGAATGTGTCTATTATATTTATAATTTTTAACATTATTTGAAGTATAAAACCCTAACTAAGACACTTGTATAATTAGATATACCTACTTAATTGATAATAGATGTTATAATATATTTATATTATAGATATATTATGCATTTTTTAGATGCTAATATAACAGACAATTTGTCGAATCATACTAAGGTAGAAGGTAAATTGATGCATTAATTGTATTTAATCTTGAAATAATGTTAATAGTTAGTTAAATTAAAAAACAAAATTATAATAATATAAAATATTAGATATATTATGTTTTAACTTTATAGTTTTATAAATATACTTTCCAATTTTCATCTTTAAGTGACAATAACTTGAAAAAATGTAACAGTAATGTTATTGAAAATGAAAGAGAAAATCTGAATAGTGATAATGGTAATTTCTAGTTAACTTTTTACCTAAACTATTTAAAAAATTAAAACTTCTTTCTAGACGTCAGTGCTTTAAAACAAGACAATGAAAAAAATCAAGTTAATACAATTGAAAATGTTGATACCATGGAAATAGTTGAAACCTGTTCAAATGTTGATAATAGTACCTACATAATATATACCTAAATTTTAATTCTATAATTTTAAACAATTATAACTTTTTTTTACAGATGCTACTGATATATTTATAAAACCTAGAAGTATTAATGTTACAAGCTTTTGGTCATTTCATTCTCATCAACCAAAAAAAAACATTTCATTCAAACCTTGAAAATTGTATAACCGTTAGGGTGGAAGTCATCGTAAATGGATATCTATTGTGTTAAGAAAAAAGCTTTATTTTGCAATATATGTCTTTGTTATGATGATGGTTCTGGATCATTTTCCAAAGGATTTTCTGTCTGGAAGCATGTTTATGAGCGAATCAGTGATCATGAAGAATCATTAACGCACTAATTAAATGTTGATGCTCTTTTGATGAAAAAGTAATATTCCTTGGTGGATTCGCTTTTAACATACAGACTTGGTTCAATTAGAAAAAATACAAGTTGAAAACAATCGAAATGTATTACTTCATCTTATTGATGTTTTAAAGTTAATTGGAAAGTGCAGACTAAGTTATAGAAGTAAAACAAATGATGCTGCATATTCACTCGATGATTCTTTCTTAGACCATGGGAATTTTTTGGAAATAACTTTACTTATTAGTTAATATGATTCCTTGCTTAAATCACATTTAGATAAAGTTATAAAAAAAGTTGAAAATGTCATAATGCTGGAGCCCAACAAGAAGGAGGTTGTTATTTTTTTTATCAAAAAATACAATTAATTATATTCTTGAAATTATTGCTAAAAATATAAAATTTACAATTTCTAATGAAGTAAAAGATGCTGTAATATATTCTTTACAACTCAATACAATACAAGATATATCTATTACAGATCAATGCTCAATAATATTAAAATATGTGAATGGTACATCTGTCTTCGAAAGATTAGTTGGTATGGTAAGGTGTATCTCAAGTAAATGCTCCAATTTTGTTGAGTTACTCTTAAATGTTCTTAAATGTATGAATATAGACCCAAAATGTTGTAAAGGAAACACAACAGATGGAGCTACAAATATGCAAAGTATTTATAATGGATTTTCCGCAAAAATGAGTGAAGCAGCGGTTGAACAAGTACATGTATGGTGTTATACACATGTATTAAATTTAGTTATTAGTGATATTACAAGCAAAATTGTCCAATTTATTTCTTTGTTTGGTATCTTGCAAGGATGTGCAGTATTTATACATGAGTCATTTAAACGTATGGACATATGGAAAACCAAAAATTCCAAAAAAAAAATATCTACAATCGGCGAAACAAGATAGTAGTCCAAAGATGCAGCATTGACAAAGGTTTTTGGACAAAATAATGAACCTGAAAATGGATTTTATGTTAATCTTATAACTACATTAGATGAAATTGAAAACAATTTAGGTATAACTCCAGATGTACTTGCGAATTTTTAAAAAAAACCACTCCTCTATCAAAATATTTACAAGGCCATGGAGTTAATATAATTGCAGCTTATCAAATAGTGAAATAAACTTTGAAGTAACTTGCAAGACTGTGTCCGCCAGTTTCAAAGTATAAAAGAAGCAGCTAATACTTTTGTTGAATATAGCAATAAAAAGTCTGATAAAATAGAGAATAATACTTTAGAAATTCTAAATTAATTACCTCATAGTAGAATAAGAAAAAAAAAAAGACAATTTACTGACTATGAATCAATAGATGATCCTATTACAGATTCATTATGTGCATTTGAAATCAATGTTTACAACCAAGTATTTGATACTGTTATTGAAAGTATTTCATCAAGATTTAAAAAACATGAACCATGTGCCGATTTTTCTTGTCTCGACTTAAACAATTTTCAACCAGATTTACCACTTCCAACAAATGCTTTAATAAAAGTATATGAAAAAATTAGAAATTTTATTCCAAATATAACTTATGATGATCTTTGAAATGAATATGTTGACTTTATATCTAAATGAAGAGAGTTGAAAAAAAACCATTGTTTGTGTGTATGATGAACTAAATAATCAAGTTACTGATGATGGTAATGATTCAGAAAATGATAATCTGTATTTATTTTTACATAAATATTAAAATCATCAAAAATTATGTTATATTTATTTTATATTTTTTTCTAGGATTCAAGAGTGATGATGATATTATATATTATAGTATGTGTGCATAGTGCCAGTATCAAGTATTGTGTTACATGCTGTTTTTAAGTGTTGGTGAATTATAATTTATACTCAAATACATATCGTGGCCTCCACTTTGCATATAAATGTATGCTTACTTTATCCATTACACAAGTAGAATGTGAACGTACATTTTCTAAATTAAAATTTGTGAAAAATTATTTAAGAAATACAATAGATCAGAATGTATTAGAGAGTATGTTGTTAATGAATGTAGAGAAAGATATTCTCAAAAAAATTGATTCTGAACGCATCATTAATAAATTAGGAGTTAAGAACCTAGTATTTGGTAAAATGTTATTTTAAAATGAAAAACTAAATAAATGATTTTTAAAATCTGTTTTGTTATACATTGTTGGGTTGTGTGTTATGCTTTGTTTTTATGTGGTACTTAATAAAATTCATGTAATAATGTACTTAAGAGCAACTTTTTTTTTTATGTAGAGGCCCCTTTTTTAAATTTCCCGGTAGGCCAAAAATGCCCTATCCTGCCATAGGGGAATCTATCTTGCCACATTTACTATCACAGTGAAAACTGGCGCTTGCCCGACACAACCCCTGAGTATAAGCAATTACGAGTAACGTAGCAACGTCGTTTATCTCTTATTTAGATAAACAAATTATCTAAAACGTGACTGATACCGTGTTGTATAATGTGATACCAGGTATAACGATAATACCACAGTGACCTAGGTCCGGACGTTTCTCATTCGCTACGACAATTGTCGCTATCACTCCGTAGATAGTACGCTGTTAAAATACGTATTATTATTATTATTATGGAGGTTCTGTGTTTTCCCTGTGGCGTACGTGCAGTCGTACGTCCGTGTTACTCACTCGGTTTCGCGTTTTCTGCTGATCGTGTGTCTGTGTGTGTTTGTGTGTGCGAGAGGGAGTGAGAGCCTGTGCGAATATCAATGTTTTCTCTTTCAGCGTATTATTGTACAATCGAAGATCTGTCATTCGTCGCGAGCTTGCCGTCCGTCTTTTGGTAAGTTAAACATCCTGATCCGGTTATTACGTTTGTCACACAGTCGTCCATATGTCTCCCCGGCCAAACAAAACTGACCATAGTCAAATAATAATTGAAAACTCGACCTCCCTATGTACCTTTGACGTGTTGGACTTGGAGAAATAAACCGACGTATGGTCGCACCCATTGTGCAGTGGTCAAGACAGTATTCAACTGTACAAATATCTTACATTAATAATATAATTTTCATAATATTTTTTTTTTGTCCTCAGAAAATGACTTTGTAATGGGGCGTAATCGCAAGAAAAGAACAAATCACAGTGTTCAAACCATTAATGTACCAATGTCGCAACGTAGTGATTATGTTGACCTGTGTCGTAATATCATTCGTGACATGGACCAGTATGGAGTGTGCGTGTTGGACAATTTTCTCGGTTATGAACGTGGTATGACCGTTCTTGATGAAGTATTGAATTTATACAACATGGGAGTGTTTAAAGATGGACAGTTAGTTCGAAACAAAGCTAATAATAATCTCAAAACTATACGTGGTGATCAGATCATTTGGGTAGATGGTCGTGAGGAGTGTTGTAAATATATTGGACAGCTTATTAGTGATGTTGATGCTGTAGTCATGGGATCAAACCAAATGAACGATAATGGAAAACTTGGGAACTATACTATTAATGGCCGTACTAAAGTAAGTTGTATTGTACTTAAGATGACTATACATTCCGTTTTGAATAGGACAGTCCCATTTTTGTACCTAATTATCCTGTTGTCCTCTAGGAAATAATCAGGACACTAAAATTTCCCGTTTTCAAAAAGTAGTAAAAAATAACCATAGTCAATTTTAATTTGTTAATTAATTATTGTTTCTATTATATTTAATTAGTATGTGTACATGTGATGTGTATTTACTGTATTACTGAATGGTTGACGTTGAACGGCATCAAAGCTAAGTGGTATATTCATACATCTATATCTAAACTAATAAAATATAAAAACTCTAAATGCACCAAACTATATATTAATCTAATGTACTATAGTAAATAAACACTACAGTATAAGTTTAAATACAAGATTATTTTTCTTAATTCATTATTTCATTATTACAATAATTGTTGATCGTTTCTTTATGTAGACGCTTTTTCTTACATTAAAAAAAGAAAATTGTAATCAAAATGAATTACTTATCAAAAAGTTTAATTAATTAATTAAATGTTTTTGTTTCTTATAACCATAATAGTACTTAATTTTGTTAATAGTTCTTAAATAAAAAAAATTTGTTTATAATCAAAAATTAGGAAAATTTTTTTTTCTATCTTGTTTTGAATAAAAATATATATGGTCACCTTAATAGTACTCTTTAATTTTTCTTGAGAACAATTTTAAAAAAAATTTATTTATAGTATAATTATTGTAACATATTAACTAAAAAAAAAGTAGTACTAGTTCAATGTGACTGTTAAAATTATATTTATAATAATTTTATAAATATTTCCATTAAATTATGGCAACTTTAATAATTCTATGTTATTATAAATATTTTTAAGTAGGATTATTTATGATTTAATATTAAATTACCATGGTGCATATTATTAATTGAGTATCATTTTTAGGCTATGGTTGCTTGTTATCCAGGACATGGATCTCATTATGTCAAGCATGTTGATAATCCAAATAAAGATGGCCGATGTATTACTGCAATATATTATTTAAATAAAGACTGGGATATTAAAGTATGTAGTCTAGTATAATATTGGAAATCATCCAAAATGTATATTTAGTATGTTTTTTTGGTACTAGTTCTGTACAAGTTGTTGTATCTATTTTTCCTAGATATTTTTATTTTGATCATACATAGGAAAAACATTTAGCTCTGAATGGTTTATATTTTTGCGATAGTTAAATGTACAATCAGTTGTAGTCTCATAACAAATTTATTTTTATTATATTTTTTGTTAAATTGGTCAATTTATTGATTTATTTTATATTGTTAATAATAATATATGTATTTTGATGTAATTATTTTATTGAATTTATTTATTTTACAGGAAAATGGTGGATTATTAAGAATATTTCCAGAAGGTTGGAGTGACCAAGTTGCAGATATAGAACCATTATTTGATAGAATTCTATTTTTTTGGTCTGACCGAAGAAATCCTCACGAAGTTCAACCAGCATTTAAAACTAGGTTAAATTTGCATTAATATATTTCTAAATTTATTTTGAATTGTCATCAATGTTTTTCATTAATATTATTAGGTATGCAATAACTCTTTGGTATTTTGATGGCAATGAAAAAGAAGAAGCTGGAAGAAGATTTCAAGATGCAAGTCAGTCTAATATCTGTTGTTACAAAAATGTTTGTTCTTTGTAAATAATCAGAATATTTTATTATTTTAATGTTATATTTCTATTTTCTAGGTGACTTAAATAGCATGCATGTTCCATAGTCCTAAAAATACCAGTAATATCTCACCGACTGTTAAATTGGACTCTTGAAACTCTGTATTGATCTTTTTTAAGAATTAATGTTACTCTCTAGGCGGTCTGTAAACTGAAATTTACTCAGTTATTAGATCAATGTTTTTAATCTGTGATTTCATTAACTGAAATTAGTATAATTGACTCCTTGTTACAATTTCAATGTAATTTAATCATTATTTTTACATTTTAAACAAGCGGCTCAATCTATTTACTTTAGATAAAATTTATATGAAATATTTTCTTTTTTTTTGAAAGAGACTAATGTTTATATATTTATAAATAAAATACAGTTTGAATTAATTACAATTTTAAAAATTTGTTTTGTTGAACAACTTTTATACAGACTTGAATTTTAGAGAGCAACATAATAGATTATTGTTATTAGTTCAAATTATTTTGTTATAATGTTGTAAAGTTCAAATTGATGTACTCTTGTGAATTAGCAGAAATACATCATATTTTATCTTTATATTTGTTGAATTGACTTTAACTATAAATAAGTTTATAATACTTTGTATTATAATATTTTAAAAGTATGTAGTTGAAGAAAAAAAAAACTGAGAAAAATGTATGTACTACTAATTATTTAGTGTTAAATGTAAAATTATTGATACTTGTTTACTTTTTGTGATATCTTATGTGTCTATATTGTAACAATGTTTTTCTTATTTACATTAAAAAAATATAAATAATTTATATTATTTTTATCAAAACAATTTTTTAACAACAAATATTACAACTATCCAGTCTTTTTTTTAATTAAATTTGACATTTTTTTTTTAAAATCATTAAATTTAAATATTTGTATTAAAATGTTGAGCTAGAAGAATCATCAAAATATTATGATATTGGAAATCTTTTTTTGTGTATGTAAATAAAATTGTTTGTATTTATAATTTTACAAAATGTTTTTGCTGAAAATTATTGCTAGAATTTGTTGAATTACATTGGTTCATTTCGGTCCAGTCCATTTGATTTGAATATATCCATGGCTCAGTAGTATATTTAATTAATAAACACCAAAGTATTAGTCCTGCTAATGAAAATATGAACAAACCGCTGCGTTTAGGTTCTTGAAATTGAAACATTTCTCGAAAATCGGGAAAACCCATATGATTGCAAAACTTATGAGCCAAAATTGGAGCAATAATGTTACCAGTTGTGATGAATAACAATGCAGAATATGCACCGAATATTGTTGTATATGTGAATTGGAATACTAAAAAAACAAATGTTTTTATAAATAGCATTTGAAATTAGAGAAATCAAACAGTAAAGTTAAAATAGCTTAATAATAGAATTGATTATATTAAATTATAATCAGTGATCATCCTAGTTACGATAAACCACATAATATTAACACAATATCTTATCTAATAAGTAAATAATTAAATATATAAATATACCTGACATTAAAAATGCATCAAAACATGGTACACCAGCTCGCATTCTTTCTATCCATTGATTGAAATGTGCTGAACCAATACATATTTAAAAATTAGTATAAATAAATAAATGTTAAAAGGTTATATTTATAAAATATTAATATTACCTGCTCCGAAAAACACTGGACAAATGAATACAGTAGTCATTGGTTGAAAATATTGAAGTAATAGAGGTATTATACAGGCTCTAAAGGTAAATTCTTCAGAAATTGGTGCTACTATATAATTTCTAAGCCAAATCAAGTCTGAAAAGTTAGACTTAATATTTTCAATACCTGAAAATTAAACACTTTGTTGATAATCCGATTTTATAAAATATAATATTGTTATTTAAAGGTTTTGAAAACTTACTAATGATACTTTTCAGTTGAAAGCTTTTACAACAAATCAAACAAATTGAACCCAAAAACAAAACACTCGTTAAGACAAGTGAGGACGCAGCAGATATAAATATGCCGTCCCATTTTAAACCCAACCAATACCAAATAGGCACCTAAACATATTGGTTTCAGATAATGATTAATTATAACATAATAGTGTAATAAGTAAGCCTTACTTTAGTTTTGTCATGGATGAAGTACCAGGTATATAATGGAGAAAATATTAACATAAACGTAACACTAAGAAATCTTTTTTTTATAGTCGATGGATGATCTCTTAGTATCATATGAAACAAATGTAAGCACAAAATCAAATAAATGTGTAAATGTTAATATTTAGGTATGTACAAAGACATTAATAATATTGAATAAATAATTCATTAAGTTACCTTGAATGCTGAGAGCTCCATACATATAAACTGGCTACATATATCAGAGATAGTAAGAGGCTTTCTAGAACACATTTTGTAAAAGAACATTGGTAGTTAAATTTATCAATGTTCATATTCGAACCAGTATTAAAGTCCTGCCATTATTGTTCTAGAAAAAAAAAATTTGATTTTAAATACCAAACTAAAATTTGTCATAGGTACTCAGTTATGCTAATACACTATTAGTATATATATATATATATATATATATATATATATATATTGTATTTCAGTATAAGTACAAAACAATAAAAATATTGACAGCAATATTAGTATACTTTATTCATTAGATACGTTTTTGGATCAATAAATACATTTATTTTACATATTTTTGAAACGATAATTATAATATTTCAGTAAAAACTTGCAAGATCAAAGTTATTTTACTTACAATAATTGTTATTTTTATGTGTTATACAATTGTGAAAATATTATTGAATATAACTAAGTAATTCTAAGAAAAAACTATTTTTATCATATAAATTGATCTATTTCATGTAAATATTTGACACAGTATATATTTCAAGTTTTAACTATTCAATAATAAAGCAATTATTTTACATATGGTAATCTAAAAAATTAAACAAATTGTTAAAATAACAAAAATTTACTTATATAAATTACAATATCAAATATAAACCGAATTCCAATATAACACAAATTCTTATCATTGTTTTTGATAAAAGAATGTTAAAGCTAGTTTATAGATAATTAAAATTTGTTAAATTATCATTTGTGAATCCATATTTTTAGACAAATGTCAATGTTACATACAAATATTATAAGAAGTCAATGTGTAATAATTTAATTAAAAATATTTGTTATCATTAAACTATTTTTATCAAAATAGAAGATTACACACACATCTCACTGATTATGTACTCGTACTGTATTGTGTACATATTTTTCATTAAAAATGTTGGCCTATTAGCTATTGGTAGGGCAGAGGATTTGTTGCTCTAAAAAACCACTAAATATGCAAGTACTTATGCACTTAAAAATCCTTTAATATGCACTAAAAATATGCTTTTATATATTTTTTTTTAAAGCGATTTATTTATGTAAACTATTTAAATATTGCGTAACATTAAATCATTTTTCACATCCTACTTTAACATCAAAATACCCACATTATAGGACTTAAACGTCCGTCGAAAACGCATCGACAACAAACTCCGATAGTTAACTCATTAACCGACTGTTAAGACAGCTCATCTTTAGACATTTTAATGTTAAAACAAAGTACACAAAGATGAAAAGAATCACGAACAGACGCATATATGTAGGTACGCAGATTGCAGAACTAAGACTATATTACTATAATATTAAATTATTTACAAACACTGACCAAAGTCAGCGCATTGAAATTTTTTTGTATCGTTTATGGGATCGTTAACGGCCTATCGAAAATTTAAGATGTAAGTTATCTATATACTATTTATAGATAATATTAATCTAATCGCCGATCCTGGAGACAACTTACTACTAAAAACGTGTGTCTGCGAACAGTCAACAATTACATTGTGTGATCAAAATTATTTTTAATACGTCAATATTTTGATCGTATATTAGATAAAATAAGAACGTCGGCAGATAAGTTATTGAAAAAATGATAAATTATTTGAAATATACATCTAAAAGTATGAAATGGAAGAAATTTGCCTTAAAACAAAAAAAAAAAAAAAATCCAAATATTATAATATAATGTAAAGACTAGCTTGTGAATGCATGAAACATATTTGTTTTATATTCTGCTACTTTTGTGATTGTGCAAAACAAATATGCAAATACTACAAGCCTCTATCCTATCTATTAGTTATTAGCAAGATTCAAACGCACACTAAGGATTTCTGTTGGCGGGGGGGGGGCTCACACATTTTTCATATTTTTCTTATATATATATATAAATCATTACCAATACATTTTCACATAGTCAATTTTTTTTTTTTATTGTTATAACACTTAGTAATCAGTGGCGTATACAAGGGGGGTGTTTGGTAGATATGACACCCCCCTTGAGCCGTATCATATATTACATTATTATAGGAATATAGATAAATCGATAATACAATATGAAATATAAAATAATGCACAATACTAATTACATATATACTGGTTAACATTATCGCGATTGCGATAGTACGTGATGAAAATTATTCGTTTACGTTTTCGTGCAATACAAAACGTTTAATAATAATAATAGGTATTGTAGCATCGAATAATGATATTCGAATAGTCAAATATTCGAATAATTTATGGTAAAGCTATCCGAATTCGAATATACATTACATCTTTATTACAGACATTATGTATACATATTAATTAATTAAAATAAAAGTTTTAGTTTGTACGTATTATATATAATATTTAATAATTATAATTAACACCCCCTTCAGAAAATCCTAGCTACGACACTGATAGTAATATCTAGTACCTACGTAGAATACGCTAGTAAACATAAATTTTCAACTAAATAATCGATCGGCGATTGTTACAAACACGTCATCATGTATTTACTATTATATTGAACTATAAATGTGTATCTAACATAATAATCAAATTTGAAAAAAATATAATCATTCATCATAGTAATAATAATTATTTGTGACAAAACAGTAAGCTATAATAATATATAATCTAATGTAGAAAATATTTTTTTTGAGGGTTTTATTTCTACTCCAACGTAATCCCCACCACTGTATGCACCACTGCCAGACTTCGGGACTATTATAGCATTTGCATACTTTTGTTATTTATTGTAAAATATAACGGTGTACAAAATAAATAAATTTCTAGTTGCCATGTTTTTAAATCTAAAATTTTAATGTACATATTTTTGCACATTTCATCGATTTCGCAGGTAAGTGAGTATTAATGAGCTTGTTTTGCATATTTTGGCAAATTAGTCAAATTTAAAAATTAAAAATTATACAATTTGTCTACCTCCCACCCAGTAGTTGAAATGGCTCAAGATAAGTGAAGGGATGCCTTATAATTCAGATTTCCTGATATCATCATAACTTTCTTCACACCTTGTGTAGGTACCTATAATATTTTTTATTTTTTTATAGTTCACATAATTTATATTATCTTAGTCCGTGGCTCTAAATACGGGTATAATACGAGTTGCGAAACGGCTTATACTAAGCAACACGATAAGCTGGGCGCTCGGGCCTGAATGTTAAAAACAATTATTTTCACCGAAAAAAAAATGTCTTATATATAAATATAAAAATAAGTATATCATTTTAAAATACAAGTCTTAGGAGGAATGCGTTATTTTAGATAAAACAAGTAGAGGGATGAAAATTATAAAAATTTGCAAACTTGTCATTAGTTTTAAGAGTCTCAAAATCGTCAATAGCATTTTATTATTGTACCAGAGGTCTGTACTGCCTTAATTGAAGTACTACAAGACTACAAATGGGTAGATATTCCAAAATATTATATTAATAAAATTTAGTATTTTATTAATTACAATATTATAAATGTAACATTACATACGAGTAGGTATGTAAAATAAAATAATAAAATATGATTTTTTAAATTTTTAAACAAAGTAGCACTTATTATGAGTAATATTATTATATGTGTTGTTAGTTTTTAAGAAAATTATATTAATTTTAAAAGTATACAATTAAACCATATTATTATCTAGGTTTGGTGATGTTTCATTATTAGATGTACCTACTTTGGTTTAGCGTTGTCGGATGCTGAATTACGTATGGAGATGGAAAATTAGATATGTCTTTTTAAGAAGGCAAATGCATTGTGGAAGTGTATGATACTGGTGACTGTGGTGGAATGGGAGACATTGAATTAATGGATAGTGCAGCTGGTGATGAAACTGAAGACGAAAATGACATTGGATTGGTCGAAGACTCAGTTTGTTTAAAAACTTGATTAATATAATTATTAAAAGTATAATTAAGTTCCGTATTACATATAAGACTACTTATTTGATGCTGAAGAACAGTTCTTGTACGTCGATCAAATAATTGCAATTTACTAGCGACATAATTACCAAAAATCGTGCAGTCATTCTTTACTTTCGGTATTTGTTTTTTATCAGAAATGTATTTTATTAATTTATAAATTTCTGTTACTCTAGAATCCTCTTCTACTTTTTTTCTTTTTATCCTTGTTGTCCTTTTGGGGAATACAAATACTTTGTTTTTTTGAGGTTGCACTATGTCGACTTTCTCAATAATTTCCACATCTAAATTTTGTGTTTCTTCAGTGCTAACCGACTGAAAAAAAATTAGACATTTTATAAAAATTACTGGAAAAAAATCTAAATTTGTAATTATTAGGTATGAAGTTTTTTTTTTTAAATTATACTATAATAATACTTATAATAAATTATACTTTTACTAAATATTATTATTATTATTATTATTATTATATTACATTATTTTTATATATCGCTATCGTAGAATTAAAGGGGCGTAGTTATCAATCAACATTGATTTTTTTTTTTAATGCTTACCTATATTAATCAACAAGTTTTTGCGTGAAAAAAATTAACTCTGAAAAATCATTTTACGCCAGTAAAATTGGTGTTAAAATTATAGTAAAGTACCTCTATGATTAATAATTATATTTTAAAAAGAATGGTTAAGTGTTGAAAAGATATTTGGAACTTCCCCATTGCATCGGTACTGTTTATGGGAAGCATGTTCAACTGCAAGCATCGATTGAAAGTGAAAGCAATATTTAGTATAGTCCTAAGTTTATGTCGAATATTATTTTTTGAAAGCTGATGTTGGTTGTCAGAGCCAAATTTCGGACAGTGGAGTTATTCAAAATATGTCGTTTATTAAACAGTTCGAAGAACAAAAATTAGAACCTCCACCAGTGGAAAAATTGGTTAAATGACAAAAAGCTATGACATTTGTTTTTATAGCATATGATGCATTTCCGTTAATAAAAAAAAAAAAAAAATTAAAAAAAATAAGATATATAAATATAATATAAATAATAACAAATGTATGATTAAATATGGTATAATTATTTTTATGTTTATACAATATTGATATTATGTTCTGGTATTATTTTCTACTTAATAATATAATAAATTAATAATAAAGACTAATCATTTTTAAAAAGTAGACTGAACAAAGAAAACAATATTTATAAAATACAGATCGTATTTAGAATTTTATGAAGTAAGATACAATAAAAAAATAAAATGTACTCACTTCAATGGTGTCTTTGTTAACTCGAGGTTTGAATTTACCATTCAAAAACTTCATTTCTTCAAATGCAAACCATTTTGAACAATAACTTTGGTCAGTTCCTGTTGCCGAACGTCCGCTATTGGCCTCTCGTTGTCTTTCCCTTCGGAAAGATCCTAGTAGGCTTTCCATTTTTTTCTTGGTTTCGTTCACGTCTCGTTTTAATTCATTGGATATTTCTAACCAAAAGTCAATTTTTCTCTTGCCCATTTTGTAATAGGGATGTTCAGGATTCCAAAGGATCGGTCTTGATTTATACAAGTTTATAAGTTGTATACAATCGTCGTCTGTCCATTCCATAATTATAAGCAAAATATTATACACAAAAACACGATACAAGATGCAAACGACGCACACGGAACGAAATTACCGTTCAAATTAAATGGATGGTTTCCTTGATCCTACCACTCTTGGGTCGATCACGACCGCACGCGAACGTTCGTGTGCAGATGGAATGTTTACATTATTCGTGCAATAGCGTTCGTGCGCCGTTCGTTCGTGTTTGCGGGCCCCAATGCAAACGCACCTTTAGCCATATAGCCCGATGTAATTAAAAAACGTTCATGTGATACGAAAGGATTTCCGACAAACGTAGTTCGGACGGCTGACGGTCAACAATAGTACTTAAAGTTATTTTATAACTTTGAATGAAATTCGAAAACTGGGAGGGTACGTATTCAAAAGAAAATAAGAACGTTTTTAAACAAGTATATATTTATTTGTTATTTTTTTAAAATTTTTCATGCAGGTAATACTAATTAATAAATATTACATGCACAATTTTTAGATTTCTTAACGTTCATTATAGTTTCTTAGTGCTATGAGTCCCAAATCCTGGTTGTTCAGTTCTAATAGGAGGTAAAAGAATACATTTTTTCACTAAAAGGATCATATATTGAACGTTGTGCGATTGCAGTCACCAAAAATTATTAAAGACCACTTTATTTTTTACATAAAACAATTTTGAAAAATTATCATATTGCAAAAATGCCGTCAATATAAATGAAAATGACACGACGCAATTACCAATTTTAGCAATATAATAGCTTGATCAAAAATAAAAGGTTTAAAAAAAATTAATTGTCGTGAATGATTCAAATGTTTCGTATGAAGAAAATGCAATGAAATCAGATATGAATGAAGATGAATATAATATTGAAAAATTGAAAATCATAGTCTCTGAAAAAAAAAAGGCTGTACAAAGAGATATAATAGAAAGAGAAACTATTAATCAAAGTTCATGTCATAATTGGCTGGAGATAAGGCGTAAGTTACTTACTACTTTAAACTTTGGAAGTATAATTAACCGTCGTCTAGACACGGGATGTGAAAATTTAATAAAACATTTTATTTATGTTACTGATGTTGATATAATAGTAATAGAGTATGGAAGAAATCATTAAAAACAAGCTAAAAAATGTTAAGATAATCTGGTTATAAAATCTTGTTTATTGACGAGTTCAATTATTTCTTAGGAGTAACTCTAAATGGTTTGATCGAAATAAAATGTTCTCAATCAGTTGTCGATATAACCACCGAAGAAGGAATCGACAAAAAAGATTAGTTGTTGGAAAAAAAACTAAAAATGGGAAATTAAAAATGAAAAAGAAATCATAATTGGTGCAGGGACGGGTCTAGATACGATCGACGCGTGTTAGGGCGCCGTCATCAGAAAGGCGCGTGAAAGGCGTCAAAATTAGTATTAAATTTGATCAATCCTTAGTGACACAAATAATCTTCTATAAATACAAAATAAAAAGAATTTTACGATGTGGTTCAATATAAATTTGATTACTATTATAATTATCATTATTTATTATTCTATCGACATGCAAGGATAGGCCGCTCTTGTAGGTACAATTACGATTTTATAAACTATCATTATGCTATTACAAGTATTATTATATTTGTTCTCTGAATAATTTACAAATATGTGGTAAATATGCACGTTTGAAAATTATTTTGAGCATTTATGAATGAGGCTTAGGTTATAATATGTATAATGAGGCCCCTTCAGTTACCAAAATTCTGCCGTTATTGAGCTCTGCGTCTCGACGTCCCGACAAAAGAATAAAATTTCCCTATCAAAACCGTTCATTGAAAATTTCGAATATTTTGCTTTATTACTTACAAATATCCGATCGAAAATAAAAAATTACATATGTATTTAAACTTTTATGACTAAAGGTATGGATAAAAGTGTTTTCGTTAATGATGACCCAGTGGACTGATGAATGAAATCGTCAGCTCTCAGAAACTATGGAGTCAATTTTACAGAGTCAAGTTAATTATAACATGACTTGCAGTGGCGTAGCCAGGATTTTTAAATGGGGGGGAGCTAACCACTTTTTTTGATAAGTAAGGTAAGAGAGGATATGAGAATTCACTCTTAAACCCTACCACCAAGTTTCTAAACGTAGTTCAAGCATTTTAGTATAGTTTTAAAAATATTTATTAATATATAATTTATAATAATAATAATTTTGGTGTCAGTGTTCAGTCACTTGCTCCACTCTGACAGCTGCATCCTCTTAGGCGAATTTCTGGCAAATTCAGTTATTATTTCACTCTCATCGAATTGCTTTTTTTTATTTATATTAGCCATAGCTAACCCATTCAGTCTGTTTTCCAACATGTTGCTTCTTAAAAAAATTTTTAAGCGATTAAGTGCTGAAAACGTTCTTTCCGGAGTGAAAGAGGTAACTGGTAACGTGGCGAATAATTGTAAAAGTATTTTAATGTTAAGTCGAAGATTGGTGCGATGAGAGAGTGAATCAAGATCAGAATTCGGTTTTGGAATAGTATTTTGACTCCATTATTTCCTCCATATGAACAGGTCAGCTCTGATTGTAGATGAGGTATCATCATGGAGATCTTGGACGTATATTTTAGCAGCTTTTATAATATTTTTATCGTCATACATATTTAAATTGGCCGGAATATGTCCTTCAAGTGGCATAACATCAATAAGCCTTTGATAAAACGAGCATCCATTGATTCTATTAAATAGTCAAGATACATTATACATATAAACACGGCCCATGGGGGGGGGGCTATAGCCCCCTTGGCCTCCCCCTTGGCTACGCCACTGATGACTTGCGCAGAGTTATATAAATATGTTAAAGAGAACAAAGATCTGTTGAAAAAAGCAAAATCTTCTGATAAGTATGGCTATTCAAGTAATCTGTAATAAGTTCAAAATATTTTTTTTTAACGTACCTAACGTAAATAAATAAACAAATAGGTAGTCAATGTTGTTAAAATACTTTTCAAAAGTATTTCAAATAGGTATTTAAATACTTAAATTAAAAAGTATTCAAGTACCTTTGCTAATGAGTATTTAAATACAAATACAAATATGTTCAAAAAAAAATATTTCAAATATTTTTAATTACATTTCTTTAAGCTTTTTTTGTTGTCAGATTATTAATTCTTAAAATATTATGGCAAAATTCCATTAATTTTTAGTGAGTAGTGACTAGTGACTATTGTAATAAGTTAATTTTAACGAATAATAAGTTTTGGAGTATGTGAGTATGTGGGATAGTGAAATTCGGGGTGTCGCCGTGCTACGATACTATAAAATATAAATAGCTAAATAGATATACGATATATGGTAATATTTTTTGTCCATAACAATATTTAACATTTTTTTTTTATAATCGTCACTTCGTCTCGTCGACGATAAGCAATTTCTTCAAAATTGAATAATCAAACTAAGAATTTTGTTTGAAAATTTTGTATTTAATATTTTTAAATACAAAAAATTAATTTAAAAACTAGTATTTAAATATTTTAAGTATGCAAATAGTTTATCTAAAGAATGAATTATAATTTTTATTAAAAAATTGAGTATTTTTATACACTTTATTCTAGAATTATTAAAAAGTCCCGACGAGACCCTAACTAAATATGGTAATCATAAGCGCAACTAGGGATGGGGGAGGGGGCTTAGCCCCCCCTACATTTTTAATATTCCCCCTAAAATAAATTATTTAATTGTTTCGTATAATATTAATAAATCTTTTAAAATTCAACTGTAATTCTTATTGTTTTTTAGAAAAAATTAATAAATTTAATTTTTTCCAAATTGTAAAATTATTTTATATTGTCTATGATAAAATATGGTAAATACTAAGTATCATTTGCCTATATTTGTTTGAAACGATGTTTATCGATATATTGGTACGATTGTTAATTGCTATACATAACATTTTACAGTATATTTTTCAGTATGCACTGAATCTATAATATATAGACGTTATATTATTATTGTGGATAAACACATATTTACATTTCACAATGAACCAAGATCGGTTTAGTAATCTTTCAATACTTCATATTGAAAAAGATATTGAAATTAAAATCAATGAAATATTAAAACTATTTATTAACAAAAATAAAAGCAAATGAAACTTGAGTAAATAAATATTTGTTTTTTTTTGTATGTTTTATATTTTTAAGTGAATATATATGGGGGTGTGGGGGCAACGTCCCCACGGGTTACATTTTATGTAATATCAGGTGGGGCTATAGCCCTCCCAAAATTTTAGCTCTAATTGCGCCACTAATGGTAACCCTAATAATGTTGCCAAAACTTTTTTTTTTTTAATAGCTTTTTGCCGGAATTAATTGACCCGAGGTGCATACGTAATACGCCAACACGGAATCCAGTCTACATAATAAAAGCTCAAGAAGAGAAAAAATGTAAAGGTATAGTTTGTTAAAATAATGTAATTATTAAGTTTTTATGTAATTATAATTAATAAAATTACCGGAGTTTATGCGGATCGTAATCATGTAAATTAATAAGTAAATCTACCATTGCATTTTCTTTAATTTATGTATCTAATCAATGCGAGTTTTAATAAGAGAATAATGAGTTGCTTCCGGTGGTGACAGGTTTCAATCAGGAACTTGTAATACAAATATTGCATGTGTATTTTAAAAATTATTGCTATATAAATTATGCTATAAACGTAAATCAAGCTGTATCATATAAACTATGTTGTGCTTTATAAACTGGTACACATATTTGAGTATGATAGGATTAATGTTCAATAATTAGGTAGTGATCGCCAGGCGCGTACACAAGGGGGGGTTGTAAGGTTTCAAACACCTCCTGAAATTCAGGAAAATGATTAAATATGTTTTTATAGAGTAAAATTGGTATATAGATTATATTATTATGAAAATGTACAACCTAAAACCCCTCCCGAAATATTTTTTTGTGTACGCGCTTGGTGAGCGCACCGATAGGTTAATTTGACGTTCCAAACGAGTGTCCATGAAATAATAATGTAAGTCTCGCGACCGCGATGAGGTCGCAGAGCTAATGAGCGTAGTAACGGCGGCGGCGATACGGCGTTGAAACGCCATCTATGGAGCGTTGTATCATTTTAGTTTCACCGATAAAGACCCTTCAGAACGGAACTATAACCGTACTAAATCAAGAGAAGTTACAACCAACCAATTACGTAATTGCTAATCGCTATTTAATATCGTCAATCGATAATGTTGTGACGGGCCGGCAGTGTTATGGCGTGTATTATAGTGAACGATGCACAAGACGATATTACGATAACATTAGAAACCCAGTTTATTTTTAGATTTGTTGACCATAAATGATAACAATATTTACGATTAAAAACAATAGCTATTTCTTTTTATAGTAGACAGGACCATTAGTTTTATACTGGTTAATTCTGTAATCATAAAATATTTATCTATACTTTACCAAAAAAAAAAAAAAAAACTTTTGTGGAAATATAATTTTACCGAGGCCTATTGTTTAATATTTGCCGGCCCCGGTAGTCCCAAAGAAAGTTAAAGGGCAGCATATGCGGCCTCTACTGTCCCTGTGCGCATGTCTATGGATATGATAATAAATCCGGGTGGCTGAATTCATATTAGGGGTCTTAGCCCCCCAAGTCCCACTTTCTATGCGCCTATGGATTATTATATTGTTTATATTTATGTGAAATAATTTAACTTAAAGTAAAATTAATAAAAATTTGGGATGAAAAATAAATTAAAAAAGCAAGATTTTCAACTGAATAGTAATTTGCAATTAGGGTTTTGAAGTTTTTTTTCTTTTACAAATATCTATTTAGAATAAATTAATTTTGTAAATAATAGGCAGTGCTCGACTTGGCAAAAGTATAGAAGGGGGACTCTATTTACTTTAAAAATAAGAACGTTCCCAAAACTGGCTGAGCGTTATGATTATAGCATAATAATAGTAGGGGGACGCTAAAATTTCTGAAAATTAGTTGGGGTACTCCGTCCCCCTACGTCCCCCCTTAAGTCGATCACGCTAAGGCATGGGGAACTGTGCCTAAACAAGGGGTTCAAATTGCGAAGGGGCATAAAACTGTGCAAAATTTGTATTTTTATTTCCTTCAAAATTTGTCTAATTATTAAATAGCACAAAGAAAGTCATATAAGAAATTTCATATGAAGGAATTATCAAATTCTTATATAAATTCAATCAGTTTTAAAGCGAAAATAACATTTTTCAGTCTAAAATTTACACTGTAAAAATTACTTTATAAATATAAACTCTATTCTTAAAAAAAAAAATCAGTAAAATTAAAAGTTAAAATAAATATCATGATATCGAATTTTTAATCGGTTAAAAGGCATTTTCTAAGTTTTAAGGGGCGCTGGAGAGTCTTCTTACGCCACTGGTAATAGGGATGTATAGTAAGTGAGTTGATTCAAAGGCAATGACATTGAAGTCCAATTTTATGTATGGCGGTGGTCATACATATATAATTTGATTTTGAGGGTAGGTACCCTGTGGCCGAGACACTAATATTAAGTTGAAGTCTATAAAAGAATATTATTCCTCGAGAAAATATTTAATATTAAGTTAAGAAAACAAATTATAATTGGTACCCTTTTAATATTTGATAAGTATACTGTATATCAAGGAGATAAATTGTTTACGTTTAGTAGAACATTTCTAAATTTTCTGTTGATGGGTGAGTGGGTGACTCGCCTTAGGGTTGCTAAAAATGTATAAGGCGAAACCAAGACAAAATAAACACATTATTGAGTAATATACTGTTTATATAACTTTTAATATATTGAGAGGACCAGTGGCGTATACAAAGGGGGATGTGGGGTTCATATCTCCCTAGGCCTTTTTTAAATGTTATAAAATAATGTTGTTAGTATGAGGG